>NW_015090771.1:5243603-5265001 GCF_001431845.1 Calidris pugnax
CCGCCGCCGCTCCCCGACCCCTGCACCGGGTCATTCTTTGGGCCACTCGTGTTTACCAGTTGTGTAGCTACGGCTCCGCCCCTACAGGCATCCTCAGGGGGGTAAATTTAGTCAAAATTAGTGCTGTAATTAGACCTCCCCTGATCCTGATCACCCAGAACCTGTTTGTAAGCGTGGGCTGAGATACATATGTGTACTCATCTGTCAAAGCCAATGTCCCTACTTCTCATAGAGTGGGGCAAGTCAGTAAGAGTTATGGTTTTCTATGTTTTTCTATTTTTTTTATACATGTGAGTAGAAAAAGGCTCTAGCCCTGGTGCTCGGGCGTGTCAGTACACCCTTTTTCAGTAAGAACTGAAAGAATAAACTGATCCTCTGATCTCTTTCTCCCCACAGAAGCGATTTGCCTGAACGCGGCGTTCCTTCGTGGTTACCCGTGATAACCATCTCACTGGACATCAAAGCCCACAAGAAAAAGAGGGGACCATTTCCTGGGGAAGAAGGTCAGGACTCACGTCTCAAGGCGTTGGGTTTCAACACAGAAGCTGCTGGTGGAGCACCCTCGGCTTTGCCTTCTCCCTGCCACGGATACAGCTTTCTCCTCGCCTGGAGGCTGCTCCTTGAGTGAAAAACCAGCACCCACGTTCCCTGTCACCCCATCTGCAGCTCATCTGTGCCACCTGCAGCGCTGCGCCTGGAAGAGTTCTCAGAGAGCATATGGCCAAGCCACACCATTTCCTGTGCCGGTGACACTTGCCTTTCCTCGATCAGTATCCGGTAAGTCATCCCAAATTTTGCAGATGGAGGAAACGCACCTCCCGATTTTTACATTTTTTTTAGCTCTCTGCCAGCAAGCCACCTCTCTGCTTCTCTAGTCGAGCGTGTCTTTTCCTAGAGGTGTTTTCCTGAGCTGCTTCAGTCGGTGTTAATTTTGAAGCTCCACAGCTTTCACATCCCTCCTCCACCGGCAACTTTGCCCTCACCATCCGGGGAAACAGCCGTGTAGCAGAGGTGGTGGGAGGCACCAGCAGCTCCGTATCCCAGCAGAGACAGCAGCTGCCTGTCTTCTGTGCCTCGTCCAGGGGGGCTGAAAAGACAGGACAAGTCATGTACAGGCAGTGATGGGCTTCATTGGTGGCTCTCGAGACGAGACCAGGTGTTTAGATCCGCTAACATCCGCGTGTTGCCCAGGCCAGAGCTGCCAGGAATGCTGTGTGCAATGCTTTTCTGTTTTACCCAGGTCTCTGAAGGCCAGGGAATGATATTTAGGATGGGGTAGATGTAGTTCAAGGCGTACACGTTATATACCAGCCCTAATTGCAATCCCTTTGGAGCAGTAACGTAAAGCACGGCTGGGGCCCAGGCAGTGGGTGGCAACACCTGAGTCAGAGTCCAAAGGCATCTCAGGAGCGATGATGTTCCTGCACCCAGCTGGTGCCTGCCCTCTCTTGGAGCCGAGCACGGCCTCGTGCCTCCTCTGGGAACACTAACATGATAAAAATTGAGCTGCTTACGCCGACTTGCCCAGTCTTGCTCAGACAGAAGCCCTGGACCACAAACAGATTTAAAGAGCACACAAGCTGCTGTGCTTCTACTCCGTGAGAAGCGTGCACCGGCAGCCAGCCCTGCTTGTGTCAGGGCTTTTTGTTCCAAGTTTAGAAAAACAAAGTTTGTTCACAGCTAGATTAGTAATTGCTTGAAGGAATACTAAACTTCATCAGGAAGGCTCAGAGTGGTAGGTGAAGTAGCCCTTCAGAAGGCAGGTTGCTTCTCTGTCCCTTCCCAGCCATGGGAAGAGGCTCAGCAATCAAGAAAAACATCCCTCCCTCTTGGCTCATAGTTCTTTTGATGGCACCAGCAGGAGCAAGCCTGCCAAGTGGCTTCTGTAGAGCAGAGGAGGTCTTTCCCCTCCATTAGCAGAGAGATCCTCCCTGAGACACGGGGCTTTCCAGCATCTTGGCTTTTTTAGACCTCTCCTGCTCCTACTTACCCTCGTAACGCTGTGGAATAAATCCTAGCACCTATTTCTCCGCGATTTAGAGAATTATTAAAACGGAGGTGAGGTGGGATGGGGGTGTGTATTTTTTTTTTGTAACATACTGTTTTCTCCACCCTGCTCTGTTTGCTTTCTGAACATTTTAACTGTTTTTTTCCCCCGTCTCTGAAGGCCAGGGAATGATATTTAGGATGGGGTAGATGTAGTTCAAGGCGTACACGTTATATACCAGCCCTAATTGCAATCCCTTTGGAGCAGTAACGTAAAGCACGGCTGGGGCCCAGGCAGTGGGTGGCAACACCTGGGTCAGAGTCCAAAGGCATCTCAGGAGCGATGATGTTCCTGCACCCAGCTGGTGCCTGCCCTCTCTTGGAGCCGAGCACGGCCTCGTGCCTCCTCTGGGAACACTAACATGATAAAAATTGAGCTGCTTACGCCGACTTGCCCAGTCTTAAGCACGGCCTCATGCCTCCTCTGGCACTGCTGGGAACACTAACATGATAAAAATTGAGCTGCTTACGCTGACTTGCCCAGTCTTGCTCAGACAGAAGCCCTGGACCACAAACAGATTTAAAGAGCACACAAGCTGCTGTGCTTCTACTCCGTGAGAAGCGTGCACCGGCAGCCAGCCCTGCTTGTGTCAGGGCTTTTTGTTCCAAGTTTAGAAAGTTTGTTCACAGCTGAATTAGTAATTGCTTGGAGGAATACTAAACTTCATCAGGAGAGCTCAGAGCGGTAGGTGAAGTAGCCCTTCAGAAGGCAGGTTGCTTCTCTGTCCCTTCCCAGCCATGGGAAGAGGCTCAGCAATCAAGAAAAACATCCCTCCCTCTTGGCTCATAGTTCTTTTGATGGCACCAGCAGGAGCAAGCCTGCCAAGTGGCTTCTGTAGAGCAGAGGAGGTCTTTCCCCTCCATTAGCAGAGAGATCCTCCCTGAGACACGGGGCTTTCCAGCATCTTGGCTTTTTTAGACCTCTCCTGCTCCTACTTACCCTCGTAATGCTGTGGAATAAATCCTAGCACCTATTTCTCCGCGATTTAGAGAATTATTAAAACGGAGGTGAGGTGGGATGGGGGTGTGTATTTTTTTTTTGTAACATACTGTTTTCTCCACCCTGCTCTGTTTGCTTTCTGAACATTTTAACTGTTTTTTTCCCCCACACATTTAAGAGTACCAGCAACCCTGTATGACTGATGAAAAGGGGTAAATATTTGTAAGAGCTATTCAAAATATCCAGGTAAGGTGCCTTTCTCTCCTTATTTAACCATCAAAGGAGTCACCGGGCCTCTGAAGAACAACATATTGCTCATGCATCCTGAGAAGGGAACCCACTGCAGATGGGTGGTGGAAAATGACCTGCACTGAGGATCGGTTTCAGTACAGAAAGGTAAAGATGGACACACCGTACCCGTCCACTCCTTCTCAGGGCCAACCAGTATCGGCTCTGAAAGGGGAGTGGAGCTGCCCACAGGTCGGTGCAGCAGGTCCCTGGGTCAGGCAGGGGCAGGGGGTGTTAATTGGGTACAAATTGGCCGAGGGGAAGGCAGAGAAGAGGAAGATTGAGTTACTCACCGAGCCTCGCGGCAGCATCGCTTTCCAGAGACATTTGCATGCTCGCTGAATAATGTTTGCTAAGGATGGTTCCAGCGCCCAGTGTTCCAGCAGTGTTTGCAGCTCCAGACTTTTAAATGGCAAATTAATTCTATACACATCTTTCTGACACAGGCTTATTGAGAACGAAGTGCTAGTTGATATTTTAGATTATTTTTTTCCCCCATGCTCGTTTTTAATAGTTTTACCTCAACCAGAATTGATCACCAAAGAGAAGAGAGCTCCTAAAAGCTTGCAAAAGCTGGCTCCAAGAGGGAGCAGCCAGACAGAGGGGATGCCAGTGAGAGCTCCCGGCTGCTCAGTTTAGATGTGGGCACCTGGAAAACTCAAGTCAAGCTGTAACCTGCCCAGGCAAAAATAATCAGGGTGTTTATTAGTTATTTAACAATCTGTCTTGGTATAAACACATGGAAAACCTGCGTCTTGGTTGGTGTGACAGCAGCTGTGTCCACCTTCAATCTCAGAGACAAACTAAGGCAGCCTGAGCAGAGCTATGGTACCAGGCTGTCATCTCCCTGCAGAGGTTGGTGTACAGTATTTTCCTGGACACTACAGGTCATGCCTGTGTGTATATATATATTTGCATACATATATGTTTCTCTCTATGCATATATTTATTTATATGTGCCTATAATATTTCTCCCTATGCATATATTTATTTATATGTGCCTATAAACACATATGTACATACACATACAAGGAGCATCCAAGCTCCAGATTTTAAGCAAGAATCCAAACCCACTGCTTTTTTCTACAGCAGCCAGGAGAAGGAGCGGAGAATGCCATGTGAGTACTGTGTCTGGAAATTTTACTCTGTCTGGAAATTAGCAGGAGCCTAGAAAGAGAAAGCTAATTAGCAACCCTGGGAAGAGAGAATCTGCTTGCAGAGATATGACTTAAATATAAGAAGTTCCACCTAAAACATGAGGAGGAACTTCTTTATTTTGAGGGTGGCAGAGCTCTGGAAGAGGCTGCCCAGGGAGGTGGTGGAGTCTCCTTCTCTGGAGACATTCCAAACCCACCTGGACATGCTCCTGTGGGACCTGCTCTGGGTGGATCTGCTTTGGCAGGGAGGTTGGACCAGATGATCTCCAGAGGTCCCTTCCAACCCCATGTGATTCTGTGACATGTTTTGGCGTCCCCTTGTTTATTCTCTTTTAAAATGCTTTTGTGTTTTGGCGTCCCTTGTTTATTCTCTTTTAAAATGCTTTTGGATGCAGTTGTTACTACTGGTTGGAACATGAATGCTTACCAGCTCCTCCTTTTGTTTCTAAACATTTCTTTGTGTGTGGTTATTATAATTGACCCACTAGGTGAAGCTATGTGAGATGACGATATAAAAAGCAACTACTGTTTCATTTTTTTTGACTTCTTACAAGCATGTTTAGTAGGTCCACAAAGCAGAATTTGATCTGAGTAATGACCGTTAAGTATTTAAAAAAATAAAAATAAAATAGAGAGGGAGAAGCAGCAGGCATTTCACACCCCGCCCTGCGTGTGCATGTCACAAAATTGTGAGGGAGGTACTGGGACAAGCCCTGCGTGTGCTTTGGCACGTCACAAAATTGTGAGGGAGGTACTGGGACAGGAGGAAACACCAGAGGAAGGTGGTGTCCCAGGACTACAGGAGGATGTGAAGGTGCCAGGACACTGGTGAGTTGAAGAGTGGCTTTAGAGGGAGCCTGATACCAAAAACCAGCAGTAAAAGGACTGTGTGGGAAATGGATGCCAGAGCGCACCGGGTGTCACCAAACTCATAATGATGCTTCCAAAGATACCCACCCTTGCGGTGACTTGGCTGAGATCAGAGTAGCTGCAGCACCCAGAGGAATAAAAAGCAGGAATTACCCAGAACACACGTTGTGTTTGCTTCTCGGCAGGACAACTGCCTCAGAACCACCTTCCCTCCCCTGCAAAGGGTGAAGAAAGGAGAAAGAAGCCAAGGCCAAGAGTGACCACGGCAAGAACAAGGACTTCTCCTGCGCGGCGGTGGCACAGCAGCCTCTGCTCTGGGCCTGGCCGGGGGCTTCCTCGGGGACGCTGGGCACGGTGAGCTGTGAGCACCTCCTCTGAGACAGGCAGCAAAGCTATTTTTAACCCCTCAAGAGTCTAAAGCGGAGCTAGATAAGATTAACGGACATTTATGGAGATTACCAAGAGTTAAGAGCAGAGGTCAAACCCCCCCGGTGCTCACTCTGTCTCTTAGCCTGGAGTGACTGCGCTTTTGAGGTGAAGGAAGGGGAAACCAATGGGGAGTGGTTGGTTTGTCTGAAATATTTTGGGATTTAGAAAACCTGAACATTTAAATAATGCTTTGAAGAGATTACAGCTGCTGCCCTACGTCTTATCTTAAAAAAAACAACCCCACAACCCTTTGTTCAAGGAGACTCCTGCAAAAATGCATCGTCTTAGCCAGGGGTGCTTGAAAATACCCCATTTTGCAATAATTATTACGCTCCATCTTTTCTCAGCAAACTGGACTTGGGGTAAGACAAACCTTCACATTTTCCACCTTGCGCTGTTTGCGTGACACTGCCCACAGACATCTGTATTCCTCATCAGTTTAGGTTTATTTTCCACCTTCAGTGTTACAGAAAGGGGAGACGGGTGATTTTCAGCTTGATTTCTTTGGATCCTGGGGTGCCTGGGGACTTACCTGAGCAACAGCTTCCACTTGTGGTTAACACACAGATCCTTCCAGCTTTTCCAGAGCCAGGAAAGGCTCCCAGGTTTGCGGCAAAGCTGCTTCTTCCTTCCTTTTGTGGACGCCCGCGCTGCCTGGTTAGAAAAGATGACCACACCTTCTTCCTTCCTTCCTTTTGCGGACACCCGCGCTGCCTGGTTAGAAAAGATGACCACATGGGCTTGACTTTGGAGGGAAAAGACATATTAAGAATAGGAAGAATGAGGCTGTTTGGTTTTTTTTAATTGCACGCTGTAGGAAGATGGAACATGTTGCAAAGACCCTGATTTTTGGGTGAAGGTGAACCCCGACCGACACTGGATTTCAAACTGCAGATTGGCACAACCCAACACACCCTTCTTCCCACCCAGACAGACTAGAACAATTCTTTTTTTTGCACCAACACTAAGAACTTTATAACTCTGCGAAATCAGCACCAATGGTTAAATTAATATTTTAATAATTACACACTTTTTTTACATTATGAAAATAAATCATAAATAGTGTAAAAATAATTCTGAAGATCAACTTCTCACAAGAAGGAAACAAAACCCAAAGTATACAAAACTGAAAGAAAACAAAACAGTATTCAACTGAAAAACAAGGAGAAATTTTAATAATAAAAACAAAAGCATGCTGTTTGATCGGGTTCAATTAAGTCAGGACCAGAGGCCACAAGAAAGTGGTAATTAATAACAAATTAAAATGGGTGGATAAAATCTTGCAGTTCTTTACACTACTTGTCAAAAGAGGTCTCGTGACATATTTACAGTGCTAAGACACTCAAAATATTTCTAGTATTGATAATATGATACTGACCCATGTGTTTTCCCCCCCCAAGCATTGTAATCCTTGCCAAATTACTCTTCTTTGTATTTTTATCTCTTCTATTCCATTTATGAGACCATTTGCAATACAAAAATAACGGCACATATAGATGAACTTAAAAAAGTAAAAAATACAAATAAAAATATATAATATTTTCCAAAGGAAAAAGTCAGATACATACATCTTAGTAACATTTTTAAAGTTGTGTGATATTTTCCCAAACATGTACAATAATATAAGAATATCCACATATATGTTAACAATATGTAAAACATTCTTCCACCAACCCGACTCTTCATAATACTTCAGAGAAGTGTGCAAGTACCAATGGTAGCTGGGAAACTCATACAATTTCTTCTTTTTTAAATAGAAACAAGTAAAACACTAACGGTCCCAGGTTAAGTTAAGGCCCCCTGTTTTCCAAAGAAAATTCCATTTCCAAGCAGCATTGATAATTGGATGCATTTAAAATTAAAATGAAACAAAAACCACACTCCAAATCCTTTTTTTAAAATACAAACTCCACTTGTTTTGTGGAGTCTCTTTTCCAAATTCTGTCAGAAATGTCGGTGGCAGGCACTTGTTTCTAACAGCATTTAATGAATCCAGCCACCATGTAAAATACTTCAATAACAGAGGGTGCAAGAAAACCTTCATTTGTACATTACAGCGACATTCAGATCCATAAAAGCAAGTTGCAGAAAGGAAAAAATAAAATAAACTCAAAAGCAGGTGTTAGTTTTAATTCTAGTCACTGAAACTGAGTAATTTTTTAGCAATGACTAAAAGTTAGACTTTCTTTTGACCACTGTCTTTGTAGATATTGGTGTTTTGTGCGGCTCTGCAGTGTGAGAATTTAGACCTCTCATTAGGTAAATTAGGTTTTAAAAATGCAACTGAAGATGGTCAAGCAGCAGAGATCAGGAAATTTAAAAAGAAAGGTCACCTTCCGCATGCCTTGAACATCTTCATCCTTTTTGAGCAGACTGGGAGCAGCTCTGCAGCTCGTGCTCACTGAAGTGGTCCTGATTTAGGCAAAACCCCAGCGTGGAAGCTGATGGTCCTCCCTCCCCTTGGAGCTACGCAGGGGCCCTGGGACCTTCCTTCTGCACCTTGCAAAGTGCCTCGTGAGGGAAGGATGGGTCTCTCTCCCTCTTTGGCTGGGGAAAGAGGCCAAGTGATGCCTCTTGGGGAGGCACGGCCAAGGGAAGAGCCACCAACATCTACCCTCCTGCTTCTGCAGCGCTCAGTGGGACAACTCTCTCGAAACCCTGATGGGATCCAGGATGGGAACCACATCTCCACAGCACCACCTCCCCACAAGGACCAAAGGTCTGCTCCTCTGAGGTCTCATTGTCTCTTCCACTGGCACAGCTGATGCTCGGGTGCGCTCCTCCTTGAGCGTCACGCCCGATGGAGCCAATGGTGACCTTCCACACTGTACATCAGCCTTAAGAATTATCCCTTTTTAAACTCTACACACATGTGCAGGTGTATGGATTTGATCGTTCTGAAACTCACTCCTGCTACTTACACGGTGCACTGAAAGGACAGACAAACAGCTGGATGAAGGGTGCCATTCTGCCTTGCTACGCTATTACAACGTGACATCAAAATCGGCAATAAATAAAAATATAAATCAAAAAAAATACATTGTATCATCTTCCCATGAATTAACATTTCATGCTTTACCTCAGGAAAACAAATAAAAAGGTGTCCGAAGCATCCTGAAAGAAAGATTCCCCACAGCTAATCTGTGAATATGGAGACAAGGACCATGTGTATCAGACATATTCCACACGGTGCTTAAAAGACGTGCTGCTTCTGCAGCAGGACCTCCACACAGCCCTGGGGTCACAGATGGTCACACACCGTGGCAGGAAACAACACTGGAAACTCTCAAAGAAACAAGAATCAATCACACCTGAAAAAGTCAGGGATCTAGAAACTGTGTAGACTAACACCGCTACGCACTTCTACAGCTGAAAGGACTGGTGGAGGAACTACTGTTCCTCTCACAAACTGAGCAGAACAAACCATCCCTACTCGGAGGAATGCCACTAAAGATACAACACCACACGGGGCTTCAAACCGTAGCTTTGCCATCAAAAAAAAAAAAAAAGATAAACGAGCACCAAAAATAGTTTTCTAAACAAAATAAACATGTTGCAAGTCTTCACAGGGTGCTTTGCTTGATGAAATACTAAAGCCAATTCTTTTTTTTTCTTGTACTGAACACGCAATTTTTCTAGGTTTCATTTCAAATCAATCCTTGAGAAGCAAATATTAACATCAAATCTACATTCATAGTTTAGCCTGTCAAATTACATTTTTTATCTGCTGTTCAGCCATGGTCATTTAAAAGGAATGAACCTTTAATGATATCAATCAACACAGAAGCTTTAAAAAGTTGTTAAATGATTTGGAAAAAAGAAAAAAAAAAGTATTCCTACCTGGCAGGAGTTAAATAAAGAAATTACAAGACTGAAAAGAATGTGAATAAAGGTGCTTAAGCGGTTCTTCAGCAGGGTCTCGGTGTCAGGGAGTTAAGGGAAAACTGAGTTTTGACCAACACATAACAGTAGTGTCTATAATTATGTCCTGAATGAACACATCATGAGCTAAGGTTGTGCTACCTTTATAAATGCATATAGAAATGGATGCTATGAGGACATTTTAAAAATATAGATATAGAAATTTTAAAAATATGAAAGTGCTTATGACAGCATGCATTTAATAGCTCTTTATCTTCTTGCTATTTCTTAAATGAGTTGTGTTCGTGGACACTCTCGATACAGAGTTGCTAGAACATCTAGCCAGGTAATAAACATCCCACTTCATTTTGCATTTGAATACACGGTCCTCCTCTTGTCCCCTTTCTGGAAGGTCCCTCGTTCACATCACTGCTGTAGCACTCTGATTATTAACAGCTTATATTCAGTCTATGCCACGTGAAGGCTTTTACTGTTGTAATCATGACTATTCTAATAGATCAATATTCGCATCTCTGAAAACTTAAGCAAAGAAAACCATTTTTTCCTCAAATCTCTGAACACTTTCGTATTTCTTACTATTGGAAAAATGGAATTGAGTAGTAAATATATATATATTCAGTATTTCTCTATATAGCATTGGAATTTTATTTTTATTAGTAAGGTACTATTGGATGGAGGGCACTAAATTAATTTTTAGTCTTAAAAATCTATGGAAGACTTTCCTTCATGAAAAGCTTCTTTTGTCTCTGATATACCAAAATGACAATCAAGTTTTAGCAAAGTGAAAAAGGGCATTATAGTGGCATCTCCATTGATCTGAGATTGTGAAGCAACACAGAAAGTGCAACCACAGCAGGTCCCCATCTTCACATGATTTAGAAATGATGGAGCAAGGAAAAAATGTGCATTCCAAGAAGGGCCAGGAGCCCACACGTGGATGGAGACAGGCCGTCTTCCTCGAGTTTTGGTCTACATAGGAAAGACAACTCTCAGAAAAGTAACTTCAAAAGCTTGTGATCATCCTGCTGTACACTGGGAACGGGAGCGCTATAAAAAGAATTTCCATCTGCCAAACATGGCACCATTTCTCATAAAACTGGTCTCTCAAACTAACCACAGTGCACCATATGAAGACTCAACACTGGAAAATATACCTCGTGGCAAAAACTACAAATGTGCACAAATTTAAGTATTTCTAGCAATAAAATAAAAAAAAAAGCGGAGAAGCAAAACTTTGCCAATGTTCCTCTAGAAAACTAATCAACAGAAATGGATAAATACCGACACCTTGAACAACGTAACGCGATGACAAGCGTGCAGTGGTAATCACACAGAATTGTTTCTCTCCAATGTTTTTTGGGTAACAAAGTCCACTAAGTTCACTGTAACAGCAGAAAAAGAACAAGATGAATAAATCAGTCCATGAAACACAAAAATAAACTTTTTCTTTTTTAGACTTAAAGACTCTCAAATAAAAACTGGTAATACTGAAGCAAGATGAACATCTGAAGTATTTTCTTCAATGCCATCATCCCAAACGGTGAATAGATGGCTGAAATGCATCCTTTATGGCAACAGTTAACGGGAAAAGGAAACAAAATTAACCAGAGCTTCCAAAATTCCGCACAGAAGTTCAGCTAGTTTTGTGTAATTTAAACTGAATCACCTGAAAACCACACCATGGTAGATACGTCTCTGGTCAGTTCCATTACCCTCCTCCTCTGGAGGATGTTCTGATCCATCCCTGCCTCAAGAATGCTTTTTCCTCCAGCAGTCCCAAAGTACAACACGCAGAGCACATACTCTGTCCATCCTTGAGTGAGGTTGAGAAGCTTCTGGTCTCAGGCGGCGTCTGCCATCAAATGATCTCTGCAGCACCTCTGTCACCTTTTCAAACAGCCCACGGAGAAGTCTGGTTTCTTCTTCAAACTTCTTTCCTTCTGGATTGAGGACTGGACGGGGCCCATCGTGAATGTCTCCCCCACGGTGAGCAGTGCAAGGCAAACGGGTGCCGACAACAGGCGGGACCCTCTTTGATCAAAGGGGCCAGGTGACCCGCAAGACTGGAAGCCATCCACCTGCAGCTGGAACTCTATCCCCCAAAAAATTTCAAGGCCTCTTTCTATCCTCCTCTGGTTTATCTCTTTTTAGCAATAAGCCATGGTGTGACTCCCTTGAGATGACAAAAGGAAAGGATTCAGAAGCTGGAATCAGAGTTCCCCGTGAGCAGGCATGTAGCGCGTGACGCGATCGCACAACAAGCGTGTTTGGCACAGACTCATGCTTTTAGTCCACACAAGCACATATGGTGGCACGGAACAGTGAAGGGTTTTAAGATGGACATGGAAGCCAAGTCAGTAAACTCCAACCAATGGCAGCTGGTACAGTACATTTCATAGCATTTTGCTCTTATTTGGTCACAATTTTCTTGTAAACTAGTTCATGGCACTCATTGTCCATGCAGGTCCACAAGCCCAAATATAAGAATTTACAGAAATAATCAGATTTCTATTCTTGATCGTTGTATCGAGATCTCTCTCATTAGAGAGAGAACCTTTGCAGGTTTACCCTGCAGTTATATTATCATCTAACTGCAGACGTAAGTGAAAAAAGGATGTACACATGGACTATTGCAAACAAGTAGAAGCAGCTACATGTAAACATATCTCAGACTTGTAAAATAAAATTTTCAGTTTTCAACTATAAATACAAAAAGTGGAGCACTATATACACAACTTCATGCTCGTAAGGTTAGATTCATCACTGCAGAGACAAAAAGAGATACAGATTAATCAAATTAGTAAATCAGTTATTTCAGATTTTTATTCCAAATACACAGGTATGGCAGAGCTGCAAATTGGGACAGGTATTTCCTCAGCACCAGCTATTCTTCAGGGAGAAACGCATGCAGGAGGTCACTTAGGCTTTATGTTTTCTAATGTATTATATGCCAGTAGCCCTCCACCTACATTATTCTGAATACTCCATTTTAAAATCTCGCACTGTCTAGGTGAAATCTTTACTAAAATAATGTTGCCAGTTAAAATGAGCATACATAATAACTAGGAGAATGGACTGAAGATAGAAAGGTAAGGCGAAGACAAGGGCAGGACGCACTGCTCTTCTAGGTATCCCAGAAAAATAATAACGTAATCAATCAATATAAATACTTGATAAAAATGCCACATCCATGAGCTTTTATAAAGAATGGGAAGCAGTGATCGTGTGCAGAAACCAAAGGATGTATGATGCTTCATATGAAAGAGAAAAGTCTTGGACTTTCCAGAAGTCTAACACCAGCTGTTTCTACAATACTGCCTCGATGAGGTGGTACATATCTTAAAACCTCTACATGTATTACAACCTCATCACACCAGCTACTGTCATGGAGAGCTCTTATTTTGTGTTGCTGCATCTATATCTCTAACAGGCTCTGAAGTACATCCTGATATTGTGACAGGTTCCTCTCTGTGCCCCTGGAAAGAAAAAGCTCTGCCCATCCTACCTTTTGCCAACAGCCAGGCATTGGTAATCCATCGGGACCCTGTTTCCATGGGAGGAGGGGGAAAAAAAAAGAAGACAGTTAATTTTGATAGGATAGAAATTCCATCAATATCTGCTAGAACAGCTGAGGGGGAAAAAAAAAAGACATAGTTAATTTTGATAGGATAGATATTCCATCAATATCTGCTAGAACAGCTGAAGCAGCTGACTCTTTATCTCTGACTTTTTATGTAATAAGTAGCAACCAGTGCCCAACTTATTTCCTCTCTCGGCCTCAAGGTGAAGGAAAAGCCAGAGGAGAGGTTTACACTGTCAATACATCCGTGCGCCTCTCTGCCATAAAGATCTGCTTTTTCCTAAATCATTAGAACATCTTCATCAGTTTCTTATTGCTGTTAGAGCTCAGGCTGCATATTACTTTAAATATAATCTGTTATTCACAACAATCTGTAGCTGAATGTACAAGATCAATGAGAAAAAAATATATTATCACTTTTATCTGGAGGGTATTGCATTTTATGGGTCCCTAACCTAAAGTGAACCCAGAAAGCAACACTCAGATTTGAGTGGGATTTTTTCTATTCGCTTTCATTCTTAATTTTTGAATGAAGCAGCAGAAACTCAAGGCCTGACCATACCTCAAGTGGCAGAGGGGAAGAAACCATCAGCGGTGGGAGCAGGGCAGCAGAGCACTTTATTTAATCACTTGGATAATACAGCTATCCAATTTCTTCTTATATTACTGAGAGTCACTCCATTTCTTTTCTGCCACCCCCCTACTTTCACACATCTCCATGCATCCAGTAAGATCACGGACAGCTTTTGACCACAGTCCTACTGGTGTTCATGGAACTAATTCCAATTTACGTGGCTATACAGGGCTTAGCCAAAGAGTTACACGCTCATAATTAGGAGCACGTATCGTGTTACTCGACTATATATGAGAAGAAGAAAGATCAGGCCTTGGACATTTTTTAGAATATAGAAAGCCAATGATTATGATGTGAATTTACAGGTGGAGAATAGTGGTTAATGAGAATTTTTTGAATGTGCTTGCATGTAATGTGATGGGAAGGGCTTGCTGCCTCAAGCTACAAACAGCGCTGTTTGCTGGGCAGCTTATTCTACAAACAGAACACTGTTCAGCCACCAGGATTGTTAGTGAATCTCCAGACAGAAATGATAATACAGAGAGAGAGAAACATTTTAAAATTACAAAAGCATGCTCCATTATCCCCAACAAAATATGAGATATGGTTACCATTAATCGGAAGCAAACAAAATGGACTATGGAATAATCTTAATGGGCTATGTATTTAAGATTAAAATCCACTGACTTCAAATTAGAAGTGCTGTAGCTGAAATAAATTCTACTTAATTTAACATTCGTCTTAGAGAACCGTGCTTAACCACCAAACAATATCAGAACATGCAGATCAAATCTTACTGCGAACAATTAAAAAAGAAAATCTTCCTTGTATCTGTAGGAAATGTGTATGTACTGTTTCTTTTATCTTTTTATTATTATTATTATTATTTATTTTTTTAAATGGAAAAGAGTTTAAACTTACTTTGCCATTAAATAAAAATCACTGTTGCCAGATTGGTACAAGGGAGAGGGTCAACGGGTGAAGTATTTTTAGTATAGGTGGGAACTTGACTTCATGCTAACATAGGGTGGGGAGTGTCGTGTGTGTGCCAGGAAGGTAAGTTCCAAGGGTAAGACCATTAAGTTGAAGACGTTAAATAACAAAGACAGTGAGGGTTTGGGCTGCAGACCGTTATCTTCTTACAAACCTCAGGTAAGCTTTTTATTTCCAGATCTGTTCTGGAATAATATCTGATGAACAGGCCAGACACGTAACGTATTACTTGTGTCAGGTCTGGGAGACTGGGCTCCAGCTTGGCTTACTGGAAACCTACCACTTGATTTTTTAGCAATAATATTTGCATCACTCTGTAGGTGACTTAATTTTAGCCAAATTCTGCAAACATGCCCCCAAGACTGTATGGGTTGCCCAGGGTGAGCAATAATACTTGCATCATTCTGTAGGTGATTAATTTTGGCCAAATTCTGAAAACAGGCCCCCAAGACTGTATGGGTTGCCCAGGGTGCAGCGTGGCTCTGGGACAGGGGAGCGTGAGGAACCGAGCCAGGGCAGACAGAAGTCATCAGAGTTGATTAGAGGTGGACATTGTGCTGGATTTCTACAAAGACTTTCGCTGGGGGTGAGTAAGGCAAGAGGTATTTGGTGAGGAAAATAACAAACAAACGGTTCTGAGGGAAAATGTAGGAAGGACACAAACTTATAAATGGCTGTGTGACGTGGGAGCAAACTGCTGAGAGTTAGGTTCGAGGTGTCAACAAAAAGGTGTGTTCTCTCACTGCGGGTATGAGCACTGAAGCAGCTGGTTTGGTCATGCACATGCGTGTGTTAACGTGAATAATGTAAAGTCAGCTCAAAAAAACCATTACTTTACATCGAGAATGGCTGACCACAAACAAAGGAACTGCATGCAGGGTTGGTAGGAAAGAGAAATACTGTACCAATTGGCAAGGGGCATCCAGCCCATCCAGGCCAGGCTGGCCTGGCTCCCCTTTTTCCCCCTTAATTCCACGGAATCCCTGTTTGTAAAGATTAACTTGCAACGTTACTGTCAAGGAAATGCCTTCGGTATTGACTTAGCTGGAGGGAACAAATAACAACGGAGAGAGAGGCGAGAGGAGCAAGCTGACAGCTGGGCTGGGATTTAACCTGGGGGGCACTGACTCTGGCACAGCTCAAATTTGATTCCTTTGGCTTGAAATGCCAAAGACAAAAAGTAATTAAAAAAAAAAAGACCTACAAACCCCACAAATTTAGCCTGAAGGTCTTAAGTCTGGTGCTTTAAAAGAAATATGGAGGTTGACAAACAAAGTCCCCTCCAGAATTTGCCAGAACTTGAGATAAGGCTGCATTAATGAAGAGTAAAGGTGATACAGAAGCTGGTGCTTGTTCCTCTCCCCTCATTTCTTATTCCATCAGTCTACAGCAGGACAATCGGTTGTCCAATACACAAGTGAGACGTACCAATGGGCAAGGTGCATCTAATCCAGGAGCACCCTGTTCTCCTTTCTCCCCTTTAGGCCCCTTTTTGCCTTTCTTTCCCTTTTCCCCCTGTGGATACAATGGTTTGGATAAAACAAGTTTCATACTTTTGGGAAAAAAAAAAATAAATTAAAGAAAGATTGGTTTAAAAGTTTGGGTTTTTCGTTTTTAAGCCAATGGAGAGCTGAAAGGACACTTACCACTGTGTTCTGGTTTGGATGGTGCATTATGTGGAAAAATAAATTATATGATCACAAGCAAGTACTGCAATCATTCGCTATTAGTTTGTGTTGGTATTTCATACCAGTGTTATGAATATTTTGAATCCTAGAACAGGGCTTGAAATCATTGATTTCTTGAGACAGAGGCAAATCTGCAAATCCCCCCCAAATCCACACTCCAAATCAAGAGGTCTCCTATTTATTTGAAGTGACAGTCCTGAAGCACATACCCCCTGTGCTGAATTTGCTGGCTTCCCTAGAAGGTTTGTCACGAGTTGGGTGTAACTCTGTGAGAGCAGAGAACACCAGCAGAGTCTCTCTAAAGAAGACCCGTGGCACAGATGCTTCACAGGGACAGCTGGTTTCTGGCTAAATTCTATCAACTTCCACGGTTGATAAGTCAAGGGTGGACTTGGCCCAGTGCATCCTTTGCTGAACCGACCCTTTGGGCTCTGGTAGGAGTTTGGGACAAACCCCGTGGTCAGTGGTGTCCACAGAACCCCACCGACATCCCCGGGGGTGCAGGGGTGTGCTTCTGTCACCCCACATCCAACAGGACCATTTCAAACCCTGTTACGGGAAGTTGTCGTGGTGTCTACAGAACCCCACCGACATCCCCGGGGGTGTGCTCTGTCACCCCACAAACAACAGGACCATTTCAAACCCTGTTACGGGAATCAAAACATCCAAACTGCTTGATGGAGAGGCCCTACGAGACTTTCAATGATTTCATAATGTCCTGATATCATAAACTCATCATAAATTATCATTAGATTCTTTAAATATTACATTTAAATGTACTCTCTACTGCAGGCAACATTTCATCTACATTTTTTACCAAAATTCAGTCCTGTGATTTGACACTGAGGTTTGTTTTTTTAAAATGTAAAACTTTCAAAGCTTTAATTACTCACAGAAAGGAGCTGACTCCCCTCAACAAAGCTACCTGCAAAGGTGGCCTCACCTTCAAGCAGTATAAGATGTTTAAGGAGTTCATTTTGTAATTGGTTTCACACCAGTTGATCACAATGGTAAATGAGTTTCAGGTTTGCTCTCAATTTCACAAAAATCAAAAAAGGTTCTGTTAAAAAAAAAAAATGAAACAAATTGGGCTAGGATTGTAAAAAATGGGATAGGAAGGATGAGTAAATCAGGAATATCACAAAGAAATGGGAAAAATAGTCATAGGAAAATTAGTATGACATTGGAGAACCAGCAAGCGAGGTTGTGGCTATTGGGAGGATTTAATTTGTGAGGAAAAGGGTAAAAAAGACAGAGGAATTGTAAGGAATGAAGGTAGAAGGAGAAGGAAGGAATGCCCCTTTGGAAAGACAGACGGATTTTGGTGAAGCATAGTAAATAGACATTTAACTAATTCCACACCAGTACAGAAACACTTAATTCATTAACAAGAGAGAAAACTCATTTTTACACAATTAAAAAATAATTAGCTATAACATACTTTAAAAAGGAAGGAAAGCACATTATTCATGTAATATCATAGCACACTTGACACATTCAAATGAAAAAAATGTTTTCCTCGAACCAAACATACTGCATTCATGACACGATAGGAGCAAAAATTCCTTGTCTATCTTTTCTGTGTGCCAAAAAGTTGCAGGATAGTATTAAGGCAAACAGCAGCCCAAGCAGTATCCTGTACCAAATTCTAAGACTGTGGTGTAAAAAAATCCCCACAAGTCGGGATCTGTGAGCTGGTTAAGTTTCCATCTTAAACCTACAAACATGGCAGCGTAGCAGAGAGCACCAACAGATTCAGCATCAAATCTCATTATTTGTGCTCCATGTAACACCCATTTGCTGCAAGTGTAAGCGAGCACAAAGCATGGACATAGTCCAAAACTTATTCTGAAAATGGACAGAACAGTTCAGTTTCTGACTCTTTTTTATATCTTTAGGACTTTCATTTCTTTAACTTGTTGGGTTACAAATCAGCAGATAACTATTTAAATTTCCAGCTTGGCAGGGCAAACCTGTGAACTTATTCAAACCAACGTGGCCGTCATCTGCGCAGAGAATAGTGGGGATTTCCTGAGTACTTTGCTGCTTTTCCTATGGACTGACTTCTTGTCTCTTAATCTTCACCTCCTTACTAGAGACACTCACAGGAGATATGGAAAATCTACATCTGATGAAGACTGAAAAAAATTCATT
This sequence comes from Calidris pugnax, assembly GCF_001431845.1. Lineage (NCBI taxonomy): Eukaryota > Metazoa > Chordata > Aves > Charadriiformes > Scolopacidae > Calidris > Calidris pugnax. The sequence continues at coordinate 5,262,205 of NW_015090771.1, forward strand.
CCTTCCCTTCCTCAGTGCCTAGAGAAATACAAATTTGTGGCACTTCCACCATTTTGGCTGGAAGAATGTCCAATCCCCACATGCCCAGATTTTCATCACTGCAAAGCATAAGGGAAAGAGGACGATGCCTTTCCAGCCACTGGTGCGATACACCGTGCTCCTCTGTCAATATTTATAACAAGAGACACAACTACACATTTGGGACCAGAGCCCCCTTCCCTCCTCCTCCTCACAACACAATCTCTACCTTTCGTTAAAGGTTATTCATTTATTAAAAGAATTTTTTTCTTCTCATCACACAACTTGAAAATACAAAATCAATTGTACAAACCTGTTTTGTGCTGCGTGCTCCTGGACTATAATTTTATATGAGTAGAGCTAGAATGCTTTAAAAAATTATTTTTACAGCCAAGTTAAGCAGACATCATAATGCAAACACTGACTTGCTTTCACTGTAGCAGAACTACTGACAGGTTAAAATAAAAACCATCAGTCTAGGACTCATCTCATACTGAAAAAAACAAGATTTATTCCCTGCCTATCATAGCACGTCTATGAAAAACCCAAGTATCAGTGGTTCTCAATAGAATTTTAGTAATGATCTATATTTTTGCAATGCAGTTTGAATTAACCAGAACTCACTAATTTCAACTTGTGTGATGTCAGTCTAACAGCCAATGCTGTAAGGAATATTTAAAAACCAAGAAATGATGAGCTGGACTCTCAGCTTGTAAACTGGTTTCCCTCTGTTGAAATAGATGCTGTTACACCAATTTGGTCACAGACAATTAGTAATTTATGTAAGAAAAAACATCAGAACTGAGAAAATTTGTTATAATGAAAGCTTCTATTAGCATGAACATGAAAGCATTACATTCTGTCTTTTGAGAGTCAGCCTTCCATTTGGAAAAGGAATATTGAGGCAGCTAAGGTGGTTTTGGTGAAACCACTTTATTTGAAAGACACAAGTATTCCCTCATTTCTGGAAAAAAGTGCAAGAGAAGTCTCTTTCACAGAGGTTTCAACTATATCTTCCCTGATTTTTCACCTTCCTTCAAAGGAAGGAAGACCTTCCTTTGCCTTCTAATTTTCTTTGAGTATTCTCAGAATTTTTAAGGCAGAGATTCCATCCCCGTTTTCACTCTACAGACTTCCTGGCAACCCTCTTAGCCTGAAAGCCCCTAAGATAACATGAGACATCTGTCAGACCTGCTAAACACTGTATCCCATGAATTCTCCTCAAGAAACAGGTTTCGCCTTTTTCTGAATTTTTAGGGAGATGGCGGAGCAGACTTTCTAGGCGATGTGTCCTGCACCATCCCTTGTGATTACTCTGCCATGTCAGACATTGCCTCTATAATATTCCTAGAGCACCTGCTTAAGCAACAGTTATTCTGCAAACTCAGCACCTTACCAGTAATCTCCCAGCTCAAAATAAACAATATAACAAAGGAGAGAAGGGGATGAGTTTCCTAGTACCCTTACCAACGCGTTCTTGGGAAGTGTTTTGCCTGAGAGCATTAAGAAAAGGAGCTGAACTCCAAGAGCCATGGTGACTTCTTAACCCTGCTGCTTCTTCAAGATTTGGTGATGGGAAAGAGGACCCTGTACATGTCAGTTAGGAAAAAATAGTGGTCCAAACTAGAAAAATCACCTGCTGTGTGTATGAACTTTGGTATTAAGTGTGGTGCTAATTCAGCAGTTTTAGCAACCGGGCTCTGTGTTAGCTAGAAATAAGGGAGATTGGCTCATGAGTTTTCTCTGCGTGCATTTAGTCCTAAATTACTTTTTACTAAACATTTTTCCAAGTCACTGTGTTTGGACAGTAAAAATGAAGCTAGGCTGTTTCTGTTACTTTCACTGTCTAGTTGGCTTACCAGAACAGTACAGTATATGATTTGATTTCCATCCACAAGTATCACAAAGTACCTAGTGGTAAATAAGACATTGCCAAACATAAACATTTTAACAGTTCCTGTCCTTATGTATTTGGTGTGTGGTACGGACAGGCAGGGACATGAGGATCACCAGTTACACTGCAAATACTGCCAAGGAACTGATGTCTTCAGGGTAAAATTACTACCACAATGACACATTTCAGTCATCTGCATTAAAAAGTTCAGGTTGACAAGGATTTTCAACAAGTGTAGGGTGGATTGGAGAAAAAGAGCCTAAAACCAAAGTGTGCTTTGGGAGGTGTTGATACTATTAATTCTGTGCATAAATTTTTGTGTTTTTTCATTATTTTGCTTAGCATGTACCTGTGACCTGCCTTTTAGCACACAGTAAAAACAAAGATGAGTTTTAATGGGACAATTTATAGCATAAAGACAGCAGGACTGACTAGGCTGAGGAATCAAGCAACAGTTAATAACACTGTGGTCACCTTTTCTCCCTTTTCTCCTATATCACCCTTTTCTCCTCGAGGACCAGGGAAACCCTATGAAAACAAAATGGACAAAGATCGGTTGACTTTTATTCACATGCAGGTTAAGCTTTCAAATACTCTTGGAAAACATAAAAAAAGATGATTTCATTCCATGCATTGTATGTATACGTGTGTTATGTGTGCACACAGGCATGCACAGAAGGGCACATGAGACAAGTCAGTCGTAATGTTTGGGAGAGTCATCTTGCCAGCAATGGAAAGGGATCATATCACTCAAAGTGGCAGCAGTCCATGCTATGCAGCATATGGATGTTCTGGAAAAGACTCCTCCAGGTTAGGGATTTCAGGGTAGGACTAGAGGAAAAGGCTTTTAGGAAGGTCTTTTAGCATGCCAAAGAAAGAGCCTAT
>NW_015090771.1:5269816-5276804 GCF_001431845.1 Calidris pugnax
CTTCATGCTAACATAGGGTGGGGAGTGTCGTGTGTGTGCCAGGAAGGTAAGTTCCAAGGGTAAGACCATTAAGTTGAAGACGTTAAATAACAAAGACAGTGAGGGTTTGGGCTGCAGACCGTTATCTTCTTACAAACCTCAGGTAAGCTTTTTATTTCCAGATCTGTTCTGGAATAATATCTGATGAACAGGCCAGACACATAACGTATTACTTGTGTAAGGTCTGGGAGACTGGGCTCCAGCTTGGCTTACTGGAAACCTACCACTTGATTTTTTAGCAATAATATTTGCATCACTCTGTAGGTGACTTAATTTTAGCCAAATTCTGCAAACATGCCCCCAAGACTGTATGGGTTGCCCAGGGTGCAGCGTGGCTCTGGGACAGGGGAGCGTGAGGAACCGAGCCAGGGCAGACAGAAGTCATCAGAGTTGATTAGAGGTGGACATTGTGCTGGATTTCTACAAAGACTTTCGCTGGGGGTGAGTAAGGCAAGAGGTATTTGGTGAGGAAAATAACAAACAAACGGTTCTGAGGGAAAATGTAGGAAGGACACAAACTTATAAATGGCTGTGTGACGTGGGAGCAAACTGCTGAGAGTTAGGTTCGAGGTGTCAACAAAAAGGTGTGTTCTCTCACTGCGGGTATGAGCACTGAAGCAGCTGGTTTGGTCATGCACATGCGTGTGTTAACGTGAATAATGTAAAGTCAGCTCAAAAAAACCATTACTTTACATCGAGAATGGCTGACCACAAACAAAGGAACTGCATGCAGGGTTGGTAGGAAAGAGAAATACTGTACCAATTGGCAAGGGGCATCCAGCCCATCCAGGCCAGGCTGGCCTGGCTCCCCTTTTTCCCCCTTAATTCCACGGAATCCCTGTTTGTAAAGATTAACTTGCAACGTTACTGTCAAGGAAATGCCTTCGGTATTGACTTAGCTGGAGGGAACAAATAACAACGGAGAGAGAGGCGAGAGGAGCAAGCTGACAGCTGGGCTGGGATTTAACCTGGGGGGCACTGACTCTGGCACAGCTCAAATTTGATTCCTTTGGCTTGAAATGCCAAAGACAAAAAGTAATTAAAAAAAAAAAGACCTACAAACCCCACAAATTTAGCCTGAAGGTCTTAAGTCTGGTGCTTTAAAAGAAATATGGAGGTTGACAAACAAAGTCCCCTCCAGAATTTGCCAGAACTTGAGATAAGGCTGCATTAATGAAGAGTAAAGGTGATACAGAAGCTGGTGCTTGTTCCTCTCCCCTCATTTCTTATTCCATCAGTCTACAGCAGGACAATCGGTTGTCCAATACACAAGTGAGACGTACCAATGGGCAAGGTGCATCTAATCCAGGAGCACCCTGTTCTCCTTTCTCCCCTTTAGGCCCCTTTTTGCCTTTCTTTCCCTTTTCCCCCTGTGGATACAATGGTTTGGATAAAACAAGTTTCATTCTTTTGGGAAAAAAAAAAATAATTAAAGAAAGATTGGTTTAAAAGTTTGGGTTTTTCGTTTTTAAGCCAATGGAGAGCTGAAAGGACACTTACCACTGTGTTCTGGTTTGGATGGTGCATTATGTGGAAAAATAAATTATATGATCACAAGCAAGTACTGCAATCATTCGCTATTAGTTTGTGTTGGTATTTCATACCAGTGTTATGAATATTTTGAATCCTAGAACAGGGCTTGAAATCATTGATTTCTTGAGACAGAGGCAAATCTGCAAATCCCCCCCAAATCCACACTCCAAATCAAGAGGTCTCCTATTTATTTGAAGTGACAGTCCTGAAGCACATACCCCCTGTGCTGAATTTGCTGGCTTCCCTAGAAGGTTTGTCACGAGTTGGGTGTAACTCTGTGAGAGCAGAGAACACCAGCAGAGTCTCTCTAAAGAAGACCCGTGGCACAGATGCTTCACAGGGACAGCTGGTTTCTGGCTAAATTCTATCAACTTCCACGGTTGATAAGTCAAGGGTGGACTTGGCCCAGTGCATCCTTTGCTGAACCGACCCTTTGGGCTCTGGTAGGAGTTTGGGACAAACCCCGTGGTCAGTGGTGTCCACAGAACCCCACCGACATCCCCGGGGGTGCAGGGGTGTGCTTCTGTCACCCCACATCCAACAGGACCATTTCAAACCCTGTTACGGGAATCAAAACATCCAAACTGCTTGATGGAGAGGCCCTACGAGACTTTCAATGATTTCATAATGTCCTGATATCATAAACTCATCATAAATTATCATTAGATTCTTTAAATATTACATTTAAATGTACTCTCTACTGCAGGCAACATTTCATCTACATTTTTTACCAAAATTCAGTCCTGTGATTTGACACTGAGGTTTGTTTTTTTAAAATGTAAAACTTTCAAAGCTTTAATTACTCACAGAAAGGAGCTGACTCCCCTCAACAAAGCTACCTGCAAAGGTGGCCTCACCTTCAAGCAGTATAAGATGTTTAAGGAGTTCATTTTGTAATTGGTTTCACACCAGTTGATCACAATGGTAAATGAGTTTCAGGTTTGCTCTCAATTTCACAAAAATCAAAAAAGGTTCTGTTAAAAAAAAAAAATGAAACAAATTGGGCTAGGATTGTAAAAAATGGGATAGGAAGGATGAGTAAATCAGGAATATCACAAAGAAATGGGAAAAATAGTCATAGGAAAATTAGTATGACATTGGAGAACCAGCAAGCGAGGTTGTGGCTATTGGGAGGATTTAATTTGTGAGGAAAAGGGTAAAAAAGACAGAGGAATTGTAAGGAATGAAGGTAGAAGGAGAAGGAAGGAATGCCCCTTTGGAAAGACAGACGGATTTTGGTGAAGCATAGTAAATAGACATTTAACTAATTCCACACCAGTACAGAAACACTTAATTCATTAACAAGAGAGAAAACTCATTTTTACACAATTAAAAAATAATTAGCTATAACATACTTTAAAAAGGAAGGAAAGCACATTATTCATGTAATATCATAGCACACTTGACACATTCAAATGAAAAAAATGTTTTCCTCGAACCAAACATACTGCATTCATGACACGATAGGAGCAAAAATTCCTTGTCTATCTTTTCTGTGTGCCAAAAAGTTGCAGGATAGTATTAAGGCAAACAGCAGCCCAAGCAGTATCCTGTACCAAATTCTAAGACTGTGGTGTAAAAAACTCCCCGCGAGTCGGGATCTGTGAGCTGGTTAAGTTTCCTTCTTAAACCTACAAACATGGCAGCGTAGCAGAGAGCACCAACAGATTCAGCATCAAATCTCTCTATTTGTGCTCCATGTAACACCCATGTACTTGCCCCAAGTGTATGTGAGCATGGACATACTCCAAAATTTATTCTGAAAATGGAGAGGACAGTTCAGTTTCTGACTCTTTTTTATATCTTTAGGACTTTCATTTCTTTAACTTGTTGGGTTACAAATCAGCAGATAACTATTTAAATTTCCAGCTTGGCAGGGCAAACCTGTGAACTTATTCAAACCAACGTGGCCGTCATCTGCGCAGAGAATAGTGGGGATTTCCTGAGTACTTTGCTGCTTTTCCTATGGACTGACTTCTTGTCTCTTAATCTTCACCTCCTTACTAGAGACACTCACAGGAGATATGGAAAATCTACATCTGATGAAGACTGAAAAAAATTCATTCCTTCCCTTCCTCAGTGCCTAGAGAAATACAAATTTGTGGCACTTCCACCATTTTGGCTGGAAGAATGTCCAATCCCCACATGCCCAGATTTTCATCACTGCAAAGCATAAGGGAAAGAGGACGATGCCTTTCCAGCCACTGGTGCGATACACCGTGCTCCTCTGTCAATATTTATAACAAGAGACACAACTACACATTTGGGACCAGAGCCCCCTTCCCTCCTCCTCCTCACAACACAATCTCTACCTTTCGTTAAAGGTTATTCATTTATTAAAAGAATTTTTTTCTTCTCATCACACAACTTGAAAATACAAAATCAATTGTACAAACCTGTTTTGTGCTGCGTGCTCCTGGACTATAATTTTATATGAGTAGAGCTAGAATGCTTTAAAAAATTATTTTTACAGCCAAGTTAAGCAGACATCATAATGCAAACACTGACTTGCTTTCACTGTAGCAGAACTACTGACAGGTTAAAACCCCGGGGGTGCAGGGGTGTGCTTCTGTCACCCCACATCCAACAGGACCATTTCAAACCCTGTTACGGGAATCAAAACATCCAAACTGCTTGATGGAGAGGCCCTACGAGACTTTCAATGATTTCATAATGTCCTGATATCATAAACTCATCATAAATTATCATTAGATTCTTTAAATATTACATTTAAATGTACTCTCTACTGCAGGCAACATTTCATCTACATTTTTTACCAAAATTCAGTCCTGTGATTTGACACTGAGGTTTGTTTTTTTAAAATGTAAAACTTTCAAAGCTTTAATTACTCATGGAAAGGAGCTGACTCCCCTCAACAAAGCTACCTGCAAAGGTGGCCTCACCTTCAAGCAGTACAAGATGTTTAAGGAGTTCATTTTATAATTGGTTTCACACCAGTTGATCACAATGGTAAATGAGTTTCAGGTTTGCTCTCAATTTCACAAAAATCAAAAAAGGTTCTGTTAAAAAAAAAAAATGAAACAAATTGGGCTAGGATTGTAAAAAATGGGATAGGAAGGATGAGTAAATCAGGAATATCACAAAGAAATGGGAAAAATAGTCATAGGAAAATTAGTATGACATTGGAGAACCAGCAAGCGAGGTTGTGGCTATTGGGAGGATTTAATTTGTGAGGAAAAGGGTAAAAAAGACAGAGGAATTGTAAGGAATGAAGGTAGAAGGAGAAGGAAGGAATGCCCCTTTGGAAAGACAGACGGATTTTGGTGAAGCATAGTAAATAGACATTTAACTAATTCCACACCAGTACAGAAACACTTAATTCATTAACAAGAGAGAAAACTCATTTTTACACAATTAAAAAATAATTAGCTATAACATACTTTAAAAAGGAAGGAAAGCACATTATTCATGTAATATCATAGCACACTTGACACATTCAAATGAAAAAAATGTTTTCCTCGAACCAAACATACTGCATTCATGACACGATAGGAGCAAAAATTCCTTGTCTATCTTTTCTGTGTGCCAAAAAGTTGCAGGATAGTATTAAGGAAAACAGCAGCCCAAGCAGTATCCTTTACCAAATTCTAAGACTGTGGTGTAAAAAACTCCCCGCGAGTCGGGATCTGTGAGCTGGTTAAGTTTCCTTCTTAAACCTACAAACATGGCAGCGTAGCAGAGAGCACCAACAGATTCAGCATCAAATCTCTCTATTTGTGCTCCATGTAACACCCATGTACTTGCCCCAAGTGTATGTGAGCATGGACATACTCCAAAATTTATTCTGAAAATGGAGAGGACAGTTCAGTTTCTGACTCTTTTTTATATCTTTAGGAATTTCATTTCTTTAACTTGTTGGGTTACAAATCAGCAGATAACTATTTAAATTTCCAGCTTGGCAGGGCAAACCTATGAACTTATTCAAACCAACGTGGCCGTCATCTGCGCAGAGAATAGTGGGGATTTCCTGAGTACTTTGCTGCTTTTCCTATGGACTGACTTCTTGTCTCTTAATCTTCACCTCCTTACTAGAGACACTCACAGGAGATATGGAAAATCTACATCTGATGAAGACTGAAAAAAATTCATTCCTTCCCTTCCTCAGTGCCTAGAGAAATACAAATTTGTGGCACTTCCACCATTTTGGCTGGAAGAATGTCCAATCCCCACATGCCCAGATTTTCATCACTGCAAGCTGCTTTTCCTATGGACTGACTTCTTGTCTCTTAATCTTCACCTCCTTACTAGAGACACTCACAGGAGATATGGAAAATCTACATCTGATGAAGACTGAAAAAAATTCATTCCTGCCCTTCCTCAGTGCCTAGAGAAACACAAATTAGTGGCACTTTTGTACCACCATTATGGCTGGAAGAATCTCCAATCCCCACATGCCCAGATTTTCATCACTGCAAAGCATAAGGGAAAGAGGACGATGCCTTTCCAGCCACTGTTGTGATACACCGTGCTCCTCTGTCAATATTTATAACAAGAGACACAACTACACATTTGGGACCAGAGCCCCCTTCCCTCCTCCTCCTCACAACACAATCTCTACCTTTTGGTTAAAGGTTATTCATTTATTAAAAGAATTTTTTTCTTCTCGTCACACAACTTGAAAAATACAAAATCAATTGTACAAACCTGTTTTGTGCTGCGTGCTCCTGGACTATAATTTTATATGAGTAGAGCTAGAACGCTTTAAAAAATTATTTTTACAGCCAAGTTAAGCAGACATCATAATGCAAACACTGACTTGCTTTCACTGTAGCAGAACTACTGACAGGTTAAAAAAAAACCCATCAGTCTAGGACTCACCTCATACTGAAAAAAAAAAAAAGATTTATTCCCTGCCTATCATAGTGCGTCTATGAAAAACCCAAGTATCAGTGGTTCTCAATAGAATTTTAGTAATGATCTATAATTTTGCAATGCAGTTTGATTAACCAGAAACTCACTAATCTCAACTTGTGTGATGTCAGTCTAACAGCCAATGCTGTAAGGAATATTTAAAAACCAAGAAATGATGAGCTGGACTCTCAGCTTGTAAACTGGTTTCTCTCTGTTGAAATAAATGCTGTTATACCAATTTAGTCACAGACAATTAGTAATTTATGTAAGAAAAAACATCAGAACTGAGAAAATTTGTTATAATGAAAGCTTCTATTAGCATGAACATGAAAGCATTACATTCTGTCTTTTGAGAGTCAGCCTTCCATTTGGAAAAGGAATATTGAGGCAGCTAAGGTGGTTTTGGTGAAACCACTTTATTTGAAAGACACAAGTATTCCCTCATTTCTGGAAAAAAGTGAAACAGAAGTCTCTTACACAGAGGTTTCAACTATATCTTCCCTTCCTTCAAAGGAAGGAAGACCTTCCTTTGCCTTCTAATTTT
>NW_015090772.1:0-28393 GCF_001431845.1 Calidris pugnax
AGCAGTCTGGGGTTTCTTGTAAGATTGCCGACCGCATGTGTCACAACAGAATTGCTTTGGTTTAACAGAAAACTGTCAGGACTGCTGATTTTCTTTTGCCTGCCTCCATCACAAGCGTGCTACTCCGGGATCTGATTCACTTCTCTTAGATCTGAGCAGTTTTCAGCTCTGGAAGGATTTGTGGTATTGGTGTAATGGTAACTTCACTGCAATCTGATCAGGCACTTCTTTAGGTAAGGACTTTTATAACTCTAAGAAAGCGTTTATTTCTGTGCCCCTTCTTCCCTCCCAGCCCTCTTCCATTTAGCTTTCTGGTAACTTTTCTGGTTGGTGGGTGATGTTTATTTGGGTGATCCATGTACACTGCCATAAAATGAAGATCAAATGCTGGAGTGCCTCACGCCTGCCTCTCATTTCAAATTGTAGGTATCTACTCCACTGTGTGGCCCTTCTCTGAAATGTAGTGAGAGGTTTAACTGATGTGCCATGGAATGTGGTATCTTGCTTGTGCTGTAGTTAGGAGGTGTATAAACAGTGCTGTGCGAAAATAGCACTGCTCAAATTTCTCCTATTTAAAAGGATTTAATAATAAAAGAAGAAGGGACAAGATGAGTTTCCTGAATGTCTCAATTTGGGAGCAATTCGGATTTCTAAATTTTGCTTTCATGAAATAGTCCTCAAGGTTTAATCAAAATCTTACCGGTATTCACTCCTCTCCCTTTGTGAGGGACAAACTGACCAAATGGATTTTAGCAGAATATACCACAAAATCGGCTTTGTGTGAGCAAAGTTGCTTTTGCTTTTTCTGTCTGAGTCCATGTGTAAAAATACAAGACTTGCATGGGTTTTCTTGGATTTGGCTGTAGATGACTCAGCCACAATCGAGTCTGCAAAACTGCCCTGCTTCTGTATGTTCAGAAATAGTCAGCCGTGCGGTTGTGAAGGGAGTGAAAACACAATCAAGGGGCTGACAGAGGCCTTGGCATGGGTTGACTGAATTTCAGCCTGGCGATGAGAAGGCTCTGGAATACAGCTGCTCTGTCTCGAGGGAAACCATCGGTCCTCGGGCAACTTCGTGCATTACTTTGTGGTAATGCTGCCTTTTTTTTTTTAATTGCTTGGACAAGAGTAAAAGGTGTTCCTGCACTATAAATGATGGCAATGTAGACATTGTTTGTTTTTTTTTTCAGTTTGTTTTGTTTTTCAATGCTGCACTGGATTGTGAAAGGGAAAATGCTTTACTACGTGTTGCTGCCACCAAAACACGCTTTGTCAGTGCCCCCGAAGAAAACAGCTTTTACAGCTCGTGAGGTAAAGGCGGCAGTGACTTCTGAGAAATCACAGTTGCAGAACAGACTGACAGATAAGAATGTTATAAAAGAACACGTAGCAAAAGCAGTATTAGAAAAGGTGCGTCCTTGAAACCTTGAAAGCAGAGAACCACAAAAAAGCATTTAGTAACGGAACGGTACAAGCTGGAAAGAGCAACTTGCAATCCTCATGCTGATCTCCAGGTGTCGTGCATGTGGAGAACCATGGCCTTGTGAGCAGGGTGAGAATATTCCCTCCCTATTTTCTGTTTTCTTTTTTCAGAGAAACCTTTTTCATCCAAAGTTGAACCTTGGCAGGGGTAAAAATAAGGGAAACGCTTTATCCGACAGTGTTTTTAAACTGAAAAAACACCTCTTAGTACCCAACATGTAACCCCCACTTTTTCAGAAAACAAACAAAAAGTCCTCACACAACCTTTAGTTACAGCCAGGAAATCCAAATTTATATTGCAATTTTCTTCTCTGTTTCTCCCAAACTTCTGCTGGGTGCCTGTAGAAAGAATTGAAATATCCTGGAATTGGAACGGACTTGAAGGGAGCTTACTTCCAGAGCTGAGCTGAGGCCTGTATTTTTTTTGGCAGGAGGGGATGGAGAGGAGCAAAGAGGGGAGGGTTTAACATGTGCTTTTTTTTTTTTCCTTGCACTTCTTGTGGCATCTAAATCAAGCTCCTCGTTTGTTACCGTAATCACACTACACATAATTGCCGTGAATTGCCGTTTGTACCAGACTGTTACTAAATCATTAGCACTGATAATTCCTTGTATAAATGAAACTGTCTTTTAGTCTTTGTGATGAGAGATAGGTGGGTGGGGTTTGGGTTTTTTTCTGAATGAAGTAGTTATTGCAGTAGTGCTATGGACACTAAGGATATTTTTTGAGAAAGGAAAAAACAAAACAAAACACATGGGTCAGTTACTGCATGTGTTTGAAGACTTCTATTTATTCTATGAACTTAAAATGTTTTAGTAAAATGTCATCAGCTCTCTTTGCTGTTGTATGTGTGCACTTATTGCAAGTAAATTTAAGTATCTTTTTATTTGAATGTATCTTAAAACAGTAGATAGAATAACAGTCGATTCTGAAAAAAAAAAATCATGGACTTAATGGACCATTTTATATACCCAGAGGAAGAAAGCAATACCATATGAGAACTTTAAAGTGTAGAAGTGAATCATGCAATCAGGAATTATTATTTAGCCTTTAAATAAGCAGTAGGAACTGTCCACCCACCAGAGAAAGCAATTGTAACACACAAAAAAAGAAATTTAAATTTTTCTTCACTAATATAAATAAAATAACAGAAAAGTTGCATTGTTGTGTATTATTAAACTCTTTTCTTGTTCTTTTAAGGTGATAGATATTGCACCTTGATCCCTTGCTTTCATCTCTCTCAAAGCAAAATAATAGGCCATCACCAGGTTTGGTTTTCAAATTCTTGGACACAGAAGTGGCTAAAGGGTTTTGAGATTTTAAGATTGCTGGAGCTGGTGAAATTTGGGTCAAAACAAAAAAATATAGAAGCAAATGCAGTTTATTTGAATTCCAAAAAAGAAGAATTGGATGTTGTGTGGGGTTTTATGTATTTTGAGCAGGAGGGGGGTGTGAACTCTCCTGTCTAATATTGATGCAAAAACTGTAGTGACAAAACATGAAAGTGCAGAATAAGGAGTAAACACCCTGTGTTTTCCAACAGAGACAGAAGTGAGGTCTGCTGCGAGCTAGTGTCTTCGTTACTGAGGGAGGAAACAGCCCACTAATTAAATGCCAGGTAATAAGAAACTCAAAAAATCCTGCACGCCTGGGGAGAGCTAAGTAGTGACAAAAGAGCTTCCCCAGGCAGTAAATCATACAAAGATGAGGCAGCCTCATACTTTCATTGAGGAGAGGGATGTGTGTGAGGTTGGGAGGGAAATAACACTTTCTGTAGCAAGTATGTGATATAAAGAGAAAACTGGAGAGCAGTAATGCCAAAATAAACCTTTGGAGGGTTTGCATTGGTGTGGTGCAGAGCCGTGCGACAGCTGTGAGAGAGGCTGATGCTGCTGCACGGGGCACATCCAGGTACCACTCATCCTTCCTGTCTGCCCAGTGCCCAGCCTGGGGGAGGCTCCTGATCAAACAGTTGCGGGTTAACGGGAGGGATCCAGGGAGGATGAGCAGAGAGCATCCAGCCCTCCATGCCTGAGGACAGGCGGAGTAAAACAAGTGCCACTCTAGGGAAGAAGAGGAGTGAGGCTGGTCCACAGGGTGCCTATGGCTTAAGGATGAATAGAATTTGGGATTCAGTTAACTCATGGGAGGTTGTGGGCATGTGAAAGGGGAAGGAAATCTGGAAGCCATCACAGATGTGTGGAGAAGGAGAGCAAGGAGGGAAGCCTTGATGCAGACTTGCAGTGGGACCTAGTAATGAAAGTTGACGCTTAAGGTTTAAAAAGAGAAAAGATCTGCTTGGAGAAACCGTCATTCTGTTAGTGATAAATACCATATTGGGATATTGTTTGGTCCATCTGGACCTGATTTGTCCTGCCCTGCTTTAAAAAGCAAATATTCACAGAGACATGAGGCTAGAAGGACTCCCACTGAAAATTGGAGAGTTTTGACATCATAGGCTCTACCTGCATGTATCTCATTGCAAGACCAGTATTAAGATGTGAGGATTTTGAGGAAGATATTTTCTGTTATAGCTAACAAATAAGACTTTAAATAGCAATTCATAGTAGATAAGTCCTTTTTTTACAGGCTTGTGTGTTTTATCTAGATATCACAATGGGCGCAGTCAGGTGGCTTTGGGAGTGAGGACCCAGCCCTGCAAATCCAGTTCCTGAATCCCTTTGGCTATCACCTTGGTCAGAAGCTTCAGCCCCTGAGCTCATTGACAGTGCCATCAGGGGACAGTGACATAAGAGCCAGGGAAGGCCAGAGAAACGAACGTGAGGCAGAAAATGGGAAGGTAACATTTGATTGCACCCTAGAAGATATCATAGAATGGTTAGAGTTGGAAGGGACCTGAAAGATCATTGAGTTCCAACCCCCCTGCCCTGGGCAGGGACACCTCCCACTGGAGCAGGATGCTCTACTGTAAGGTAGTTGTACAAGGGATGAAAGTTGAGTGTAATGCAGTTCCCTGCCCAGTCCTGCACCAGCCCAGCTGCTGGGTAGCCCTTTGGAAACCTGCCTCCTGGGGTCCCGTCTGCTTCTAGTGGGAGCTGTTGGTTGTGTAGATGCTTTCAAATGGTTTTTTTCACAGCTCACATAAACTAATTGTGAGCCCTCACAAACTGCAAAACAAATGTTTGCTGGTTCTGTGTGGCGTTACGCCGGGTAGCCTGCTGGCCTCCAGTTTATAAGCTCTGCGTGTGGTGGGATTTCTCCTGCCCTGGCAGTTCTTGCTGTACCTGCAGTAGCCACTGGCTTCTTTTGGCTTCTTAGAGCAGGGCACCCCAGTGCTCCCTAGCGCTTTCCACAGCCCGCAGAGAGCTCTTGGAGACCGCTTACCCATGTGGGGTAGGAGCTGCTGCAGCGGGGGGCTGTGGTCTTCGCTGAGAAGGGAAGGTACGTGCTCAAGTGCAATACACCATCCTCCCTGAGCCTGGGTAGCCAAGGATCAGCCCTAATCTTTGACACCATGAGAGCTTCTACCTGTGTTTCGGGCTGTTACGTGGCTGCACCCAAGGGGGGTGAAAAATCCCCCCTTGGCACTGCTGGTGTCACGGCAGCGGCAGCAGCCCTCTCTGCTTGCAACCCAGGCTTGGGTTTGCCTCCCTCCTCTTGTTCCTCATCACTCAGGAGCACTGGCTCTCGTTTGCGCAGCCCCCTCAGCTGCTGTCACGTCTGGCTGAGCTGCACTGGGTGCTGCAGCACTGTGGTGGCCCTCAGAGTCACTGAATCATGGAATTGATGGAGTCGGAAGGGACCTTCTAGAGATCATCCAGTCCAACTCCCCTGCCAAAGCAGGGTTGACCAGAGCACATCACTCAGGAGCATCCAGGCAGGGCTTGAAGATCTCCAGAGAAGGGGACTCCACACCCTCCCTGGGCAGCCTCTTCCAGGGCTCTGCCACCCTCACCCCAAAGAAGTTCTTCCTCAGATTTGAGTGGAACTGCCCATGTTCCAGCTTGTGCCTGTTGCCCCTTGTCCTGTCACTGGGAACCACTGAAAACAAGTCCAGCTCCATCCTCATTCAAACTGCCTTTTAGACACTTGTAAGTCCTGGGTGAGTTTTGTATAACACAGGAAATATCTTTCCTGGCTATCTCCTCTTTACACCTTTCTCCCTTTAGATACTTGTAAGTCCTGGGTGAATTTGGTGTAACGCAGGAAACGCCTTTCCTGGCTATCTCCTCTTTACACCTTTTCTCCTTCCCAAATTAATAGCTTTTTTTTCTTTTTTTTTTTCACCCGTAACTCGTCCTTGGTGGTGTGCATGAACGCTCCTGCAGTCATCTGAATCTTTGGCTTGGAAAGAATGGGGGGTGGTTGTTCATATTGTATTGCTATTTTCCGACTTTTTAAAAAAGTATCCAGAAGGATGCATGTGATGCTGAGTTTGCTCGCTGCTTTGTTCAGAGATAAGCATCTTCTGCTCCAGCCAAGTGAAGAGCGATGGTGTTTAATGATCAAGTACGTGTGGATGTACTGACTTCTAGACTATCGTGCATCTGAAGATTAATTATAAGTGCAGCTTTCTCAAAGGGCTGGAACTCTAGGGGAAACTTGGGGCTTTTACAGCCATGAAAAATCCAGAAGTTTACTATTCACTGAAGGCCCTACAGGAGAACTGGGCTTCAGTGTTGTGTTCCTTGGGAAGGAAAACTGATTCAAATACCCACGTTGACAAAATAGGCCACAGGGAAACCAAAAAGGGGAGTAAGTGCAGCCCACTGAGGTCAGGAGAAATCAAAGCTGAGTCCGGCAAAATGGCTCAAGGTACAAAAGGAGCAGCTGGACATTGTGCAAGGATAGGAGGTTCACGATGTGCAGGACTGTTCTTCTCTTTGAGACGCTTCACCCTTGTGATTTCAGTGGATTTTGGAGGAAACACCCTGTTTCTGCTTCTGGAAACAATGCTTGAGAGTGTCTTGGTTTCTCCTTCAGGACAGTAAATTATGCCACAGGGTAACAGACTGCATGAGCCACCTGGAAACTCAGCCCACCCAACGTATTTAATGCAGTCGGATGATTCCAAAGCAGAACAGAACTGCTGTATGAACTAAACCTCAGAAGGCCAACTGGCTGATGAATTGGTGGCTCTGCTCTGAAATGGTCCTTTATCCTTGCAATATCCAAGTATCTCAGAAACTTTACTGGATGCATCTTCGCGATAGCACAGCAAGGAACATCCATCTCTGAAAGCTGGGTTGCAGGTGAGAGGAGTGTGGGGTGAGAACTGTGTGTCTGAGACTGGGCTGTGGACACACAGGATGTTCTTTGGAGAGCCAAGACTGGTATTTCAGCCTTTTGAGATTCTTCCACCCTTCCTTTTGCAATGTCTCCAAAGCTCTGAGTTAATTCTGTAGGTGCACAGAAGTTTAAGAGTTGCTCCCAACTTCCTGAAGGCCTCTGTTGGCAGCTCCCCACGTCGAACTGGGAAGTCCAGCAGTGTCGGTGAGACGCGTCCTGCCTTCCTCTGGTACAGACAGGATCTGCAGCCTGCTGCTTGTATTCCCGTGGAAGAATTAGAGAATCGTTCAGCTGTGCTACGCCATCTCGCTGGGTGCCATTCACACCTGCTTTAAGCCAGTTAACAAGCCAATGGAGACCACGGAATGGCAAGAAAGATAATAAAAGGCCCACAGTCACTGGTGCTTAGCGATGTCCTTAGCTGTAACGCCGGCAGCGGGCTTTCATGTCAGAATGGCATATACTCAATAGGTTGATAATGTTTGTATTTAAAAGATTATAGAGATTTTTGTCCTGCTGAAATAGGCTTCAAGCTGGGCTGAATCCAATCTCTGTTCAATTGACACAGGCACTTAGGAATGATTAAAGCTTTAACAAGCCCACAGCCAGATTTTTTTCTTTCTTTGAGAGGATTTTAATGAACTCAGGGGATAGAAAGATTGAACATACAGAAAAACCTTTCACTGCTCTGCTAGGACACTTATAACATTCACATTTTGTCTGACCTGTGGATTCCTCTGCTTGGGCTGTGGAGAGGGAGCGCCTGGCTTGGGACATTGGAGCTCACTGAAACGCAGAGAAATGGACTGCAGCTGGGAACATCTGGCTGCTGTGTGTCCCAAGCTCATCCCAGCTGCTGCCCCACGTGCAGTGAGGATGGAGGGGCCAGCGATGCAGCAAAGGAGGGGCCAGCGATGCAGCAAAGGCTGGGAGAGCAGAGCAGGATCCACACGCGTTCCTGTATGAAATCCCAGGGCAGGTGCCGCTTCAGGACCCACACGCTGCCCCAGCTCCTGGGGAGAGCTGCCCCTTCTCGCCCTCGGGGGGCTGCCTGGGTTTCCCCCCACTCTCAGGAGAAGTATTTGGTGCTTCCACCCTCTTCTCGCAGCTGCCACCGACTCTTCCCTGCTCGTTTACCTGGAGTTTGCAGCGAGCTGCTCTGTTCCTGGAGATTCGCCCAGCACCTGTTTTGAAATTAAGTTAATAAAGCGGGAACAGAGCTAATTGAATCAGGCACATGGAGAAAACAAACTGTCTTTAAGTGCAGAAAGCTATTGATTTGCTATTTTGTCGGTGTTAATTTAACCCCTGCACATGCACTTCAATAAAGACACGTTCAAGTGCAGCTAAATGAAATGTCAGAGAGTTGGCAGTGCCAGGAAATGCACCTCCTAGAGAAGCACCAGGGGGCTGTGCCAACGTGCTGCCGTGTGTGCTGAAACCTGCAGGGCACTTCCCAGCCCAAAGCCTTTCCTGGACCCGAGGGGCTCACACCCAGCTGCAAGGGCTCCATCCCCAAGGCTGCTGTCTCCCCTGGGCTAAAGCTGAGCAGCCTGCAGGGTCACTCATGCCCTGGGATGAGCATTGCAGCTACCAGGCTTGCTTGACTTCCCCGAATTCACCTCCCTCCCTCCTGAACCCCCCTGTTCACCTCCACTTAGCACCTCCAGGTCAGCCAGGAGCTGAAGGGTGTCTCAGCAGCCTTTGCAACCTTTTCCCATCTTGGGAATTTCTTTTGAGAAGAAGAGGAGCAGGTGACTGATGTTTTCAGGAGGAGGAGGACATTGCTGAGATGCTTACAGCCAGTTCCCCCTCACCTCCAGGAGCATCCTAGAGCAACAGTTCGTCCTACCATGATGATTACTGCAGTTGTCCCAAGTGTCGAGAATGAAGAAGAGATGTCCCCTGCAACTCCAAGGTTGTATCTCAGCAGCACCCAAAACCACCATGTCAGCCTTGTGCTGGGTTTTAGGTGGTAAAGAAGGGTTCTTTAGGCAGAATTGAAGCCTGTATGACCTGACATGCAACCCTGAACAGTTCCCTGCCCCTGTGCTTGGGCTCAGAGGTCCCTCACCAGAGCAGGGCTGTGGGTGTGCGGCGTTGCCTTGCCTCGGGCTGCATCTCCATCCAGATCTGTCAGGGCTGGGCAGCTCAACACCTGCCTGAAATCCAGGTGAGGTTCAGTAAGAAGCTCTTTTCTGTTAAAAGACCGAGGGAGGGGTGGCCCCCAAAACCATCTGCAAACACAGCAAACGTACCACCACAGGATCAGGACAACTGCAAAGGACACATTCATTTGATAGTTCTTCCAACGCCTGCTCAGGAGGCAGCCCTCATTTACCTGGAGATAGGGGGAAAAAAAAACCTAAAGATGAAATCAGGTACGTTTTAAATCCTCATTTGGATGCCAGGCGCATCACTACACGTCTGTTTATTCCCTGGTCTATTTTACAGCTCTGTTACAGCTTATATATTAAAACTGGCATGTGCAGTGACTGTAAAAAAAAATTAGACCAAGGTTTGTCTGAAGCTCTCCAGCATCCAGGAAAGGTGGCAGATGTGATTACTTACAAGTGTCACGCTGGTGGTGGGCTGGCAAAGAGAAAGAGCGCTTCTAATCGCTCTCAAAACCAGACAAACTTTTCAATAGGGTCACAGGGAGAAAGCACATTTCACAGGTGAAACTACTTCTGTAATCAGCAGTTTTGTGATTTAAAATGAGCAAATGGTTGGTCAAAGGGAAGGGTGATAATGGCTTGGCAGGGGTGGAAGCATTATTTTGTGCCTGGGAATCATGGATGTATTCACCTGTTGGGGATACAGTAAGTCCCAGCCCTGATAGCTGCGAGGGCAGAGAAGTCCCTCCAGCCCTGCCATGGTCTTGTTCTCAGGGCAGGAGTTTTGCAACACAAGGTGATTAGAAGGTGCCTCTGTCCTGGGGCAGCCACTTGTAAAAGCCCCTGAAATGATCATCCAGCTGTGCTGAGAGCCATGCACTTTCATGGACATCTTCAGAGACCTACAGAAGGGAGAGGAACAAGATGAAACATCTTCATCCCTCCATTCCCCTGCCTGGAGACAATGAGACAGAAGAAAAAACAAGAGGAAAAGGTTGTGGGTTTCTT
The DNA here is from genome assembly GCF_001431845.1 of Calidris pugnax. Taxonomy (NCBI): domain Eukaryota; kingdom Metazoa; phylum Chordata; class Aves; order Charadriiformes; family Scolopacidae; genus Calidris; species Calidris pugnax. Next base: position 9,859 of record NW_015090772.1, read on the forward strand.
TTTTTTTCCTAATTATAACATTCCCCAGCAATAAGAGTAGATTTTTAACATCACGCAGTCCCCCCTGACAATATTGCATCCTTCAGTAAGGATAGAAACACTTTTAAATATTGTTTGAATGTTCCTGTCACTAAAAGACTGGAAAATGGAAACTTAGTTTTCTCCCAATTTACTTTCAAAGAAGCATCACTTTAGTGAGAAATGTGTGCATTTTTAGGTTGATTTGTATTTTCCTCAGTTAAAAAACCCTATGTTAATTGGTTGAAAGTTTTGGGAAAAATGGGCACTTTAGGCTGTTTTCCTGTGGGCAATAGTCAAAACTAAGGAGAGAAATCAGGTGGTTAGAGACTCATTATGTTTGGAAAGGAACTGAGAAAAGCCAGACTAGGTGGCTTGGAAACTGGTTGACTGGAAGGAGCTTGAGAGGAAGAAGAGTTCATGGAGAAAAGCAGTTCAACTTTTCAAGAGGAGAGCCACAAAAAAGAGAGGTTTGGTGTTACTGGAGAAGAAAATTCCCCATTGCCATTTGCTGAAGTCTCCCTTTCCTTGTGGATTTCTGTGATTCTGCTCTCTCTTTTTCTCCCAGCTGCTCCTGGGAACAACACAAAACGTTTCTATGTTCGGCCCATTATTTTGTGGTTTTTTTTTTTGTCTCCCAGTCTTCTTGGTTTTGGTAGAATTTTAGTTTAGTACAAACATTCTGTGTGTTGTTTTCTGTGCATCGTTTTTGTGTACTGCCTGCTGTAGAGATCACTACGGAGATGCTCACCTGCCTCTTTGGCAAGCACCTGCTTTTCAGCATATGAAAAATGCATTCTTTTTCTTGTTAATGTACATATTCAGGAGAAATTCTGTGAATTATGCAACGCAAAATCCCCCCCCTTTTTCAGTGTAGGGATTTCCTTAGTTGTGAGAAGCAGCTGCTGAGGCAGACCCGGGAGGGGTTACCTACCTGGGGGAAGGAGAAAAGTGTGAGTAAAACACCTTTTGCAGGAAGGACGCCGAGGGGACTCGCTGGGTAGTCCCCAGGGTGCCAGTTTTGCATGAGCAGGGCTCGCTGCCTGGCTACCAGAGTGGGGCTCACTGCCCTGCCCTGTACCAGGTGAGGGCTGGGCACCATCTCCCCCCTCCTCTCCAGGCCAGCAGGTGAGAACCAGCTTGGGCTGCTGGAAGCAACCCGTTTCTTTTTGGCACACTGTGATTAGGCTGCTCTGATGCCTCCTCCCCCTCCTCTTCTTCCCCTTCCCCATGAATATGCTGAAAAACTTCTTTCCTGTGAGGGTGGCAGAGCCCTGGAAGAGGCTGCCCAGAAGAGGTGGTGGATTCTCCATCTCTGGAGATACTCAAAAGCCACCTGGACACGTTCCTGTGCAACCTGCTCTGACAGGAGGGTTGGACTAGATGATCTCCAGAGGTCCCTCCCAACCCCTACCATTCTACGATTCCCTCTGGAGCATCTTCTGCCTCTGTTCAGGGACCTTTCCTCGCCCCCTCCCCGAATGAACGCTTGGTTTAACCACACGGCAGGGAATGCTCTGTTTATTCTGTGACTCGCAGCCGTCAGCAGGACTTTCACATTTAGTTGACAACATAAAATAAATAAGCCAGGAAGGTGAAACACTGGTCCTCTTTCTTTTAGTTTTAGCACTGTTGACCATTCATGACAAACAGGTGGGTTTGGTGTAGAACTCAATCCCTTATAAATGGGGTCACCATGAAGACAGCTGGTCTTTTCTGGCTGTTGTGTTCATATGTGGACACGCTCCTCTTAGAGTTCACAGCTATTGGGACTGTCACAAGATCTCTCTCAAAAGTGGCTCATTTGTCTGAGTACTCAGCACATGGAATATGTTTATATTGCAGAATGAAGGCATTTTTCTGCCTCTCTTTACAGTAAGACACCCAGCAACATGCCGTGACAGGACAAGAAGGGATAAGTGAAATCATTTTAATATCAGTGTATGAGAAACCACAAAAGAAAGAAAACATTTTCTGGAAAATTCTGCATATGTATATATTGCATTGTATAGTCTTACAGACGAATTTACATCAAATACATGAGACATTTTAAAACACTGATTCAAAGAGGACAACAAATTAATTTTTCTCTTTCTGTACAGACATGGGAGTGTGATTTTTTATATTTTTTTTTCTGTTGCTATAGTTTGCTGTTCTTTAGGAGGAATACTCGTATTCTTCAGCACTGCGGCGTCCAAAATCCATCCAGCCCATGTAGTCTCTATCATTTATCCTGTGTGTAGGATCAATGCTCTGTACCCTGTTTCCCATAACGGAGAGTCTTCCGGTGGGACCTACACAAAAAGTATTTGGGGGAGCAGAGAGTAAGTGGACACATTTTTCAGCTTTGTGCATTTTCTGATCTGTTTTGTACTCATTAGCAGATGTCTGCAAGAGTTCAAGCTGTTTGATTTAACACAGGCCACGTAACACCACTGTCACGTCACTGGGGAAAACGTCATAGAAGCGTTTTGGGTAATGTTCTGAAAGCTGCTTGGGTTTTTCTTGTAAAATAGGTATTTTTTCTCCCTCCTGATTGCCAGGAAGGAATATGGGTGCATTTCTCCCTTTTCTTTTCTATTTCATTGGAAAGAGAAAGTCCAAATAATTTCTCATTCTTTCTATCAGCCCCCACCCCCTTGCCCGCTGATGTTGGGAGAATTGCTCTAGAGGCAAAACACCTCTGCTTGCGGGGGAGCTCGAGCCCAACACAGGACCCCACAACAGTCCTGTGGGGCTTGAAGAGCCAGGAGTAAGTACAGGAGCTCTTGCCGTGCAAATTCAGTAACAAGCAAGGTAGAGTTATGAATCCCAGGTTTTGTGGAGAAGTGGGAATAGTCCTTGAATGGAGAAAGTTGTGTCTGGAATTGAGACTTAAGAGATGTCTGTTGCTAGAACTATACAGGGCTTATTACTGTGTCAGTGGTATTTTCATTGCTCATCTAAAGCTGTCATAAATTCTTCCACAGCAGGGCTGGATGCTGGTCTCTGATCTCACCTTAGCCTTTCTGTCACCCTTCATCAGGGCATCAAAGAGATGCAAATTATTTGCAAAGAGGATTTATGCTTTAAAAAAATAGGACGTCATCCTCTATTTTGACATCATTGCATCACGTAACTAAAACGCAGGGAAAGGTAAATTACTTCTCTCTGTGCTCCCTGAATACAGGCAAAATTGTCATATGCCAATAATTAGATTGAGCTTAATCCTTGAGTGAGGAAGGAAGAGATTCGATACACCAGTATTCAGTGCAGACTGAGGCTTCAGGAATGCTTGAATTCATCAAAAAAGCAAAGCAGCCCAAATCAATCCCCATAAATCCATATCTACAAAATTGTCTTGCTTATGGTTTCTTGTGTTTCAAAGAAACCTTTGGTGACTCTGTGCTTTTATATTTCAAGCTTTTCCTCACATAATCATTTATAATGAAGATGACCCATTAAAACCAAAAAACAACTGCCCTGTTTTGTTAGTGGATGCAGAGGGGTAGAAGAGTTAAAGGTACCAAAAACGAAATCAGCCATGTTTTAGATATTTATCTAAAGCAAAGTGGCAAAAAAATAGAAAATAATATTTGTCTACTGATAAATGCTCAAACCCCATGAAATTCATATTCATAATCCAAAATATGTAATTAAGTTGACAAGAATGGCTTCTTGGCACTATAATCAGACAGGGCTAAGTGCAGAACCATCTCTCAGATGTTGGTATTTAAGAGATTTCTCAGCCTGCAGTGACCTGTGGGCTGTAATGGTTCCCCTGGTGCTATTATGGTCTGGCCTGGCAAGAGCTCCTTAGAGGACAGTAAATGTGTGTGTCACTGACTTGACAGCTACGATGTCTCATTTACACAGTGCCAGATTCATGCTGAAAGCCTGGAGATGAAGTTAATTGAAAGCCAGGGGCCATAAACAGTAAAATGAATTTTTTAAGAGCACCACAATCACCTTTCCTCAAACCACCAGAGAGGGCCTGCAGGATCAACCTACAGCAAACGCATCCAAAATCATAACAGTTTGGCTAGGAGGCTGCCATCAAGCCTTAACCTCTTGAGAGCATTTAACTCTCTCACTGTTTTAACTGGAAATAGTGTCCAAAATCAGCCTTTCTATTAATCACAAGGGCAAATGTCATCAACGATGATTGTTAACACCAACAAATGCCCGGATGCTCTTTCCCCCTAGATGGAATTTTCTAGCGAGTCTTATGGTTTAGACAGGTTACAAGTGACTAATGCAGTAAAAGTGAGTGTTCTGCAGAGATTTCTGAAATACTGCCCAGAACCTTTATGTTAAATGAGACTATAATGTTTTGATGGGAACACTGTAAGTACTGTTATAAATTAAGAAAATACTGTTTGTCCCCTCTGAATCTTCTCTTCTGCAACTAGGAGTTACATCTACAGACCAGAGTCCAACTAGCCTTGTCATGTCACAAGAATCCCATCATCTGCTAACAGTCACTTTGTAGAGTTAATTAGATATGTCAATTAACAAGTATGCAGGAAATTCTCCCTCACATTAATACTTACCAAAAAGACATCTTAAATCCAAAGTGGTTTTTTTGACTCCCTCTGACTAAGCTATTTGAAAATGTCAGCCAGATATTTAAGAGAATATAATGGCTACATAAACTAGAGAGAGGAGTTTGGTTTCCGTGTAGGTGAGTGACAATCACGACACAGGGGAAAGGTAGGAAGGGTTCTGTTTTGCAGATTCCTGCAGTAAGATTTTTATTCAGTACAGCTTTAACTGTTGCCCTGAATTGTGGAATTTCATATCTGAATTCTCTTTCCACTAGATTATGTGAACTGCTAAAATAAGTTCTTTAATGGATATTGTGCAAAGTGGTAACGTGAGATGAAGTCTCTCAGATCATACTAAAAGTGGTTCTGTTTCTGGTGTTTGATTTGGTCCTATGCTGTGTACACAGATGAATGTGTATGGCTGTATATGTAAGGCATAAAATATATGTGGCATCTCCAAATTGCAGACTGTCATCAAAAATAACAATAGGATTATGCCTAACATAGAGGTCAGCAGTGAGGCTCAAGAGGGGAGGGTTAAATGATGTGCCTATGTTTGTAGACAGGAGAGGAGAAATCTCCTGCATAAAGTGAATTTTATCCTAAGCACAGTCTGGGACTGGGAGTGAATTAGTTTTTCAATGTCTGTATGTCCAGCTAATTCTCATTACTGCCCTTCCCTCGGCCCTCTTTGCTTCTCAGATGTCCTCTTTCCCTGCAGTACAGTGGATAGACTGAAGTGAAGCTATCACAAGTAAACAAGATTTGTGTAGTGGCTTTTGCTGAGGTTGGCACTCAAAAGGCTACAGCATTTAGCCTGCCCATAGTGTTCTCTACTGGGATAGAAAGCAATACAGAGATGAGACAGTTCAAAAGGAAAAATGGTTTCTTGGCAGGGGGTTCAGTGGGAAATTATTTTGGTGCTTCGTTTTCACGGGTAGCACAGACAGCATGTGTTTGTGTCCATGTAAAACACATGCTGCATGATGTCAATAGGGACAGTTTTACTCCCTCATGCTAGTTCATATATGCAATACCACTGTTTCCTCCGGTGACTAATAAATCACATAAGAGTGAAGCCCTTTAATTTCACTACTCTAGTGGTGCTTCACACCCTAGTTACAAATACAGTGCCATGGAGGTTTCAAGTAACTGCAAGTTTGTGTTCCAAGGCTGCCTAGGACCAAAAACCTAATAGGAATTGACATGTTTTGAAGTGTATGTGCTTTTACTTATCACTGCTTTTAGATACTGTCTTCGTAAACGTGAGCGCTGATCTTTCAAAAGCCTTCCCACTTTTGTAACTCCCTCTGGGAACAAATACATCGAAAATCCAATACTCAGAAGATTTCCCTCGTACAGGTATTTCTGGCTGAGGTGAGGTTAGCCATTTGGTCTGTATTTAGCCTCAGAAAAGTTTTCCGGCTCTTCTAACTTATAAAAAGGGAGGGAGGATGTTAAGTAAATTAAAAAGTTTGAAGAAAATGCAATTATTGTATTTTATCTGAGACCATTTTCACAACATGGTGAAAACGATACCAAAATAATTACAAGGCTATGAAAATAGCAAGTTAAAAATAAAAGCTGAACTATGACCTGACAGGTAGGTTACATTTTCTTGAGCTACCTGTACGCAGGCTCTCGGCCAGTGCCTGCTATGTACAAACGTATTTGGGGGGAGTTTCACAATAAATAAGAGAACGTTCTCTACTTCAGGAATAACCAGGTAAAATCTCTGTCCTGTCTTCTCTAGGAAATCTTAACACCTAGGTATCCCTGCTGGAAATTCCATTGATGCAGAAGTAGCACAGTAAGTAAGCTATAATCAGTACCTTTTCTGGCTTGCTGGAGATACTTGGCCAACAAAGCGCCGATGTTAGCTCTCTGCTCAGTGCTTCCATCCAGCCGTGACACAGATTTCAGGGGGCCAGTAGAGGAGGGGGCACGGATGTGCCGGTGACGTTCTGTCAAGCTCTGCTCGAGCTCAGCAGGCAGTGGATTCCCATTGTGCGAGCCCACAGTTTGCTGTCCCAAAGAGCTCGCTGAGAGCACAGCAAGGAACACGCAGATGCATATACCACTGTACATTGCTGGAGAGAAAAGGAGAGAGAGGCTGTTAAAATTTAGATTTACTACGTTGCATGTTGCCCCTACCCCCATCTTCCATCGAGGCTGCTGGTTTCTGAGCAAACCGGGGTTGTGTTGAGTTTTTTTTAATGCAGGTAACTATGGGATCAGTCTTAAGTTGGAAAACACGTATGTGAATAGTTAAATATCCCTTGATAAGAAGAAGATACACTGGAAGGAATAAAATTAATTCATTGTAGTATGTGCTATGTCTCCTTAATCTACTCAATTCCTATTTGCTTTTCTGCTTTGGAAGCTGTAGGTCATTAAAACTTAAGGGAGATGAACCTAGCTCTGTGAAAAATCCTAGGATTCAAACACTTCAGTATTTTGCTGTTGTACTAAAAACTGCTGTTACTACAAATACTTAGTTTTGACAATTTCTATGAAGAGCCTTTATCAGCCCTTCACTGGTTTGAATTTTAGTGTTCAAGAGGTTTCCCCATATCATACACAGCAAAGAAAAACAAGAAGTTATCCTAAGGAAAGAAAAAAACCAAAATCTAACACCCTGCCCTCCCTCCTCCCCCCAGGCATTTAATCTAAAAACTAGTGGCAAAAGCTGTTTAGTTAAAAGCTATAAGAAATAATGTGCAACTTAAGAATATTCTTCATGAAAAAAACAGAGACTTCAAGCCTAACAGATTTTTTTACATCTTTGTTAAACAAGTATTAGACAAAACGATGTCATTTTACTAGATTGTTTGATCATATAAGCTGAAATAGTATTTTTCTGGAAACAGAGAAATTACTCTCAGCTTTTAGAAAAAAAACAAGGTACCTCTTACTTAATGCTAGAGGGGTAGTTTCCCATTATAAATATACGTGACTTATCTATGTGAGAATTTTTGAATCGTTTAAGTTTTTCAACAGCATACTGAACATAGCATTTTAGTTTTAAAAGAAGAGAAAATTATTTGCCCATCACATACACTGGAAAGAAAACATTTGCAATGCATAAGATACGTTCTTTTAGTATTGCTAGGAGATGAATGGAAAGTGTCAAAAATGTCACTCCAGCATGGTTATTAGCGGTGGGCATTAATAACCGGGTTTTTTGAGGTTTTGGTTCTTAGAAACCAAAGGTTTCCACCCAGATACCTTTACAACCGACCTGTTTTTTTTACGCAGATATACCTATGTATTGATGGACACCCTGCCGACTTCAAACCCCAAATCCTCATCGCCCCCGGTAGCTGCTCCTTTGACATCTCCCCCCTCCTTCAAGGGGGAGCGCTCGCCCCCCGCCCCGGGCAGCCCCGCAAACCCTCTCCCGGGGCTGGGGACCGACCGAGCGAACCGGTGAGGGGCAGCCTGAATTCCCGTGTGTCCCCCCCCGCTTCCCACCGGACCCGGGAGCGCTTCCTCCAGCCAAGTGCGGGAGATGCCTCCAGAGCCGCCGCACAGGTAAGCGCCAGACACCCCCCATGTCCTGTGTGTGTGTGTGTGTGTGTGTCAGCTGCCACCGACTCTTCCCTGCTCGTTTACCTGGAGTTTGCAGCGAGCTGCTCTGTTCCTGGAGATTCGCCCAGCACCTGTTTTGAAATTAAGTTAATAAAGCGGGAACGGAGCTAATTGAATCAGGCACATGGAGAAAACAAACTGTCTTTAAGTGCAGAAAGCTATTGATTTGCTATTTTGTCGGTGTTAATTTAACCCCTGCACATGCACTTCAATAAAGACACGTTCAAGTGCAGCTAAATGAAATGTCAGAGAGTTGGCAGTGCCAGGAAATGCACCTCCTAGAGAAGCACCAGGGGGCTGTGCCAACGTGCTGCCGTGTGTGCTGAAACCTGCAGGGCACTTCCCAGCCCAAAGCCTTTCCTGGACCCGAGGGGCTCACACCCAGCTGCAAGGGCTCCATCCCCAAGGCTGCTGTCTCCCCTGGGCTAAAGCTGAGCAGCCTGCAGGGTCACTCATGCCCTGGGATGAGCATTGCAGCTACCAGGCTTGCTTGACTTCCCCGAATTCACCTCCCTCCCTCCTGAACCCCCCTGTTCACCTCCACTTAGCACCTCCAGGTCAGCCAGGAGCTGAAGGGTGTCTCAGCAGCCTTTGCAACCTTTTCCCATCTTGGGAATTTCTTTTGAGAAGAAGAGGAGCAGGTGACTGATGTTTTCAGGAGGAGGAGGACATTGCTGAGATGCTTACAGCCAGTTCCCCCTCACCTCCAGGAGCATCCTAGAGCAACAGTTCGTCCTACCATGATGATTACTGCAGTTGTCCCAAGTGTCGAGAATGAAGAAGAGATGTCCCCTGCAACTCCAAGGTTGTATCTCAGCAGCACCCAAAACCACCATGTCAGCCTTGTGCTGGGTTTTAGGTGGTAAAGAAGGGTTCTTTAGGCAGAATTGAAGCCTGTATGACCTGACATGCAACCCTGAACAGTTCCCTGCCCCTGTGCTTGGGCTCAGAGGTCCCTCACCAGAGCAGGGCTGTGGGTGTGCGGCATTGCCTTGCCTCAGGCTGCATCTCCATCCAGATCTGTCAGGGCTGGGCAGCTCAACACCTGCCTGAAATCCAGGTGAGGTTCAGTAAGAAGCTCTTTTCTGTTAAAAGACCGAGGGAGGGGTGGCCCCCAAAACCATCTGCAAACACAGCAAACGTACCACCACAGGATCAGGACAACTGCAAAGGACACATTCATTTGATAGTTCTTCCAACGCCTGCTCAGGAGGCAGCCCTCATTTACCTGGAGATAGGGGGAAAAAAAAACCTAAAGATGAAATCAGGTACGTTTTAAATCCTCATTTGGATGCCAGGCGCATCACTACACGTCTGTTTATTCCCTGGTCTATTTTACAGCTCTGTTACAGCTTATATATTAAAACTGGCATGTGCAGTGACTGTAAAAAAAAATTAGACCAAGGTTTGTCTGAAGCTCTCCAGCATCCAGGAAAGGTGGCAGATGTGATTACTTACAAGTGTCACGCTGGTGGTGGGCTGGCAAAGAGAAAGAGCGCTTCTAATCGCTCTCAAAACCAGACAAACTTTTCAATAGGGTCACAGGGAGAAAGCACATTTCACAGGTGAAACTACTTCTGTAATCAGCAGTTTTGTGATTTAAAATGAGCAAATGGTTGGTCAAAGGGAAGGGTGATAATGGCTTGGCAGGGGTGGAAGCATTATTTTGTGCCTGGGAATCATGGATGTATTCACCTGTTGGGGATACAGTAAGTCCCAGCCCTGATAGCTGCGAGGGCAGAGAAGTCCCTCCAGCCCTGCCATGGTCTTGTTCTCAGGGCAGGAGTTTTGCAACACAAGGTGATTAGAAGGTGCCTCTGTCCTGGGGCAGCCACTTGTAAAAGCCCCTGAAATGATCATCCAGCTGTGCTGAGAGCCATGCACTTTCATGGACATCTTCAGAGACCTACAGAAGGGAGAGGAACAAGATGAAACATCTTCATCCCTCCATTCCCCTGCCTGGAGACAATGAGACAGAAGAAAAAACAAGAGGAAAAGGTTGTGGGTTTCTTTTTTTTTCCTAATTATAACATTCCCCAGCAATAAGAGTAGATTTTTAACATCACGCAGTCCCCCCTGACAATATTGCATCCTTCAGTAAGGATAGAAACACTTTTAAATATTGTTTGAATGTTCCTGTCACTAAAAGACTGGAAAATGGAAACTTAGTTTTCTCCCAATTTACTTTCAAAGAAGCATCACTTTAGTGAGAAATGTGTGCATTTTTAGGTTGATTTGTATTTTCCTCAGTTAAAAAACCCTATGTTAATTGGTTGAAAGTTTTGGGAAAAATGGGCACTTTAGGCTGTTTTCCTGTGGGCAATAGTCAAAACTAAGGAGAGAAATCAGGTGGTTAGAGACTCATTATGTTTGGAAAGGAACTGAGAAAAGCCAGACTAGGTGGCTTGGAAACTGGTTGACTGGAAGGAGCTTGAGAGGAAGAAGAGTTCATGGAGAAAAGCAGTTCAACTTTTCAAGAGGAGAGCCACAAAAAAGAGAGGTTTGGTGTTACTGGAGAAGAAAATTCCCCATTGCCATTTGCTGAAGTCTCCCTTTCCTTGTGGATTTCTGTGATTCTGCTCTCTCTTTTTCTCCCAGCTGCTCCTGGGAACAACACAAAACGTTTCTATGTTCGGCCCATTATTTTGTGGTTTTTTTTTTTGTCTCCCAGTCTTCTTGGTTTTGGTAGAATTTTAGTTTAGTACAAACATTCTGTGTGTTGTTTTCTGTGCATCGTTTTTGTGTACTGCCTGCTGTAGAGATCACTACGGAGATGCTCACCTGCCTCTTTGGCAAGCACCTGCTTTTCAGCATATGAAAAATGCATTCTTTTTCTTGTTAATGTACATATTCAGGAGAAATTCTGTGAATTATGCAACGCAAAATCCCCCCCCCTTTTTCAGTGTAGGGATTTCCTTAGTTGTGAGAAGCAGCTGCTGAGGCAGACCCGGGAGGGGTTACCTACCTGGGGGAAGGAGAAAAGTGTGAGTAAAACACCTTTTGCAGGAAGGACGCCGAGGGGACTCGCTGGGTAGTCCCCAGGGTGCCAGTTTTGCATGAGCAGGGCTCGCTGCCTGGCTACCAGAGTGGGGCTCACTGCCCTGCCCTGTACCAGGTGAGGGCTGGGCACCATCTCCCCCCTCCTCTCCAGGCCAGCAGGTGAGAACCAGCTTGGGCTGCTGGAAGCAACCCGTTTCTTTTTGGCACACTGTGATTAGGCTGCTCTGATGCCTCCTCCCCCTCCTCTTCTTCCCCTTCCCCATGAATATGCTGAAAAACTTCTTTCCTGTGAGGGTGGCAGAGCCCTGGAAGAGGCTGCCCAGAAGAGGTGGTGGATTCTCCATCTCTGGAGATACTCAAAAGCCACCTGGACACGTTCCTGTGCAACCTGCTCTGACAGGAGGGTTGGACTAGATGATCTCCAGAGGTCCCTCCCAACCCCTACCATTCTACGATTCCCTCTGGAGCATCTTCTGCCTCTGTTCAGGGACCTTTCCTCGCCCCCTCCCCGAATGAACGCTTGGTTTAACCACACGGCAGGGAATGCTCTGTTTATTCTGTGACTCGCAGCCGTCAGCAGGACTTTCACATTTAGTTGACAACATAAAATAAATAAGCCAGGAAGGTGAAACACTGGTCCTCTTTCTTTTAGTTTTAGCACTGTTGACCATTCATGACAAACAGGTGGGTTTGGTGTAGAACTCAATCCCTTATAAATGGGGTCACCATGAAGACAGCTGGTCTTTTCTGGCTGTTGTGTTCATATGTGGACACGCTCCTCTTAGAGTTCACAGCTATTGGGACTGTCACAAGATCTCTCTCAAAAGTGGCTCATTTGTCTGAGTACTCAGCACATGGAATATGTTTATATTGCAGAATGAAGGCATTTTTCTGCCTCTCTTTACAGTAAGACACCCAGCAACATGCCGTGACAGGACAAGAAGGGATAAGTGAAATCATTTTAATATCAGTGTATGAGAAACCACAAAAGAAAGAAAACATTTTCTGGAAAATTCTGCATATGTATATATTGCATTGTATAGTCTTACAGACGAATTTACATCAAATACATGAGACATTTTAAAACACTGATTCAAAGAGGACAACAAATTAATTTTTCTCTTTCTGTACAGACATGGGAGTGTGATTTTTTATATTTTTTTTTCTGTTGCTATAGTTTGCTGTTCTTTAGGAGGAATACTCGTATTCTTCAGCACTGCGGCGTCCAAAATCCATCCAGCCCATGTAGTCTCTGTCATTTATCCTGTGTGTAGGATCAATGCTCTGTACCCTGTTTCCCATAACGGAGAGTCTTCCGGTGGGACCTACACAAAAAGTATTTGGGGGAGCAGAGAGTAAGTGGACACATTTTTCAGCTTTGTGCATTTTCTGATCTGTTTTGTACTCATTAGCAGATGTCTGCAAGAGTTCAAGCTGTTTGATTTAACACAGGCCACGTAACACCACTGTCACGTCACTGGGGAAAACGTCATAGAAGCGTTTTGGGTAATGTTCTGAAAGCTGCTTGGGTTTTTCTTGTAAAATAGGTATTTTTTCTCCCTCCTGATTGCCAGGAAGGAATATGGGTGCATTTCTCCCTTTTCTTTTCTATTTCATTGGAAAGAGAAAGTCCAAATAATTTCTCATTCTTTCTATCAGCCCCCACCCCCTTGCCCGCTGATGTTGGGAGAATTGCTCTAGAGGCAAAACACCTCTGCTTGCGGGGGAGCTCGAGCCCAACACAGGACCCCACAACAGTCCTGTGGGGCTTGAAGAGCCAGGAGTAAGTACAGGAGCTCTTGCCGTGCAAATTCAGTAACAAGCAAGGTAGAGTTATGAATCCCAGGTTTTGTGGAGAAGTGGGAATAGTCCTTGAATGGAGAAAGTTGTGTCTGGAATTGAGACTTAAGAGATGTCTGTTGCTAGAACTATACAGGGCTTATTACTGTGTCAGTGGTATTTTCATTGCTCATCTAAAGCTATCATAAATTCTTCCACAGCAGGGCTGGATGCTGGTCTCTGATCTCACCTTAGCCTTTCTGTCACCCTTCATCAGGGCATCAAAGAGATGCAAATTATTTGCAAAGAGGATTTATGCTTTAAAAAAATAGGACGTCATCCTCTATTTTGACATCATTGCATCACGTAACTAAAACGCAGGGAAAGGTAAATTACTTCTCTCTGTGCTCCCTGAATACAGGCAAAATTGTCATATGCCAATAATTAGATTGAGCTTAATCCTTGAGTGAGGAAGGAAGAGATTCGATACACCAGTATTCAGTGCAGACTGAGGCTTCAGGAATGCTTGAATTCATCAAAAAAGCAAAGCAGCCCAAATCAATCCCCATAAATCCATATCTACAAAATTGTCTTGCTTATGGTTTCTTGTGTTTCAAAGAAACCTTTGGTGACTCTGTGCTTTTATATTTCAAGCTTTTCCTCACATAATCATTTATAATGAAGATGACCCATTAAAACCAAAAAACAACTGCCCTGTTTTGTTAGTGGATGCAGAGGGGTAGAAGAGTTAAAGGTACCAAAAACGAAATCAGCCATGTTTTAGATATTTATCTAAAGCAAAGTGGCAAAAAAATAGAAAATAATATTTGTCTACTGATAAATGCTCAAACCCCATGAAATTCATATTCATAATCCAAAATATGTAATTAAGTTGACAAGAATGGCTTCTTGGCACTATAATCAGACAGGGCTAAGTGCAGAACCATCTCTCAGATGTTGGTATTTAAGAGATTTCTCAGCCTGCAGTGACCTGTGGGCTGTAATGGTTCCCCTGGTGCTATTATGGTCTGGCCTGGCAAGAGCTCCTTAGAGGACAGTAAATGTGTGTGTCACTGACTTGACAGCTACGATGTCTCATTTACACAGTGCCAGATTCATGCTGAAAGCCTGGAGATGAAGTTAATTGAAAGCCAGGGGCCATAAACAGTAAAATGAATTTTTTAAGAGCACCACAATCACCTTTCCTCAAACCACCAGAGAGGGCCTGCAGGATCAACCTACAGCAAACGCATCCAAAATCATAACAGTTTGGCTAGGAGGCTGCCATCGAGCCTTAACCTCTTGAGAGCATTTAACTCTCTCACTGTTTTAACTGGAAATAGTGTCCAAAATCAGCCTTTCTATTAATCACAAGGGCAAATGTCATCAACGATGATTGTTAACACCAACAAATGCCCGGATGCTCTTTCCCCCTAGATGGAATTTTCTAGCGAGTCTTATGGTTTAGACAGGTTACAAGTGACTAATGCAGTAAAAGTGAGTGTTCTGCAGAGATTTCTGAAATACTGCCCAGAACCTTTATGTTAAATGAGACTATAATGTTTTGATGGGAACACTGTAAGTACTGTTATAAATTAAGAAAATACTGTTTGTCCCCTCTGAATCTTCTCTTCTGCAACTAGGAGTTACATCTACAGACCAGAGTCCAACTAGCCTTGTCATGTCACAAGAATCCCATCATCTGCTAACAGTCACTTTGTAGAGTTAATTAGATATGTCAATTAACAAGTATGCAGGAAATTCTCCCTCACATTAATACTTACCAAAAAGACATCTTAAATCCAAAGTGTTTTTTTCGACTCCCTCTGACTAAGCTATTTGAAAATGTCAGCCAGATATTTAAGAGAATATAATGGCTACATAAACTAGAGAGAGGAGTTTGGTTTCCGTGTAGGTGAGTGACAATCACGACACAGGGGAAAGGTAGGAAGGGTTCTGTTTTGCAGATTCCTGCAGTAAGATTTTTATTCAGTACAGCTTTAACTGTTGCCCTGAATTGTGGAATTTCATATCTGAATTCTCTTTCCACTAGATTATGTGAACTGCTAAAATAAGTTCTTTAATGGATATTGTGCAAAGTGGTAACGTGAGATGAAGTCTCTCAGATCATACTAAAAGTGGTTCTGTTTCTGGTGTTTGATTTGGTCCTATGCTGTGTACACAGATGAATGTGTATGGCTGTATATGTAAGGCATAAAATATATGTGGCATCTCCAAATTGCAGACTGTCATCAAAAATAACAATAGGATTATGCCTAACATAGAGGTCAGCAGTGAGGCTCAAGAGGGGAGGGTTAAATGATGTGCCTATGTTTGTAGACAGGAGAGGAGAAATCTCCTGCATAAAGTGAATTTTATCCTAAGCACAGTCTGGGACTGGGAGTGAATTAGTTTTTCAATGTCTGTATGTCCAGCTAATTCTCATTACTGCCCTTCCCTCGGCCCTCTTTGCTTCTCAGATGTCCTCTTTCCCTGCAGTACAGTGGATAGACTGAAGTGAAGCTATCACAAGTAAACAAGATTTGTGTAGTGGCTTTTGCTGAGGTTGGCACTCAAAAGGCTACAGCATTTAGCCTGCCCATAGTGTTCTCTACTGGGATAGAAAGCAATACAGAGATGAGACAGTTCAAAAGGAAAAATGGTTTCTTGGCAGGGGGTTCAGTGGGAAATTATTTTGGTGCTTCGTTTTCACGGGTAGCACAGACAGCATGTGTTTGTGTCCATGTAAAACACATGCTGCATGATGTCAATAGGGACAGTTTTACTCCCTCATGCTAGTTCATATATGCAATACCACTGTTTCCTCCGGTGACTAATAAATCACATAAGAGTGAAGCCCTTTAATTTCACTACTCTAGTGGTGCTTCACACCCTAGTTACAAATACAGTGCCATGGAGGTTTCAAGTAACTGCAAGTTTGTGTTCCAAGGCTGCCTAGGACCAAAAACCTAATAGGAATTGACATGTTTTGAAGTGTATGTGCTTTTACTTATCACTGCTTTTAGATACTGTCTTCATAAACGTGAGCGCTGATCTTTCAAAAGCTTTCCCACTTTTGTAACTCCCTCTGGGAACAAATACATCGAAAATCCAATACTCAGAAGATTTCCCTCGTACAGGTATTTCTGGCTGAGGTGAGGTTAGCCATTTGGTCTGTATTTAGCCTCAGAAAAGTTTTCCGGCTCTTCTAACTTATAAAAAGGGAGGGAGGATGTTAAGTAAATTAAAAAGTTTGAAGAAAATGCAATTATTGTATTTTATCTGAGACCATTTTCACAACATGGTGAAAACGATACCAAAATAATTACAAGGCTATGAAAATAGCAAGTTAAAAATAAAAGCTGAACTATGACCTGACAGGTAGGTTACATTTTCTTGAGCTACCTGTACGCAGGCTCTCGGCCAGTGCCTGCTATGTACAAACGTATTTGGGGGGAGTTTCACAATAAATAAGAGAACGTTCTCTACTTCAGGAATAACCAGGTAAAATCTCTGTCCTGTCTTCTCTAGGAAATCTTAACACCTAGGTATCCCTGCTGGAAATTCCATTGATGCAGAAGTAGCACAGTAAGTAAGCTATAATCAGTACCTTTTCTGGCTTGCTGGAGATACTTGGCCAACAAAGCGCCGATGTTAGCTCTCTGCTCAGTGCTTCCATCCAGCCGTGACACAGATTTCAGGGGGCCAGTAGAGGAGGGGGCACGGATGTGCCGGTGACGTTCTGTCAAGCTCTGCTCGAGCTCAGCAGGCAGTGGATTCCCATTGTGCGAGCCCACAGTTTGCTGTCCCAAAGAGCTCGCTGAGAGCACAGCAAGGAACACGCAGATGCATATACCACTGTACATTGCTGGAGAGAAAAGGAGAGAGAGGCTGTTAAAATTTAGATTTACTACGTTGCATGTTGCCCCTACCCCCATCTTCCATCGAGGCTGCTGGTTTCTGAGCAAACCGGGGTTGTGTTGAGTTTTTTTTAATGCAGGTAACTATGGGATCAGTCTTAAGTTGGAAAACACGTATGTGAATAGTTAAATATCCCTTGATAAGAAGAAGATACACTGGAAGGAATAAAATTAATTCATTGTAGTATGTGCTATGTCTCCTTAATCTACTCAATTCCTATTTGCTTTTCTGCTTTGGAAGCTGTAGGTCATTAAAACTTAAGGGAGATGAACCTAGCTCTGTGAAAAATCCTAGGATTCAAACACTTCAGTATTTTGCTGTTGTACTAAAAACTGCTGTTACTACAAATACTTAGTTTTGACAATTTCTATGAAGAGCCTTTATCAGCCCTTCACTGGTTTGAATTTTAGTGTTCAAGAGGTTTCCCCATATCATACACAGCAAAGAAAAACAAGAAGTTATCCTAAGGAAAGAAAAAAACCAAAATCTAACACCCTGCCCTCCCTCCTCCCCCCAGGCATTTAATCTAAAAACTAGTGGCAAAAGCTGTTTAGTTAAAAGCTATAAGAAATAATGTGCAACTTAAGAATATTCTTCATGAAAAAAACAGAGACTTCAAGCCTAACAGATTTTTTTACATCTTTGTTAAACAAGTATTAGACAAAACGATGTCATTTTACTAGATTGTTTGATCATATAAGCTGAAATAGTATTTTTCTGGAAACAGAGAAATTACTCTCAGCTTTTAGAAAAAAAACAAGGTACCTCTTACTTAATGCTAGAGGGGTAGTTTCCCATTATAAATATACGTGACTTATCTATGTGAGAATTTTTGAATCGTTTAAGTTTTTCAACAGCATACTGAACATAGCATTTTAGTTTTAAAAGAAGAGAAAATTATTTGCCCATCACATACACTGGAAAGAAAACATTTGCAATGCATAAGATACGTTCTTTTAGTATTGCTAGGAGATGAATGGAAAGTGTCAAAAATGTCACTCCAGCATGGTTATTAGCGGTGGGCATTAATAACCGGGTTTTTTGAGGTTTTGGTTCTTAGAAACCAAAGGTTTCCACCCAGATACCTTTACAACCGACCTGTTTTTTTTACGCAGATATACCTATGTATTGATGGACACCCTGCCGACTTCAAACCCCAAATCCTCATCGCCCCCGGTAGCTGCTCCTTTGACATCTCCCCCCTCCTTCAAGGGGGAGCGCTCGCCCCCCGCCCCGGGCAGCCCCGCAAACCCTCTCCCGGGGCTGGGGACCGACCGAGCGAACCGGTGAGGGGCAGCCTGAATTCCCGTGTGTCCCCCCCCGCTTCCCACCGGACCCGGGAGCGCTTCCTCCAGCCAAGTGCGGGAGATGCCTCCAGAGCCGCCGCACAGGTAAGCGCCAGACACCCCCCATGTCCTGTGTGTGTGTGTGTGTGTGTGTGTGTGTGTCCCCATCTCCAACCCCAGCAGGGACCCAGTCCGAGGAAGAGGAGGAGTGAGGGGGGCTTCCTACCTTCTTCCGCTGCGCCTTCCCGAGGCCGGACCCGAGGAGGGGGAGCGATGCCCGCCGTGTGCCCAAGGCAGGGAAGGGACTTAGGGGGCGACTCAGCCTCCGGCCCCTTAAATAGGGGCGGGCGCCGCGGCGGTGTTTGCACAGCTCTGACGCAGCCCCGGGGCCGCCGCCCGCTCACCCCCTCACCC
>NW_015090772.1:28881-150248 GCF_001431845.1 Calidris pugnax
CTCCCGCCGCACGCTCTTCCCGCGTCGGCCGGCAGAGGGCGGGCAGGCCCCGCGCCGCGCGCCGCCTCAGCGGGCCCCTCAAAACACCCCCCTCCGCCTCGCGCGGAGCGGCCTGGCGCGGCGGGCACGACGGGAGGGATGGATTCACCGAAAAGCCACGAAATCCCAGGGCAGGAGGGTTTCCACGCGGCGTGGGAGAGGGGGAGAAAAGCCGACCTGCCAGCACCTCCTCGGCGTGGGGGAACTGCGGCCCAGGTATGCGGCTCCCTCATGCCAGACGCTTCCTCACACCCAACTCTTCCTCACACTCAACATCGCCTCATGCCCAATGGCTCCTCATGCCAAACTCTTCCTCTCACCTAAAGTCTCCTCACGCCCAACTCTTCCTCACACCCAACATCTCCTCATGCCCAACTCTTCCTCTCACCCATTGTCTCCTCACACCCAGCCCTTCCTCACACCCAAAGTCTCCTCATGCCCAACTCTTCCTCACACCCAACATCTCCTCATGCCCAACTCTTCCTCTCACCCATTGTCTCCTCACACCCAGCCCTTCCTCACACCCAAAGTCTCCTCATGCCCAACTCTTCCTTACACCCAACATCTCCTCATGCCCAATGGCTCCTGATGCCCAACTCTTCCTCTCACCCAATGTCTCCTCACGCCCAACAGCTTCTCATGCCCAGTGGCTCCTGAGCTGAGGGCCCAGCCATGAGGAAAGCCGCACAACAAAGCGCTGGTCTGGAGCACAGCCTGGAGCTTTACTGGTGTGTGCGGGGTGTTGTGGCCTCCTGCGCCCCGCTGCCTCGGTGGGGTGAGGCTGGGAGGTGGCAGGGGTGGACATGCATGAGGTTTCTCACCACCTCTCAGCCACTAATCAGGGTGTCTGGTGCCAAACGAGCTGCTTTTCAGCTCCCATGTTGGTGCCAACATCGGGTGAAGTTGCCATCCTGAGGCAGTTAAAAAAAAAAAGGCAAAAAAAGAGCAAAACCAAAACCTACTTTGAAAGCAGAAAACTAAGTTCAAGCAGATTGCTGGGGGAAAGAACAACGCTGAAATTGTTCCAGCAGTACCCGTCCAAGTGCTAGTTTAATGGCTCTGTCTGTCTCTGAAAAAAAAAAAAAAAGTAATATTCCTGATAATTCAATTTCACTCTTTTGGTTTGGTGGGAAAAATGCTCACTGCTATTAGACGATTAAATAGTCAACAGTGAATTGAACTGTAGGTGTCTGGGAAAAGTATTGCAATCTTTCTGGGAAGGTACAATACAATAACAATTCTGGTAGAGTCACATCAAGCCCTTGTGAAACTCACTGTAGATAATGAGTTCCCAAGGGACCAGCCCAAACCTTAATAGAAGAGAAAGACAGAGAGCTTACTAATATGCATATGTATAATTCATATCACAGAGGTATAAATATAAATGCAGGCATTTAAGGCTGGTATATCTGCCTCATTGAACACATACACACTATAGGAGTTCATTTACGTTGAGCTGATTTGGAATATATACTTATAAATATAGCCAGGACTGCACAAAAGGAGCGAGCGGGAGTGTGTGTGCCTGCACGTGTGTGTGCGTGGCAGCCAAACCTACTATTTGTGTCCATAAACATACAGGGAGGCCACAACACACAAAATCTAATAGACAAGACAGGAGTGTTTGCTGGGCAGTTACATGCATATATTTTCATGGGATCTCGTATATTAGCTTTTTCACTCTCCCTCCGAATTGGTCAAATCACTGTGTTTGCAGTGGGGGGGTCAGGAATGCAACAGTGCAAGCACAGCATGGAGTTTTCTGCCTTGTTCTATCTGCCTGTTCTTTACACTGGCTGTAAATGCCTGGGTTTTTTTCCTATTTAGCTGTTGTAGTGTATAAAGAGAGTTAGTGCTACGGCCTGATGTCAAGTTCTTAAAGTTAGCAGTACTGCCCCATCTGTAACTGTGGTTATAGACATTTGAACGCTGTCTTTTCCTTACTGAATTCCTTAATACTGGTGTGTAGAGTCCTTGATGACCATTTTCTGACTTAGATGTTTTCTTAGGTGAAAGTTTGAGGTTGCGTGCAAGTCCCAGTCCTGTGTAAATATATGTTAATTAATGGCATTTTAAAATTGTTTTGGGCAGAGGTAAAAGGCCAGAAAGCCTGTTCAGCTTGAGCAATATGACAGCAGGACTCTGAGGTGAGTTACCTGTGGAAACTTAGGCTGTGTATTACTGACTGATGTGCCACAAAGAGGAAGGAATCAGGGTTTGATTTGCAGTGACCTGGTTAGGTTCCAGCACCAAGTGTTTTCACCAGTTGCTGGGCCTAGACGTGCACCACGGATGTGTAGAGTGTTAACCACAGGAGGGCCTTGTGCCACCATCACAGGTGGGGTGAGATGGATGCTGCTGTAATGCGTGACTTCAGCCTAAGTTAACCAGGAAGGACAGTGCTTTGGCTGCAGCAGAGCTTGAGCGACATTACAAGAATCCAAGTACAGGTGCAAAGCAAATTGAAACCTAAAATGAACCCTGCAATGCAGTAAATGCTAATACTGATGCATCCCTAAGGTAGAAGCTGGATGATACCATAGCTTAGAGGCTGCAGGCTTTTAAAAATTGGTGTTCTGGCAAGTGTCTGTTACAAGATTTGAGTTCCTCTAACCTTTTCCCCATGACAATCAAGATAGCGCTTGCTCAATTGCTTTCTCTATTTATCTGCCAAAAGTTTTCTCCTGTGTAGCTGAGGTGGCAAAAGAGAATGTGTGGCTGAGCATATATTTTGTGCTGTTCCAGTCCAAAGCTCAGAGTTGGGTTTGGAGCAAGAAGGCAGCGTGAGAACAGAGGGATGGAGATATTTTTTGGTACCTGTTCTGCAATGGAGGTGCCTGGTGCCAGTACTGCCCCAACAGGGCACTGTGCTGATGTCTGGATCTCTCTCTGCTGTGAGATGGAGCAGAGCTGGTCTGTGAGTGTCAGAGTGGCAACAAGCCTGAAAATGCCCTGCCCTTTCCAACAGCGAAGTGCTGTGCAATTCTGCATTTCTGTCCATGTGCACGTGACTTTTGTCGCTGCACTATATATTTTTCCTGGCAATATTGCATGTGGTTTGCAATAGCATGGCTGTCACATGGACAGCATGGCAACTTATGATGCCTATGTCTGATGCCTTTTTAGCCAAAAATAGAACATACGGATATTACTCAGTATTATCACATGGATTTGGTTTCCAAGACATTTAGGCTGAACATTAAAGATGGAGCAGTATACTGCTAAGTATAAATGTGTTGTGATTTTAGACCATGGAGGCAGGATAAAGGCAGGTGACTATCCCACAGGACTAGGGGAGCACTTGTGTTCAAGAAAGTTACAAAGTTCAAGAAAAATATATCCAATATGCCTGGATATATTTTTCCAACTACCATATCCTTTTCTGATTATCACCATGCAGGGCTTTTTTACTTTCCTTTGGACTCTAATACTTATGGGTAACTTTCTTTGCTATGTTGGGGCAAATTAATGTGGTTTTTTTCTGTGAAAATAATGGAGTGGCACTGTGGAATAATTGGCAGAGGAAACAGGGGGAGGAATGGTGTAGTTTTCTGGAACTAATGGACAAATTGGAGAATATATTATTTGGACCTAATACATGGATTGTAGGTGTGAAACAAAGGTCTTGAATATATTTTAAGACCACACGTTATTCTGCTGCTGTTTCTGTGGGTGTTTATTCAGACTTTTTTTTTGGTATTTTGTTTTTTCAAATATTGTGACTTTTAATTCAGTAATTAATGAATTAAAATTACCTAAAATGCTTTCACTGTGGTCTCGTTTCACTGAATTTACATCCCAATTGATAGGAAGATAAACTGCTTGGAGCCAACCCAGAAACTGGGGGAGAAATTTTGGTCCTGGGCAAGTAAGCAGCAGTGTTGCCTGGAATTATACGGAATTTGGGTCCTCTGCCTGAAGGGTGCTGACCTCCTTTCACAGAGCAGTGCCTCAAATTAATATATTAGTCCTCAAGAGATACCAGACTAATATATCAGACCTAAAGAAAGGCCCAGTAGAAGCAGATGAGTAGAGCTGGTGCTGAGGGTGATTGGACACCCACAGACTGCTCTGCAATGGAAACCAAAGAGTAGCAAGTGGGAATGGTCAGGAAGTCTGTTTCAGAAGTGTACTCCTGGTATGAACTATGTGCTCTAATGTAAATTCACTCATTGTCTTAGAATTATATGTTATCATGCAGTTTGTGTGGAGAAGAAAAATAAGAGGAAAAATCCAATTTCCTGGGAGTAAGGTTGAATTTTTTAGAAAATCAGATTTCATCCTGTCCTCCATGAAATTTGGGCAGTTGGTATGTAAGGTCCCCACAGATCAACTGGAAAACTTACTAGTATGTTGTCTTCAAATTTAGTTCCCTGTAGTTTCAAGAAGATATGGTGAAATGGAACAGAAGAAAATCCAGAGTCACTTCCTAGGACACCACCCCAATCCCAAATCACTTGCTTTTTGTATGGTTTTTGTTTGAGGGTTGTTTTTTCTCCAAAAGACCAAACTGGTTTTCTGTGGAAATTGGCTGTGTATTTTCGAAACTGACCACAGGTTAGAGCTTTTGTGCAAGTTGAAAACTGGAAAAAGAGATCAAAGTACTAGAAAAAAAATGACAAAGACATGTCAAGTGTTTGTTCCTAGCAAATTCTCTGTGATTTTGGCAGTACTTTTAGAGGTATGGTAGAGTTTGAGAAGGTAGGAAGATAAAGGCCTGTGTTGGCAAGCACAAAATAGAAGTACAGTAAGTAGTCTCCCATGAAGACTGGGAAGTCTATTTAATGCCTGCTTTGCGGAGTGGTTTGGCATTTAGGACTCATCTTCCCTTTTCTTTATTGTCTGTGACATAGCAAGTTACTTTGCCACGTACATTTCCACTATAAATGGATGAAACAAAAAGTAAATAAGGAGAAGTGTTATGTCAATGTAGAAGGTAGGATAACATGGCAGTTTGTGCCAGCTGTGCCTAAAGCATGTGAATTTATTCCTAGCACGGCGCTTCCAATCCCTACTCCTGTGAGGTACTTAAGCATGTGCTTAAGGCCCTGCACATGTGATTTATTACTCAGAGAAGGGTGACACACCTTTAAATATGTCCCTAAACATTCTGTTGTTGACACCCATAAAGACCACCAGTTCTTTGAACTTGTTCTTTGCTGTTTTGAGACGTTAGCGCAGTGATCTTTCAGATTTTGTCACGTTTTACTGTCTAAAATTCAAAATTTCATTCAGCTTCTCTTGCTTGTTGTTACCTTGGATGTATGTCATGCACCTCAGGAGAGTCCTTGCCCTTCTTCAGGGGGGTTTTGAACAGATGTTGTGTTGCCTGCCATTCAGACTCGAAGTACCTGCTTCATCAGACACTTTTTTGAGAAAGCAGCTGTGGTCTATGAAACTAAAATACATATCCACAAGTACTGGAATCCATTTTACATTGGTGAGGTTATTATTTTATATAATTTATTTTATTTCAGAATTAATATTTCCTTTTATGTAGGAGAAACCTGTCCAACACACTTCAATGTATATATTAATTTATTTATTATAAAACCAGCCTAGTTCAGAAAGAAAAAAAACCCAACCTTCTTCCTTCCAACATACTTTGTACTTTTCAGATGTGCTCTCCACCTCGCTGTCTGGACCCAGACGAAAAGTCTGTTTTCCACTGAGTGGCAATAACAGAATACTGTTGGAGATACTGTTCACTCCACAGTCCTCTCCTGTGAAAGGGGAATGTCTCACTAATCAACATTTGTCAAACAATTTAAAATCCCCAAAAGGAAATTCTATAAATGACAAGGACGATGTATTAGACTCTTGTCTTCTGAACATTTGCATGTCTTTGTCTGTGCTAAAACTAGAATCACAATTTAAGAATAGCAAAGTAGTTTGACACTGGACAGACTGGACAACCAATTAAGGCTTTTTAGCGTCCTTCAGAAGAGATGGGGGCTTTCTGTTTGAAACATAAGTGGATAGGACAGCTGGAGTCTTGTTATTTCACTTCTACTGTTAAATTACACTTCATAATATGGAAGGAAATTGAATTAACCTGGGTGCAAAATATGAATTGTTATTCTGACAATTCCTATTTAAATGGAAATGCCTGAAATATCCATGGAAGGTGTAGATGCTACATAGCTGTTTTGAATAGTTAGAATGGAATGAAAAAATAATGGTGATCTTTGGACAACAACCCTGACTGCATTGCAGTAAGTTGGTGGAAGGACTTTGGTATAAGAGTGTTGTAAAGGAGATACTTAGAGGTTGTAGGGATTGCCCGCTCGATGAAGTCAATACTCCAACTTTTGACAAGGCTGCTCCTTTACTGATTGCTCAGCAATATCTCTTGGATGTGCTGGAGGAGGATTACCTGCCATGTGGCTGTAAAAAAGCACTAGCCAGGAGGCTCTGTAGTCTAACACTTAATTTTTTGTGGTCTGGTATTTCCACACTCAGAAACACCTACCTCTCTGCCCACCATAACTGAATTACAGCCTCCAGGAGGTCAAATTGATTCAACCTGTTCAACTTATTCAAAGGCTGAGGAAAAAGAGACAGATAACTCAGAGCTCTAGTTTTAATATTGCTCAGCTGTCCCTTAGTGAGTGAGCCTTCCCTTAAAAAAGCAGAAGGAAGACTTCTAAATTAAGATATTTTACTGAATTATTAGGTATAAATGTATTTCAAAAGCACTGGGAGCTAAGAACACGCATGATGGAAAAGAATTATCACCCAGACAGAATAACTAAATCTAAGGGGAATAATTCTTTGGAAGCAGACAAAGCTTGATATATGCTGCTCACTTTTTATTGTTTCTAGCTGTCTGACTCTAAATTAGGATTTTCTAAATAAAAGGATTTACTGTATTCAGACTACAGCCTGGAATTACTTAAATTCAGCTGTCCTACACAGCTGTGTGGCATGACACAACCTCAGAAAGACACAACTTTATGGGGCATTTAAATAAGTGTCTTTTCAGGTTGACTCCCTAAAATTAACAAAGACTGATTAGTGGGATTGTTCTGTATGATAATGATATCTTAGATTCACTGTTTGATAATACAAATATATATGTTTTTATTACCAATGTTGTATTTCATTTAGCATGTTCTTAGGCCAGTTAAATGAGCTCTATCAAAAGGATCCTTGAGGTAAGAGATGGCTCAAGGTCCTGGCTGTACCTCCCTAGGACCATAGAGTATCTCAAGTTGGAAGGGATAAGGATCATCAAGTCCAACTCCCTGCTCCTCTCAGGACTACCTAATTAGCATTTACTTGTGGAAACAGGAATAAAACGGTTGGAATGGGATGGCTCTGAGTTCTCTGGCTCAAATTTTCTCTTGAAAGGAAAGAGCAGGATTACTGATGGCTTCACTAGTGTAACATGGTGGCTTGTTTACTTGCGGGGTACCGAGGACCTGGTGCAGTAGTCAAAGGGGACTGTGAAGTGTGTGCCCAGTGACAGGACAAGAGGTAACTGGCACAAACTTGAACATAAGAAGTTCCATCTAAACATGAGGAGGAAATTCTTTCCTGTGAGGGTGGCAGAGCCCTGGAACAGGCTGCCCAGAGAGGTGGTGGGGTCTGCGCCTCTGGAGACCATCAAAACCTGCCTGGACACGTTCCTGTGGGACCTGCTCTGGGTGGACCTGCTTTGGCAGGGGGATTGGACTAGATGATCTCCAGAGGTCCCTTCCAACCCCATAGCATTCTGTGTGCAAATGAAGGAACTACAGTGACTGCGTTTTCTTTTCCTTTGTGGGGAGCAGGCTAAGGAACCTAGCTTTGACTTGTGTTTAAGAGAAGATGACTGGGTGTCCTGTAGTCTTGCCATACCACCTGCATCCCCACCTGACTGTTGGTGGTGGTTGCCTGCATGGTGATGTACGTTCAGTACTTTGCTTTCTGGGTTTCAGTGATGTGCCCCACGCATAACTGTTCACAAGGATGCTCTTTGGGAGATAATGCCAGTGGGAGGACAGCAAAAAAGATACATTCATAACTGTGAACTTTATAAGAGCTGTACACGTTGTCCTCTTGTTCCGGCAATATAATAGAGCATCCACTGTTCGGCTGTACGTAGGCTCTGCTAAGTGGTTGTTGGCTACTTGATCAGGATAATCCATACCTGAAATATTCATCAGTGTCTGTGTGGTGTTGGATCTGATGATGCTCTTGTTGGACATATCCCTGATTGCAATAGATGGGTTGGCATTCTGTGACATTCTCCTCATAGGAAAGTTCAGGTCATGAACAACATACACTCAAATCTGTATTTGCATCCAGTAAAATTGTGTTAATTCTGTTCAGGTTTGGTGAGGGATGAAGCTTTCAAGTTGGTTTCTAGTATATCAGAAAACATCCTATTGTCTCCAGGCAAAAATAATAATATGATGAACTGTATGATTAAAACATTTTGAACTTAAATCAGCCACCAAATCCTAGGACACTACTCAACACAAGGTCCACACTTCAGATGTAATCAATATCTAATACTTCAGGCATATTTTAACATAATAGAGAGATTAATTCAGGTTAGTTTGTTGGTTTTGTCTTAAAAACTCTTCCCTCTTATGAGTCTGAATCACTATCTTAAATCTGTTCAAAGCCAATCCTTTCATTTTTAAAAATAATGCTATTAAGATAATTACTAGAAGTGTACAATGAAATTGAAACGTAGATATTCATGGTTGGTTTTCTTTTTGTATTTGTGAGTGAGAATAACTCCTGCGTATATATATCTACTGAATATTCACCTCTTTATAATTTTATTACTAACTAAAACAAAAAGCAAGGAACCTTTCATACGACTAACAGAAATTCAAAAGTTCATGTTTCATTAGAATCACGTTATCTTGCCAGAAATACAAATTTATTTATTTTTTTGTACAAATTAATTATTTAAGTTTTGCCTTGATTTTCATTATTTTTCTATTGCTTTCCTTTATTACGATATGCCTGATTTGTTCCTGTTATTCAGCAGCGAAGAGAGTTTCAGGCCAAGCCCCCAAGCATGGATCAAACGTATTACAATACTTCAGCAGTGCTACAGTTTGGGCGAGTTATACCTCTACTTTCCTCTGTGGAATATGTCATTTTTTTAACTCCCTTGATAGCCTGTCTCCTTTGAACGAAAAAGCGGTTCGTCATATGGATCCCAGCTGTGTTTTGTCCTAGGTGAAGACTCTGACATTCACAAAGAGAGTGTAAGTCTGAAACCACTGGACTACAGATTCAGTGAGACCATTATTTGCTCATTATATGCTCTGTAAATGCAAGTGTTTCTGGATTGAAAGACTTTTGGCTGAATGAAATTGTTATTCAGAGATTTGTGTGTTTGGCCAGACTCACCTATTTCAGCAGTTCGGTAGCTTTTTTAATCCCTGTCATGTATCAGTTAGTGGTAGTGGGACAATATCCAAGAGCCTCTTTGATAAATGAGACAATGGCCAAATGCAGAGAGCCAAGATTTGCACCTGAAGACAGAAGCAGATTGCATTTCTGTGATTTTTGGAAGCATGAGGAGCAACTTTCCACCAGGAGAGGAAAAAGAGACTGGCAGCAGTCTGTGTGGCGTTCCTCAGCAGAATTAATGGCTAAGCAGGGTGGACTGATGCCTTCTCTACTACCTGTCTTGTCAGGATAACAGCAACCACAGTATTACAGATACTTTCCAACTGCTCTGTGGAATAGCCAAGCTACATACCATTAAATGCTAGATTTATTTATTTATTTATTTATTTATTCCGTACTTTGCATAGAACATTTGAGCATACTTCGATTAAGGGCCAAATCCTGCTCATTAGAATACTGGCAAACAGACATTTTCATGAAGGCTAAGCAACAGTGTGCACATATTGTGTGGGTGTGCAGGAAGGTGGTAACTGAGATTTCCTTGGCACCGTGTTTTCTTCCCAGTCCATGGGAGTGCTCATGGGACTGATTCTTTCCTCATCCTTTTCTTTTTTTCATCTTAAGCAGAACATTTGCATGTATCTTTTTTTCCGTGCCAAAGTAGATTTACATTTACACAGCGAGTAGAAAATATTTCACATTAAAATGCACTGGAAAGGTTTATAGAAATGGGAGCTTTGCAAGTAGGTTGCTATTTTACAGACTTTGCAGTGTTTGGTGTTAAATATTTTGTTCAAGACAAAAAGAAAGGAAAAATCATCAACTGAGTTTTATTGTTATTATTATTTTGCTCTGTTGAGGCATGCTACTATGTGACTAGAGTAAGTTATTTTTAAGAATGCCCCAGTGAATTAGGCATCCACAAGCCATTTACTGCAGTGATGCAGACGTGTTGGGATCTTTGATGCTGATGGTTAAGTGAAGAGGGATCTGAAGCTTCTGAATCTTCAGGTTCTTACCTGATTTGGTTTATCATACTGGTAAGAATGACAAATACCTCCAATCTAAAACCCTTCCTCTGTAGGCATTCTTAAATTTGGAGGTGTTTTAAATGCTGACAAGGTTCCAACATGCTTTATGAGAGGCTGCACACAAACCTTGAGTGTAAATAACAGATAGTCCAAAAGGGAATAAGATTTTTGCAGCACAGGTACTTTGTCTCTGAAGTGGTTTACATGGGGTAATAATAGTTTTAGTGTTGAAAATAGTAAAAAAGAGGTGTTAGCTCTGCATTATGCCTTAGGCAGAAAACCACAATACCGGAAGTGTAGGACATTAATAACCTTGTTGTATACTGATGTTAGAGATAATGTTGCAGTTCATAATTGTTTGATACTGTAAAAGTTTTGCTGAGCTTTTGGCTGTATCTGTTTTTCCATACTCCTGAGGACACTTACTGTTAAGATGGATTTAGGATTTTCTTTTCCAAGTACAAAATTGTGCAAGAAAAACAAACATTCAGTATTCAAAAGACAGACGTATAGACACAAGAAACTGAAAAACAGTCTCCTAGCAGTCCTAACTCCTTGGGAAGATAGATACAGTGTAAGTAATATCATGCATTATGCGTTTTGCCTAATATACTGCTCAATAACAAGGTGTTTCATTATGTCATGTAGGAACAAACTCAAGCGTATCTCCTAGTCACCTACTTGTCTGTAAGGTCTTCCATTGCAAGGCAGATGTGCTTTATGCATTCTTCATAAGGTCACTAAAAGCTGTAGATATTGCAGATGTCCTTGGAAAGATTTGAGCACCTCCGACTATGGGGGTCACAAGCCACAGGAGAAAATCTCTCTCTCTCTAAATTATCTGTGCTCACGATGGCTTGAGTTCATTTTCCTACAACTTTTTCTTGCAGAGCTCTCATTTATCCTGCCTACAGGAGAGATGGGGAGGGACTCTTTATCAGGGAATATAGCAATAGGACGAGAGGTAATGGTTTTAAACTGGAAGAGGGGAGATTTAGATGAGATACTAGGAAGAAATTATTTACTGTGAGGGTGGTGAGACACTGGAACAGGTTGCCCAGAGAAGCTGTGGCTGCCCCATCCCTGGAGGGGTTCAAGGCCAGGCTGGATGGGGCTTTGAGCAGCCTGGTCTGGTGGGAGGTGTCCCTGCCCAGGGCAGGGGGGTTGGAACTCGATGATCTTTAAGGTCCCTTCCAACCCAAAGCATTCTGTGATTCTATGATCCCTTGCTTTTGTAACAACTCTGGTGTTAGACCTGAACTTTTTCTGAAGTTGAATGCCATGTTTTTTTCACCTTTTTCTTGGTTCTTTGACTTGCTAGTTAACTTTATTAAAAGCAGGCTTATTAGAGAGGAAATGACAAATAGTTTTATATCATTACTTAACAGAGTGAAATATACCAAGAGAAATAGGAGGAAGATCTTCATAGATCAGTTTGATTTTGCTTGTTAGCCTGAGGATGATGAAGCCAGCTAGTGCTCATCTTTTTCTCCCCCCAAAAAAGTAGTAAATGATCTTCTTTTAGTCTTGAATAGTTATTTTCTGTCAATGAAAAGTATTTTGCTTTTTTCCCTGGTACAGACTACAAAACATAACACTTGGCTGTGCTCTCATCCTTGGCTTAATGTATCCGGAATTATTTGCTAGTAAAAGTTTAAGAAGAATGGGTACTACTGCCAGATCCGGACTAAATACATCCTCTGCACATACCAGTTTGGTATAATCTCTACTACTGTCATTTCCCTGCCTTACTGTGCTTCAAAATACGAATGTTGCTTCATGGTTTTGAGGTGAAGTCCATACACAAGAGCATGGTGAGGACTCTAGATGCCAAGCTACAGAAGACATCTGTCTGCCATGTCTGAGGAGAAAAATTAAAAGGCATCCTTGGCCTTTTGTATTACATTGTTTATATGCTCAAAACGACACACTGCTGACCTCAGATGGCTTTCTCCACTTTCTCTGGTTGCTACAGACCACTTTCTTTGTAAGCTGTCCACAGAAGATAGTTGTCTCACTGAGCATTTTAGGTTCTGCTCCAGGAACCAGTAAACTTAGTCAAACAATACTCTAAAACATGGTTTCTAGTTACCTGAGTCAGTTGTTACTGGGTTAAGCCCCCTGTGCTAGGCTGGAGTCAACAGATGATGCCAGGGCAAATTTGAAGTTTGGCTAATACAAGATTTATTGCTCTCCCATCCACACGGGCATTTTGCTTTGTTTAATTTGTGATAGTGCCTGGACTAGATAGTAAAAATACCAGGTTTTTTCTGTAACAGGATATGAATGACTGGACATGATAAATAATGGAATATCTTGTAATTGTATCTACATGAATATTTCATATTCTTAGAGCTGTGAATTTATCCCGTGTCTGAGAATGCTCTGAAGTATCTGACAGAGCTTAATTGTTTGCTTTTGCTCCATCCCTCTCATACTGATGACACAAGTCTGTGGCTGCTTAAGATCTCACCATTTTACAAAAGTTCAGTGTGCCTACACGTGCATGAAAAACCAAGGAGCAGACTCCAAATCTTCACTCTTCTGTTGCAAAGCCTATAGCAGTGCAAGGAAGCAAGTTAAATTGGTCTTGTCTTTCTCTTTGGAAGTCTGCTTTCCTCTTGTACAGTATAGATACAGGGATTGGCTACAAGAGTTAATACGAGTTTCAAAGAGCTCTCAGAGACCAAGTATGAGTGCTAGCTGGCAAGCAACATGCAAGGAATTTCTCAGTGTAGGCACACTCTGAGGGTGAGAGATAAGGTGTTCATTAGTACCAGGTATGTTTCAAAATCAGACTGGGTAAAGGTATTTTTTTTCAGCAGTTACTTTTTGAGTAACTGGAAAGTAACACATATATCAAATGTATGGAGTTGATCATGAAATGACAGTATTTCTCATCCTCTAGGAAGGGGCAAAGGAGAAACAGGAAAGTCAAACAGTGGGCTTTGAGGATGTTTTGTGAGAGCAGGATCTGAAGGAAGAAAGAGATTCAGATAGCTCACAATTCTTTGATGAAATTATATTAAGGATACAGTGGAAGGACAAGTGTAGAAAGAAACCAACTTGGCTAAGTCGTAAGTTCTTAATTGACTTTTATCACAAGAAAGAGGAATACAGAAGTTGGAGTGCAGATTGGGCAGCTGGGACAAATCCCTAATTGCAATGCGGGTAGGTAGAAAAAGGTGAAAAAATCAGAAGGATCAGTGAAATGAGATGCAGCTAGTGAGGGTCATCAAAAGTAACTGAAAATCACTTGAAAAGTACATTAGTGATAAGACAAGAAAGAAGAAAAGTTTGTTCACTACTAGCTCTGAGAATAAACATGTTAAAAGGTGTTTCTTTGGTATCAGTCTTCACTTAAAGCTCAATGACACTCTTTCATAATTAATATGAATGACAAATGAAGACAATTTCAGCCTTTAGGGGGGTACACCAGGCCAAACAGTACTTAGATGTATCTGATATTTTAAGATTGATGACTTCTGTCTCTATTGAACAACTGACCAAAGCTATTTGAGTTGTCTTGAAGATTCATGAATGATAAAGGATGTACCAGAAGACACATAAAACCAAATGTAGTGCTTCTGTTGTTGGAGGACAAGGAGAGTCGGGGATTTATAGCATAATTTTAATCCCAGAACAAGTACTGATTCTGATAAAATTTTGTGAAAATCTAGACAGTAATGAAATGAGTAAAAGCCTCTCCCCTCTTGCTATCCTCTTGCTTCCCTGCAAGTGCAAGAAAAATGAGTGTAATTTAAAATGACAAGACAGGATCTGACTCTGCACAAGTCAATACTTAGTCACAGCAACCTGTGTAATTCAGCTTTCTAGCACTGTTCCCCATATGCATCAGGAAAAATTCCTGTAGTTACAGATGTAGAAATTGCTGGTGTATTAGCCAACAAGAATACCCAGCTGGCAGTTAAATAAGCTTTCTGCACTTTCTTGTGTAAGACTAAGGTATTAGTCCTACTAGAGAATTTCTTCCTTTCTTTGATTTAGTCTATATCATATCAGTATTGCCAGCTTAGTTAGAAATGCAGCGAGAGTTTAGCCAGCCCCATTCAGTAGCACGCATTCGGGTTTGCGTGGCGCTGGGGGTCCAGAGAATACTGAAGTGTATATAAAGGGGAAATCTGCATTCGCATGTTATCTGATATTGAACAGAGGATGTGCCACCAAGCCTATAATCAATGTTTATTAAAGGAAGGAATAAATATTGCATGACCTTCCAATCCTAGATATAGCTGTCTCATTCTATTTAATAAGCAGAGGACGTTTATAGTGTTTGCCCAGCCATTTCCCAAGCTACCTTTTTGGACTAGGCTTTGTCACGATATGACTTTATTGCTTCTTTCTGTGTTAAGATCCTACATTGACTTGTGTATTATCTGACTGTGATACGTTTTTCAGAGGATCAGCTGCTATGGATCAGTGGACCTCAGTGAAACTGTTGCAGGAAGGTTGATTTACAACACCTGAATATTGGCTCTTACTCTTCACAAATTGCCGATGCCATTAACTGTTTAGAAGCCAAGTTTAAAGAAATACACAGACCAGAAAACCACAGTAATTTCATTTCCTAGAAAATGTAAAAAAAAATATAAAAGTTTAACAAGAAGTGAAGCCAAGACATATAGAGAAGCCGATTATCCTAGGAGAGTGAGTGTTCTGAATGATGAGAATAGTGACCAATGCCATTATTTGGTCATCTGCCTGAGATTCAAGAGACCTATGTTTTTCAGCCTGTGCTTCAAATCAAGTACAACAGAGCCTGGAACCTACTTTCCACCCATTCTCACTGAATTACCTAGCTGCAGAGTTACTTCTTCCCACTCCAGATTCCATCCTGGATCTGATGAGCTTTAATTAAAATCAGTGTTTTCAGAAATGTCATTCTTTGAATTCATTTCTGGCAGAACAGCATTCTTCAGTGGGAAGTAAGTAACTTTGTAAGTGGGAAGTAAATATCTATATCTTTTTTTTCATTATTTCTTTCTGTGAGCTCTGTGTCCAAATCACAGCGAGCGTGAGAATGATTTCTTCTGCACATAACTTTTCAAAGCAAGCCAGCTTGATATCACTTCAGAAGAAGAAAGGAAGAAGATTTTTAACAAACATGGATCCATGGAACATAAAATAGGCAGTGTGCAAATGGTCATGAGAGAGATGCTCCCCTCCTGGGGATTTGTAACTATACAGTTCAGTTATGATTTGCTCATATAGTTCTTGATGAATGCATTGAAGTCTCTAAATACTATTACGGCCTCGTAAAACCTGATTTGCATGCAATTTCGTCTGCACTGCATTGCAGCAATTGCTAAAACTGCTTTTGAAAGTCTTCATACTGAGAGCATTCTGGCCTAGTTGTGATTGTTCAAATCACTCGGCTGAATGGAATAAAAATACACTCACATTTGATGAAAAAGCAAAAAAAATAATAAACTTACCACACATGATGAATAAATGACCAGCGAAAACTGTACAGAATAGAATCCCATTATTAGAGGCCATTGAATTTCTAACAAGTCGTATACAATTGTTATTGCTAGGCAATAAACAATTAGTAGCAGATCATTTATATGACTATTCAGGTCTGTAGAAATCATCTCAACTGAAGATATAATAGTAGTATAGAAAGGCAGTGGAGAAAGGTCTTGTTTAAACTAAAGATAGAACATTATTGTGGACATGCAGCCAAGAAAGATCATATTTTACCCTTTTTCTCCTGTATGGCTCTTATCTTCATTCATGCTATTTCTCCCACTCTTTTGTCTTTTATCATTTATGTATTTTTGTTACTTATGATTTCTAAGCAAGCTGCATATTTCAGCCAAAGCTGAGCGCTGTGATTTGCACTCAGATGGATGCCTATACAACATCTGTGCTAGCAGAATTTTAAGGCAATCTGTTCCTTGTTGTCAATCTGAACGAGTGTAGTGTGCTGCAGTGCAATGATATTCCTCATTACAAGAGTCACAGGGGGCATGTGACAGTCTTTAAGATTGGGGAGCTACTGTCTTCTCAATAGAAGATATTTGTCAAGGTTGGTACAGGGGCATGGTGAGACAGAAAAGGGAACCAATGTCCCGCACAAACCTGGGACTATGTGACTGCATTGCTTCTATGTTAATTTAGGTGAAATTGTTACTTCATGATTCATCCAAAGTATGTGGAAATAGAAAGAGGGTTCTCTCCAAATATGAATTTGAGATTATGACCAAGAAGGGCTGACTTTACATGGATAGAAAACCATGGGTAGTAGTTTCATTCTAATTATTATTTATTATTTTTATGATTTTATGTGCACGTTTATATGATCTTTAAAATACATTATTTTTAGCTTTTGCATCAGGTATCAGAATTCTCTGTAGTAGCTGGATGTTGTTCCTTGCACAATTTAGCACTCTGAGACTTTTCAAGACTGCTAGGGTGTGGTTTCTACCTCCTCTAGCTTCAACTGAGAGATGCAGTTGGAAGGATATGTGGTTTTGAGGTTTCCAGCTGGTTTTTTAATGTATATAGTTATAGAACATACACATATTATTATATAGAACATATACATATTTATATAAAAATATATTTATCTAATAGTTATGTTATATAGTAATTACATTTACAGAAGTATACTATCACGTTTTACACATCAGAAATATGCCCAAGTTTCAGCAGTTTGCCCAAACAGTCATGCAGTCTGATCATGAACAGATTATTGCTTGAGAACACAGGGTTAAACTTACTGGAGTGAAGAAATGATTTATTAAAATGAAAATGGCAAAAATTATTTTTGTCTCTACCTCTGTAGAGACTTTGTCCTTCCAATAATTTGCTGAAAATGCAGTGCTTTTCACAAGAGCATGAGCTAGTTCTTTCTTCCAACTAACAGATAGTAATCAGTTGTCTTTACTACAGATTCAGAGAAACAAGTAATGATACGGTATGAATATCCACATAGCAAATCAGCTTATGCCTTGAAAAGTGTTTTTAGGTAGAACTCAGTGATTGATCTGTGACAGAGTAGGTTAAACTCATGTAAAACTGGTTTGTGGTTGTATATTTTTGCTCCAAAGCAGCCGAGGATCATTCACACAAATCTCCAAAACCCCTCATTAGACTCCAGTGTCTTGCCCAAATACCAAGGTTCGTTTAAAAAGGTTTGATTATATCTTGATGCACTTTTCCTCTGCCACTGAAATGTAAAGCAATAGTTGTATCCTTCCTGCTTTCATGTGAATGCAGATCTTTCCCTTGCCTAGTTTAATAAATCTGTGTAAAGAAGTTTTCAGGGAC
The DNA here is from genome assembly GCF_001431845.1 of Calidris pugnax. Lineage (NCBI taxonomy): Eukaryota > Metazoa > Chordata > Aves > Charadriiformes > Scolopacidae > Calidris > Calidris pugnax. Next base: position 46,608 of record NW_015090772.1, read on the forward strand.
AAAATAAATCTTCCTAGTTTGTGTCTCAACCCGGTAATATTCTTCCCTCTTTTTTTCTTTTTTTTAATTTTTGCAAGTGAAATTAATGGTAACTTGAAAATTTATATTTCATTGGCAGGTGAGAAGATGCCATTTGGGTACCAGACCAGTGAATGACAACGGGAAGGAGGCATCTGTTGTTCTCTAATGGCTGTGGTTTGTGGGCACTTTTCACGGAACTGCTATCGTGCAGAAATGGGAATGCATTCCCATTTACCTGTAATGAGAGGTAAGTGGAACTTGCTTTCTCAATCTCGTTACAGGATGGAAGCTGTTTACCTTATCACTCCTGATCTAAACTAACAGGCTTTGCCTGTTGTGTTTATTTCTCGTTCACTTTTCAATTCGTTCACTATCAAGATGAAAGTCAGGATTAGACAAAATGCAGACCTGTCTTTTTCACAGGTTTCTGATTGTTTTAAATCTGCTGCATTGCCACACACTTTAAGTCTTTCTTTCCTGAAGAAGTTATAAATTCATTCCTATCTATTTAGATAATCAAGAAAAGGATCTCTGTTGGTTTTTTCTTGATTGTTTTTGGTTTTGTTGTGTTTTTTTTTAATAAAGGCATTATACATTGGGGTATTTAGCAGAAAAATCAGTGTTGTGCAGACGAGACCTCCCTTTCTTAGCCAATAATAAAATGCTTCTGAATCTTATGATCCTGTTACATGTTTTAGGGCTGAATGTGGAACCAATGCGTTTGTTTGCAAGAGCTTATATATGCACACACAGGACTTCATTTGAAATAAAATGAGGTGATGAAGGTGGAGAAGTTGGCAATCACATAGAAAGGGGTTCATAGCTGGGCCTTCTTGATAAGGGAAATGAACTCTGGATTTTCTTTGAATGCTGAAGGTTTAGTTTATTTACCCAATAAAATGGTGATGGTATTATGGGGGTAGTTAGGAGACCCCTTACTGAGATCACAGTGCTATTTTGTTAAGTTCTGTAAAAACACATGGCAGACAGGTAATGAATGGTCTAGGGAGCTCACAGTAAGAATACGAAGACAATCTATGTTACATCAGAGGTCAGAAGTTGAACAGAGATCTGAATAATAGATGTAGTTCGCATTCTGAATGAGTTAGCTTGTATGAGATTAAAGAAAAAAATTAATAAGCTGACAAAGAATAATTGTTTTAAAAATATTTAAAATGCATCAGAAAGTGAAAAAAAATCTATTGACAATGAAAACAAGTCTCTTAAGAGCATGAAAAGACCTGGAGGAAAAGAAAAGGACCTTGTTAATTCAACCTCTGCCTTTAGGCATAACTGCACAGAGTTGAGCCTTTCTCTTTTCCTTACAACTTCTCTGCCCTTGTGATAGTGATGACCGTGTTAGTCTAAAGACCTCCATTGAAAACTGGGTTTTGGCAAGAAAGATGGAGGGTTGTTTCAGTCTCTTAACACAAGGCATAAGCTAGAAACAGAGCTCCTGACAAAACTCCCACTGGAGCAGTTTCTATTCTTACTGCTGTTTGGTTTATTTCTCTCCCTTGGAGAAATGAAAAAACCAAAAAATTTGCTGCCATTGAAAAGCATGACTATATATATTATAGTGCTGACTGTCCTCACGTGCTAGTCTGCGTATATTGTTATTTGCCCTCATTTCAACATTAATACTCTCCTGTGCTGTAGAGTGCAGACCACAATTGGACAGTTTCTGAGTAGTTTTGAAAGCCAAATGTTTTCTGGGAGAAGCGGATCTACTTCTGTGTCTGCATCATGCTGCTCTGTAGGAGTGATTTTCACAAAGAGGTTGAATCAAGGCAGCACACTGTCTGCCAACACTTTGAAATGCTATTGAGCCATACCAAAGTAGCGGAAATGAATTGGCAGTAACTGTCATGAGATAAAGAAGAAAACAGTATTCAATAAAGTAGAGCTAGTTTACCCATCATTATAAGTATAATCCGGAACAGAAACCAATTGCAGCTTTTTTTTTTTGTAAGGGTAACTTGGTCAGCTCTTTAAACAGGTGGATCACAGCACAGTTTTTCCCAGAATTCCAGGAAATCTGTAGCCAGAAATCTACAAAATTGATAGTGGTATGGAAAGAATAACTAGAGAACAAACTACTAACTGTTTTTTCCACTATAAAAATGCAAGACCTGACTGAAAGTATCATACTGCTTGTTTGAAATCCAAAACCCAAAGTGGCTCTTTACCGTCATGACATACAGTTACACTATGGAACTTGTTGCCACAGGATGTAGTGGATGCTACCAGTTTATTTGGATTTAAAGAGCAAATGGAGAAGCTTTTAGAACTATTCTGCCTGGGTCTATTAAATACAGACTCCACTCTGACTCTGGAAATCCCTGGTTCCCCAGTTATTTAAGGCTGGGAGACACAGCATAAACGTGTTTGTTCTTGTCTCACAGATAGAAGATTGTTAGATACAGAGTACTAGACTGGGTGGACCTTTGTTCTGACACAGAACAATGGAGCAGTTCTAATGTCTGATCTTGGATTTTTGCTTAACTCTATGTACTAGGTGTATCCTGTTCCTTTCTGTTTCTCTATTTGGCCAGTAGCCAGGTACCAACACTGGGTCCATTTTGGGAAGATTGTCTACCAGTCTAGGGCAGATAAATCAGTATCTTTCTTGCTCTACAATTCTAATTTTAAAATTGCAGTTTTAAAAAATATCAGAGTTGTTACATGAGTGAAGTTATTGGAGATCCAAAACTTGACACCAGATCTACTTCAAATTAGTATCTAAGGGTAGTAGATAGAATGTGAGAAACTCTTCTACTAATTTTGAGACAAAGTCCAAGTCTTTCTTTTGGCTGACTCTAGTTCTGTATCAGGACATTCCTGGGTTTTGCTTAATGTGATTATCCCAGTTTACCAACTAAGAGCGTAACTTACTGCAGTACTAATCCTGCTATCACTATTTCTTGAACACTGACGTAGGGATTCTTGAAATCATTAGGAGTATAATTAATTCCATTATGTGGTAAGTATACTTTAGCACTGTGTGCCATGCCTCACCAAAGAACAATACAAAAGCACTTTTGAAATGTAGTATTCATAAAATGAAGAACATAAAATTAATTTATCATGCTTTCTTCATAAGCTAAACTGTATGTTTGATACACTTAATTCTATATTCCAAGTATAAAGGTATGCAAATAAGCTTGATGCTGATTTCCATATCTATAACCTGATTCAGCACCTATTGGAATGAGGAGAAGGTTAGTTTTCAGTGCTTCTTTGTTGTAACATTGGTGTGAGTTCTGCATTCTGTCTGTCTTAAAGGAGGAAGGCTGGTTGCCACAGTGGGGTCTATGCGCTTGATTACCTGCTCCCCCATCATTCCTTTACTGGCTTTGGCTCTCTGATTGCAGATGTAGACCAGACACAGGAAAAGATCTCTGTTCTCCTGCTTATGCTGCATGCGGTATGATACCATCCATCTTTTATCACTCTAAACTTACTGTCGTCTTCTTCTGAGTCAGAAACTTCAAAGTGTTTAGCTTCAACTATTTTTTCTTTTTATTTCCCTCTCGATTTTGTGTTTTAGTATTCTAGACATTGTGCTTTATAGATATGACCTTCTCCCAAAGTTGTTGTCTTAACAGCATGTTTTGGCCTAGCTGCTTCTGTTTCCCAGAGAATTCTGACTTCCATTCTGATTCTGAATGATTTTTTTTTTCTCTTTGATATTCTGGAATTTCCTAGGAAAAAATACTTCTGTATTTTCCAGTCTTAGCACATAGGTACAGTGTCACATCCTGAGGTTGGGACATCAGGGGCAGCTGAAGCGCAGTGCTATCTGCTGAGTAGTAACAGCACTGCATTGGTGTGAGGACCTGACCTATCTCTTAGGAAAGTAATGGGTTAGGGTGCCTGCAGGAGCCAGTGCCATCATACTGCCCTGGGTCCTCACTGCACGCCTCTGCTGGCCCAGTCCACTGCAAAGTGGTTTCCAAGGACAGCAGGGTTGCATACAGATGAAAAGGTGCTCCTGGAGTTCCCCTCTCATGAATTTGCTAAGCCTTGGCCTTGAGTATCTTTGCTACATGAGGAGTTTGATTAGTGGCCTGTAGGGTTACAAAGGCCATTTACCTCTCACTGAAACAGATTCCTTCTTTTATATTTTATGTGTGAGTTCAGAACAAGGATTTTGAAGGTTCGTTCTTTGGGGCCATTGCTGATCCCCTGCAGGTGAAGTTGTCCCAGGTGATGAATATTATCAGTGAGTTATAAACAGGAAGAGACAATAACCTCTAATAATTTATAAAGGTTCATATAATAAAAGAATTAAAGAACAATGAAAGAAATGTCTGCCTGTCAGAGAACAGTTAGGGGTCAGTTTTCCATTAGTTAACAGCTCCTAACACTAACTGCCTTAATTCAGCTTTTAAAGTAGCAAACAGTTGAACTTTTATCACTGGGGCTTGGCTCTATTCCCAGCAAAGAAACACACAAAATAACTTGTTTATGGGCTTTGAAAAAATTCAGGTTTGCTTTCTGATGCTTTATTTCTACTTGGGGAAAAACATAATTCCTCAAGCCATTGGTTTCATTCTGAGATTAAATGGAATAAAGAGCCTGAGGAATCCAATTGCCCAGAATTGCACATCAATGCAGAGGGGCTGCTACCCGGGGATGGGACAGGACTTCTGGCTTCCTTTAGCTTCCTCTAACTTTCCCATCAGTCATCTATGGCTATATGCATGTCAGAAAGCACTTGATCCTGAGTCCTCTCTGGGCCTGATGTGAAGCTTCTGTGTCCTTGCTGTTCCTTGTTTTCTTCAGAGTATGTGGATATGAGAGGTGTGGGCTGCAGCCCTCATGGTGTTGCTTCTGAACATGAAACTTAGGATCTGTTTTACACACTCTGCAGTGTAGAACAAGGGCTGAGGATGGTAGATAGTAGGATAGACTTGGAAGACTGGGTAGGGCACAAGGCCAGCCTGGTGCAATCTTGTCCCTGGTGCCTACTGGGTGGACTAAGGAATGAAGAAATGCAAGTGCTTTCTGCTCTGTATGTCCATGCACCAGTACATGCTAGTGGCCTCCCAGCTGGAAAGCAGCTTGGCAGAAAAGGGTCTGGGTGTCCTGGTGGACACTGGGTTGAAAACAAGCCAGCAATGTGCCCTTGCCACAAAGAAGGTGAATGGTGTCCTAGGCTCCATTAGACAAAGTATTGCTAGCCAGTCAAGGGAGGTGATCCTTCCCCTCTGGTCAGCACTGGTGAGGCCACAGCTGGAGTGCTGTGTCCAGTTCTGGGCTCTCCAGTACAAGAGAAACATGGACATACTGGAGAGAGTCTGGTAAAGGCCCACTAAGATGATTAGGGAACCAGAGTATCTCTCCTGTGAAGAAAGGCTGAGAGAGCTGGAATGGTTCAGGCTAGAGGAGAGGTCACTCAATGGGATCTTACTCATATATAAATACCTGAAAAGAGGGCATACAGAAGATAGAGCCAAGCTCTTCTCAGTGACAGGACCAGAGGCGATGGGCACAAACTGAAACACAGGAGGTTCCATCTGAACATAGAAAACACTTTGTTTACTATGGTTGTGACTGAGCACTGGCACAGGTTGCCCAAAAAGGTTGTGGAGTCCCCATCCTTGGAGATAATCAAAAGCCATCTGGACATGGTCCTTGGCAACTGGCTCTAGGTAGCCCTGCTTGAACTGGGGAGTTGGACCAAATGATCTTCAGAGGCTGAGGTTGAAGGCCATTCTGTGATTTATACTAGTTGATAAGAATATCCATGGCTAGTTCTCTGCCTCAAAGGCAAGTGGTATGTCATAGTCATGTCAATACCAGCTAAATTCTCTTCCTCCTCCTGAACACAGTGGCTTCACCTGTGCTGCGTACTGGGAGTAATCTCTGGCCTATGCTCTCTTCTGAGAGGTCAGAGTGGCTGCGAGTCGGCCTGGGCCAAAACCGGACCTGGCAGCATGCTAATGAGCTGGACTGAGTTGATGACACTAAGACACTGCTTTAGCCTATGGCCAGTCAATTTGGTTTGCTAATAATAATGTAGTCTATCAAAGCTATTCTGCATGTTCCAACCATGTTAGAGGAAATCAGCGTAGTTACCAAGAGATTTTTAGATACAGGTTCCTTCCCTCTGCATTTGTTCTTCATTCATAGCTATTAAAATCATCCTGCCTTGCTTCACAACTCTCCTGGCTCCCCACCATAGTCTGGGTTTCCTGGTGGTTTTCTGATCCTGTCCAGGGGTTTTGCCTGCGCTTTCAGAAATTGGCACTCGGTTCAAAGGATTTTACTGGAAGGCTGGTGCTGAGGCACCTGCTTTCCTTTCCTGAACTGGTAGCTGAGGCCACGTAGTGCTGCTCTGGGACTTACCAGTTGATTTCTGCTGTGTGGGGAATTGATTGCAAAGGTGTGAAACAACTCAATTACATTCCTAATGGGTGGCCCAGTGCGGAGGCTAATGCTGGCATGGCTTCCCAGCTGCTGACTTGACTGCAGGGAGAGGGGAGAAATGCAGGAAGAGAGGGGGAATAAAAAGAAACCATTGAAAAACAAGACAAATGCAAAACCAAAAAGAGCATGAGAAAGAATAAAAAGAGGAAGGAAATACTCTAGAAAGAAAATAGTGCTGGAAGAGAGAGAAAGGAAACAGGAGAATGTAGTGGAATAAACATATAAAACAGAAAAGAAAGGGGGAAAGGAAAACATATTCCTTACATCCTTTCTTTACATGTCCTTTTCCTACTAACACAAGCTTTAAGCATTGCGTAATGAGCTACATCCCTAGATTTGTATTTTGCAGTAGTTCTTCCACACACATTTTATAGCTTTCAACAGCGTTCTAGCTGAAGCAGAAGGAGCTTGTAGCATTTTTCTTCCTTTCTGTCCCCCAGTGCCCTCTCAACATTTCCTACGTTCTGCTGACAGTAGGCAGAAGGGTTATTTGGCACCGTTTGCCCACTAGATTGAGTGCAAATTCATTTTGGCAGTGATTCCTGGTAAACTGCATATGCTTTGCACGTGGCCCTTTCCCTGTAAAGTTTTGGGTAATATTCCACTAGTTTTCTCTCTCATTTATGTTTCCTTTTCCACCGTAGCCAGACTGTGTGAGAATGGGCATTGGTATAGTGCTTACCTTTTGCTGGTTTACTCTATGTTTAAAATTCATTCACACTGATGTATGTTTTTGCCTCCTGCTTTGCCTTATGTATAGAATTTTTTTTCCTGTGTTACATGCAAATGCGATAGAAGCTTCTGCACAAGGCAACATGTTTCACCAGGCACCAACAAGGCACTGACAAAATGACAGTAGTCAAGGGTACAAATTCTGCAGTATTTTCACTCAGACTGTGTACCCTTCATTTTTGAAGAGCATACAAGGTTCTGTTTCTTTGAAGAAAAGAGAAAAAATGGAGACAATGTATTTGCTTAGAATTGCAAACCTCTCACTTGGCATGGCTTGTCCAAAAGCTCTTTTCTGTGTGCTGCTCCAGGCTATTTCTGGAGCTTGCTTTTCAGTCTGGTTTTGTGGCATCCCATTCTTTCTCTCTTGTTGACTGCTCACTTGGCCAAAGAGCAATCAGCTCAACCCCTTTGTCCACATAGTTCAGATCTGGGGGATCCATGGATAAATAGTGCCTTCAGAGAATGTCTTCCTTGTATCATTTCAAACACTGTTACATTGGTGAAAAACTGACACTTAAAAGCTACAAAGTGGTGACCTTTGGTCCTAAGAGATGTAGACAAGGCATTCTGACTGATATTCTCTGGCTCTTAAACAAACAGTGCTTCTGTATATATCTCACTTTTAGTACAAAGATTTTAGAAATCTGTGTTTTGGTAAGATGCTTCACTCTTACCACCTTTGTTGTTCATCTGAACTTAGTGGTACAGCAGCCTAAAAAATAATTAAAGCTTCCCACTTCCCAAGGCAGCTATTCTTTGTGTAACTTTTAAGAGTACTGAATGAATATCTGGTAGCTCATCTTATTTTCGCTTTTGTTGATGGTAGAGAACTAGTTCATTACTCATCTAGCTCTAAGATTTGTTGCTAACATTGTTAAACCAGAACTGCATGGTTAAGCTCATCTTCCCTATACTATGATGTTGTTCTTCCTGAAGAATCTTCAGTCATCTAACTGGATTATTTTTTGTATGCATGCTTGTTTTGAAAGGATCACTAATTGTCCTGGAAATGCAGTTACCTCCAGAGTGGTGGTTAGCAATACACAGGTTTCTACTGTTTTCCTATCCTCTTTTTTTTTTAATTGGGTAAATGTAACAACAGCATGGAAGTGCAGTAAGTCTCTGTCACCGGTCTGAGCTGCAAAGGTGCTCATCTTGGCATGGCCTGACAGAATGCAAGGGCTGGAGTTCATGTGTTGCATGGTTACTTTTTGTCCAAGTAGGTTGAAGGGAATGGTATGGCTGTGCCACCCCTGGTCTTACTTGTTGTATAGCTGTAGGTACCATGGCCCATTCTACTCATGTAGCCAAGGGCACCGTGGGAGGTACTTGGCATGCAAGAGCACACTCCAGACCTGCTGCAAGAGATTCTAACATGTAGTTAGAGAGTCAGAAATGCCACAGAGTACATGTAAAAGTCTGGGTTTTATTTGTCTTTGGAGAAAATGATGTTGATTTGCCTTATTACATAAATAATTACATGATGGAAAAATATATGTATTTGGCTAGGAAGGGGGTTGCAAAAGCACATGAGCATTCTAACCTCACTCCCTTTGAGTCAAAGTTGTACCCTTAACTTCTGCATTTCTAACTATCCTCCTCAAAACCTGACAAAGTGTCTGTTCCTGCTGTGTTTAGATGTGGAGGAATGTGAGTGAGAATTTATACATAATGTAGTCATTGCTGTCAATCATTTCCCTTGATTCTTTCCATTGATCTCAACAGGAATTACACCAAGCCTTTGTTGGGCACTGAGCAGATTGTGGTGCCTGTCACACCTGATATTTGGACGTGATTTGTTTCTGTGAAGTATGTCTCTTGCTATGAAAAACTGTGAATTGTTTCCTTTCCAGAAAAAGCAGTTCTGATGAGGCATGTATGGGGGTCTTGGGTTCTATTACTTCCCAAGTCAACTCTTTTATGGAAATAGCACATTCTCTGATGATTTACAGTAAATAGATGTGCTAGACAAAGGTTGAAGGTGATTAGAAATGTGGTAATTAGAAATTAGTACACAGGAGTGTACTGTAGATGGGTGGGTGAATTTGATAGTACGGTCTGCTTGCAGCACCTGGCTTTCAGTTGAGAATCCTGATTTGTATTCTTGGATTTTTGGGGGGGGGTTGGGGGTGGGGTGTTGTGTTTTTTCTTTAACAGAAGTAATTCACATTACTAGTGTATTGAAAATGACTTGAAGTAGGTAACGAGAATATTATGATTTCTTTATTCTGTGTGTTTGTATTTACTTTCACAGTATTAACAATATAAGGACATGACTGGATAATTCATCTATGTTCTACTGAGGTATTCTCCCAAGCAACCAAAAGCTTTCCTAATGGTTTGCCTAGACAGTGATTCCAGTGTCTGCTTGGAATGTTTGATTTGCAGTGTCCCACCACTGTGCTAATGTGGTTTTCTTTCATAGCTGTCTCAGTCATATAAAATTGTTGCCCTACGTATAGACTGATAAATACTTCCCTTCTTTGGCTCTCTCAATTCATATGAATATTTCACGCTGCTACAAATTGATCAGGATGTTTGTGTCAGTGAACATCCTTTTCTCTTTGACTTCACCACTCTGATATCCAGTCAGTTCTACCATTTTTAAAGAAAAACACAAATCAATTTGCATGTATTTTTTCTGCTGCAGACAAGCCATATAAATATGATCCTATGTACCCTACTTTGGCTATGTCTTTTTACCTCCATTATCATCTACCTTACTATATTGTGTTTATGTGGCAAGATTTTGGTAGCGGGATATCTACAGGGGTGATTTCTGTGAGACCAGGGGCTGCCCCCACGTCAGACAGAGCCAGTTCCAGCTGGGCCTAAAATAGACCTACTGCTGAGCCCATCAGCAACATGGGTAGCACTTCTGTGATAACATATTTAAGAAAGGTAAAACACATTGTGTGGCAGCTGTGAGAGATGAGTGCGAAAAATGGAAGAGAAATGGCCCTGCACCACCCAGGTCAGTGAAGGAGGAGAGGGAAGAGGTGCCAGAGCAGAAATTTCCCTGCAGCCTGTGGGAAGTGAAGCAGGTTGTCCCCCTGCAGCCCACGGAGCAGGTGGATGTGCCCTGAAGGAAGCTGCAGCCCATGGAGGACCTGTGTTGGAGCAGTCTCCAGTCATGAACTGCAGCATGTGGAGAAAAGTCCAAACAGGTGCAGCTTTTCTGGCAGGATCTGTGACCCATAGGGCCCCATGCTGGAACAGTCTGTTCCAGAAGGCCTGTACTGCATGGAAAGGACCCATGATGGAGCAGTTCTTGAAGAACTCCAGCTCAGGAGAAGGACACACATTGGAGCAGTTAGTGAAGGGCTGTATCTTGTGGGAGCAGTCCCATGCTGGAGCAGGGGAACAGTGTGAAGAGGAAAAGGTGGCAGGGATGACACGTTATGAACTGACCAAAACCCCCCTTCCTCATCCCCTTGTTCTGCTCAGGGCAGGGGGAGGAGGTAGAAGTGGAAGTGGAAGAAGGGACAGGCATCCTGGGAAGACTACAAGGATGCTGCCCAGTCGTGTAGGTATGGGGTCCAGAAGGCCAGGGCGCAGCTGGAGCTGAACTTGGCAAGGGACTCAATGAATAATAATACAGGTGTGTCAGCCAGAAGAGGAAGGTCAAAGAAAGAGTACCCCTCTGATGAGTAAGAGCAGCAAACTGGAAACAATGGACAAGGAGAAGGCTGAGGTACTCAGCAACGTTTTTGCTTCAGTCTTCACTGGTAACTTCTCTTCCCACACTTCTTGATTGGATGGACCACAAGGCAGGGTCTGAGGCAGCAAAGTCCCTCCCACTATAAGAGAAGATCAGGTTCATGACCACCTGAGGAACCTGAACATTGAGAAATCTATGGGACCTGACAAGATGCATCCCAGAGTCCTGAGGTAACTGGCTGATGTAGTTGCCAAGCTACTTTCCATGATATTTGAAAAGCCATGGCAGTCGGGTGAAGTCCCTGGTGACTGGCAAAAGGGAAACATTGCACCCATTTTTGAAAAGGGTAGAAAGGAGGAGCATGGGAAGTACTGACCTGTCAGTCTCACCTCTGTGCCTGGGGAGATATAGAACAAATCCTCCTAGAAGCAATGCTAAGGCACATGGAGGACAAGGAGGTTATTTGAGACAGCCAGCGTGGCTTCACCAAGGGCAAGTCCTGCCTGACTAACCTAGTGGCCTTCTGTGTTGGAGTGACTATGTCAGTGGACAAGGGAAAAGCTGTGGATGTCATCTCTCTGGACTTCTTTAAGGCCTTTGACATCAGTAGACAGGGGAAAAGCTGTGGATGTCATCTCTTCATCTCTCTGGACTTCTTTAAGGCCTTTGACACGGTCTCCTACAACATCCTTCTCTCAAAATTGGAGATTTGATGGGTGGACTGTTCAGTGGATGAGGAATTGGTTGAATGGTTGCATCCAGACAGTAGTGGTCAATGGCTCCATGTCCAGATGGAGACTGGTGACAAGTGGTGTCCCTCAGGGGTCCGTACTGAGACCAGTACTGTTTAATATCTTCATCAATGACACGGACAGTGGGATCGAGTACACGCTCAGCAAGTTTGCAGACAACACCAAGCTGAGTGGTGCGGTTGACACACCTGAGGAACAGGATGCCATCCAGAGGGATCTGGACAAGCTTGAGAAGTGGGCCTGTGTGAACCTTCTGAGGTTCAACAATGCCAAGTGAAGGGTGCTGCACCTGGGTTGGAGGAACCCCCAGTATCAATACAGGCTGGAGAATGGAGGGGATTGAGAGCAGCCCTGAGGAGAATGACTTGGGGACACTGGGGGGTGAAAAGCTGGACATGAACCAGCAATGTACAGGTTGGATGGGGCTTGAGTAACCTGATATAGTTGAAGATGTCCCTGCTTATTGCAGGGGTGTTGGACTAGATGACCTTTAAAGATCCCTTCCAAGGCAAACTGTTCTATGATTCTATGATTCTAAGAGTCAGGAGTGAAGTTGAGCCTGAGAAGTTGGGGGTGGGAGGAAGGTGTGGTGGTTTCAGTTTTGATTTTTTTGGCGTTTGTCTCTCATTATCCTACTCTATTTTTAATTGGCAATGAATTAAATTAATCTTCCCCAAGCCAAGTCTGGTTTGCCTGTGACAGTAATTGATGAGTAATCTTCCTGTCCTTGTTTCAACCCATGAGCTTTTTCATCTTACTTTCTCCCCCTGTCATGCTAAAGAAGGAGAGTGAGAAGGTGGCTTGGTGGGCATTTGGCAGCCAACCGAGGTTAACCCACCACACTTACCTAAAATGGTCCCTTGTGGTCTTTTAGGCAGACCATATTTATGGATTTACTTTACTCAGTGTTTACCAAGAGGTAATTCCACGCAAATAGTTTGCTTATGTTAAGCATCTGAATCACAGGCTTTTTCTGCTGAAAAATAAGCTTTGTAGATGTATGTAAGTAATGAAACTTGCGAAGTCTGCTTCTTCCATTGCAAGTCTTGGGATGGAATGGGAGAACATCCACTGCCTTTCTCCTATTCCCATTAACTCAAACTAGACTGACGGTCTGTAAAGCTAAAAGTCTCTCCATCTGCCACCCAAATCACAGAGCAAGGGATTTCATCCAGTGGACAGGCTGAGCTGCAGGGGCAAAGAAATCTGGGCACATATGTCCCTCTTTTGGTATGAATTTTCGAGTACCTAGTAAAGGCTGAGCCAAACAGTAATTTAGATAGGAAGAGCTAAAAATCAAACTCAAATGTGTCTGCTGAGCAGGTCTGCACCTGGCTTAGAGATCCTCTCAGTGAAAGCCAGTCCCTCAATGATATGTCCGTGGTCTTTATAAACACTAGCAAGGTAAACTGAGGTGCCTTAGATGGGACCATTTGTTGCTGTGCAGTGATTCACCCTAGCTGGCCACTGCCTCTTGTCAAATGCTGAAAACAGAAGCTCCTTTTTGGAATGGAACTGCTTTATCCTTGTTTACCAGCAAGTACCTCCAGCTCGGGTAAGAAAGCTGCTGATGAATGAAGCATGAGCGTATTTGGGGTGAAGCAGTTTATTTCAGGGTTCTGCCTAATTTACTTCCACAACTGCAAGCAAGAATAAGGCCTTAAATCCGAGGCTCTAAAATCATCAGAGAACTTCCACTTGTGCTGTTGGTGTGAGATAATGGCTTCAGTCACTTGAAACTGAGCACGGTTTGATGGCAAGTGAAGGAATGAGGGGAAGGTAAAGTGAGCCTTCTTGCAAGAAAGAACTAATACGCTCCAGAAGTAATGGTGGAGACTTTTAAATCTCCAGTTCAGTCCCAAATGAGTTGATTTTAATAGTCTGTCCAAACCCATTTGACATTCCTTTCAAGTCCTTCAGGGCATTCAGATTCCACGCGCGTTTGTTGTGCTACCTAATTAATTTGAAAGACTGCTTAATCCCAAGAATAAATTGATGAAGTTTTACAAAGGTTGATCTATGATAACAAAGCTGAAGGTGCTTCAAATAAATCAAGTATAGAAAGTCACAAATACATTACTTTTCTAAGAGAATCAGTGCAAAAGAAATAAGCTACGTGGTGCCCTTTGTTGGGATTGTGCAAGGCAGTGCTCAGTGACCTTTTATATTACATCAGACTATTGTTTATAGTAGAAGCTGTTGGAGTTTATTTGTTCTGAATATAGTGCAGCCACTGGCCTCCTATTTTACTCTCTCAGGCAAATGTTCCAGAGGAGCAAGAGAGCTGTTTTCCAATTAGTACTACTCCATGAGCATTGGGAGAGCTCCCCACACCCCTTTCTGTCTCGTGCAGCAAATACAGTTGATGGCAAGTGAAGGAAAGAGGGGAAGGTAAAGTAAGCCTTCTTGCAAGAAAGAACTAATACGCTCGGTTTGATGGCAAGTGAAGGAATGAGGGGAAGGTAAAGTGAGCCTTCTTGCAAGAAAGAACTAATACGCTCCAGAAGTAATGGTGGAGACTTTTAAATCTCCAGTTCAGTCCCAAATGAGTTGATTTTAATAGTCTGTCCAAACCCATTTGACATTCCTTTCAAGTCCTTCAGGGCATTCAGATTCCACGCGCGTTTGTTGTGCTACCTAATTAATTTGAAAGACTGCTTAATCCCAAGAATAAATTGATGAAGTTTTACAAAGGTTGATCTATGATAACAAAGCTGAAGGTGCTTCAAATAAATCAAGTATAGAAAGTCACAAATACATTACTTTTCTAAGAGAATCAGTGCAAAAGAAATAAGCTATGTGGTGCCCTTTGTTGGGATTGTGCAAGGCAGTGCTCAGTGACCTTTTATATTACATCAGACTATTGTTTATAGTAGAAGCTGTTGGAGTTTATTTGTTCTGAATATAGTGCAGCCACTGGCCTCCTATTTTACTCTCTCAGGCAAATGTTCCAGAGGAGCAAGAGAGCTGTTTTCCAATTAGTACTACTCCATGAGCATTGGGAGAGCTCCCCACACCCCTTTCTGTCTCGTGCAGCAAACATCGACAGAGTTTCAACTCTGTCTGAAGCCTTTCCTCTAGATAGTTGTTTGGGCATTTTACTAACTGAATTAGCTTTGGGCATTCACAGTGAGATGCCTCAGTGGTCATACCTCAGCTGTGGAGCAGGTACATGCCGTGGTAGTTTCTGTGGTGCAGTTCTACTTGCCACACAGATGAGAGACATGGTGGAGAACATCACACAGCTCCTTTCTGCTTGCCGGCCACTGTAAATCATGAGTACAGAAAGGGAAGAGAGTATGGTGCCCACTTAGATCTCACCCCACAGAGGACCAAGGTCTACTTGGATCCTGAAGCTGGGAAGCATGGCCATGCTCTGAAATTTAGCCGTAATGAGAGCTGTATATTTTCCAGTGCAACACCCTCCAGGTCCCACAGCACAAGGTCTATGCCACTTATTGGGAAACTCAGTACAACAGCCAAGAATTGAGTTGGTCTTGAGTTGTTCCCAGACCGTGCTCATGGTAGGCTGGGATTCTTCCCCATGAGCAGCAGGGGCTGACCCTTCTCCATAAGAGAAAAAAGATGGCAGTGAGCACACCAGCAAGGGAGCCAGGGGCAGAATCCTTGAGATGGGGCAGGATGGGGCAGAAACTCCTTGCATCTAAGCTCTAAGGCTCACCAAGGCTGCGCAGAAAGCTCTCCCTTCTCAGAAAGCTGGCCTTAAGTGCAGGGCCAGAATGAGTAAAGGGTGCACTCCAGACACAGCACTGTGCAAGCAGATGTTCCCAATGTTGGACCAGGGTAATATTGTTGCCCTGAGGGACTACTACACCTTAACTGCTCTGAAGAATTTTGTTAAGGGTACATCTCGTGCCATTATTTATAAGTTGTTGGAAAAGATACTGAGTATGAGCACCAGGGATAACCTGACATGAGCCATTGAACAGGGCGGGGACATGAGGGCACTAATAGCTCTTAATTTCCCTGATCAGCTTCACCTGGGGCCTCCACTCAAGCCTTCTACCCATGATTCCATGAGCTCTATTTAAGCTCAGGCTTGGATCTGTGGGCCTGGCCTGGCCAATGTAACAGGTAACCTGTCTTCAGTCCTGTCTGTGGCCTTGCTTCCTTGGTGGATCTTGGGCCAGTATTTTAGGTAGCTTATCCTTAGCTCTTTTTCTTGAGTGGATATTGGATCTACATTGCAGCATTATCTCCAGCTCTGTCTCTGGCCTCATCTCCTGTGTGGGTCCCTGGATTGGACACTGGACCTGGTTCACTACCTTGCCTTGTCTGGGACTGTAAATGGATCCTGTTACTACCACCGTGCTGCCTGCCGTGTTCGGGAAGGCTGCCTGCCTTTGGAAATCACCCTGGTGAGTGAGGCCACTTCCAGTGTTGTGGTCATCTTTTTTTCTTGGCTTGTTATCCTTTGTGGAGCTGCTCTGCACTTGCTGCTTTCCGACGGGTAAAATTAAACCAGAGGGCTGTTGGTTTTATTCTCTCTTCTTTTCATCAGTACAAAGTTCAAATTAGTATGTCCTTTTATATAAAAAGAACAAGAAAATCTGCAGTGAATCTAAATGAAGAATAAAGGATAATATTAAAGGAGATGAATAAACAGTTCCAATTTTTAAATACTTAACCACTCTGAATCTGATCTAGCTTTTGTGTGCCTGTGCAAATTGTCTTTGGCAGTAAGTTTTTGAAAGTCCTGTGTGCTCCAACAATCCCTCTCAAACACTGTGTTTTCTGCTGTTATTCTCCTCAGCTGTGCAGGTTTCCAACGAGGAGTGTTTCTGAGAAGGTCAGTAGCTGTGGTGAAGGTTCCAGAGGGAAAAAGTGCCCTGCAAGAATGAAAAAAAGTCATGAGAAACTTCAGCCTACTTCTGTGAAAGGTAATGACACTTCTGCTAAAAAGAAATTGTACAATATCAGAGGAGTTTCTTTTTTTTAAGGTTAAAAAAAAGCTAAACCTGGTTGTTCCTGCAAGGTAAGGAGAATGAGTCTGTGGTATATGGTCACAGGGATGGCTTAACTTGCAGCAAATCATACTGTGAACACAGTTCACCTGTCGTGTTTTTTGCTTGTTTGTTTAGGGGTTGTTTTTCTTTTCATGTCTCAGTGCTGGCAAATTTGCAATGATTTTTCAAATGGTTTTCTTTAGTGTAGAACTTGTCTGTTCCTCAGTCTTTGAAACCCATAGCCTGCTCCACTGCATGCGGCAGCCCCATTTGTGCCTTCAGCTTTCCCTTTTTGACCATAACCTGTAGTGGATACAATAATGGTAGCAAAAGCTGATTTTTGAGCTTATTTCTGAAGTAGGCTCTAGTCTTTGAGTGCTAAAAGAGAAACATGGCTATAACAAAGATTCTTGACTGCTGTTTTCATGACACTAAGCTCAAGCACAATTAACTGAAAAAGGAAAACAGTCACAAAGGCAGGTGCCTTGTACCAAAAACTCCCCTGAGAGGTTTCCAAAGACAATTATTATTAGCGTAATTGCCCCCATTGGAGTCAAGGGGGAAGGCACAGTTTGGCTGGGTACAGTTTATCACACATAAGAATTTGTAATGATACAGGAATACTGTTATTTGCTGTAAGCAGAAGGCTTTTACTGGGCTCTGAGTCTCTGACAATGACTGTACTATGTTTCAATATAACAAAAGCTCCACAACCCAGTTACTGTGACTTTTTTGCCAGTGTCGTGGTTTCAGCCAACTACCAGCATTTGTCTTCACACTATTTTCTGTCTTAGTTCTTAATGTAATTATCATCTTGTAGTTCAGATGTGCCTAGGTGGCAGTTTCAGAACTGTGAACATAAAAATCCAGTTCTTTTTATTTTAGATCTATGTTATTTGTGTGCACAGGAGAAACTTTTCTTTTTGAGCAACTAGAAGCACATTTATTCACTGTGGGGTTAGCAAAGAAAGATGCTTGGGTAGAATTTTCAAGAGCACGTAGGAACTAAAGTCCTGTGGTTTTTGATATATTCTGTAATACTGAAGCTGTTTTATAAAATTGGTTTTCTGGAATTACTGCAATATTTGGGAGAAGGGGACTAAGCAAGCTGTCACGGGGAAGAGTGGGCTGCTAGTAATAGTTGTGGCTGGAGAGCTCACATGACTGAGTATTCCTAGATGAGCTTCCCCCAAGATTCAGCAGTGGGAGCTGTGGCTGGATACAGCAATATTTAACCTTCTCAGCCAAAACTAGAGGCACCCAAGCACTCCGGCACAATATTTATTCTCTAAATTAAATATTCTCATTGTTAGACATCTGTATTGTTAATTCTGTTCTCTAATTAAACATCTGTTAGAAAGCTTCATGCCTCCTTATTTCTGTTTGTGCTGGTTCCTAGCTCCAGATGTTCCCAATGAAATGGGAATAAGCCTGGATAACCAAACAGTTCTGCTTTTGGTATTACGACAGTTGTTTGGCATCTATGGCAATTTAAGCATTAAAATACACTGAAGTCTAGCATCCAAAAATTACACTGAAGCATCTAGAAACTTGATTTCCTTTTAAAACTGAAGCAAATAAGGGTGAACGTTCCTCTTCCTCTGACCTTGCTATTGTACTCTCTGAATGTTACTCTCCTTGCTTTCTGGCTAAGGACTGGTGTCTGTGAAACCAAGTTGAGGGGAAGGGGGAATCCTTGGAGGAGTTGTTCTGGGAAAATATTTTCATGTGTTCATGTTTAGCTGATGGAAGATGGTAGGCCTGATTTATTAGTGCCAACAACTCAGCCTAGTGCGAATCCAGTGTAGCACCATGAAGATGAGTAAGGGCTTGGAGTATGTGTCATACAAGGAGAGGCTGAGAGCTGGGACTCTTTAGCCTGGAGAAGAGAAGGCTCAGGGGAAACTTCTTGAATTATATAAATGTCTGATGGGAGAAGAAGAGTTGGAGCCAGACTCTTCCTGGTGGTTCCCAGGGCAAGAGAACAAGAGAGGAAATGGCTGCAAACTGAAATACAGGAAATCCCATTTAAACATAAGAACAGTCTGCTTTGCTTTTGAATTGTGGTCAAACACTGGAATCAGTTGCTCAGAGGTTGTGAAGTCTCTGTCCTTAGAGATACTCAAATACTCAGCAACCTGCTGTAGTCCACCCTGCTTTGAGTAGGGTAGTTGGATCTGGTGGTCATCCAACCTCAGCTATGCTCCCGCTCTGCAAGTCTGTTTGCCAAATCTCTTCTCTACATTTGAATATTTTAAAGCCTTTTGGGAAGTACCTAGTCAAAATAAAACAAACAAGACAAACTCAAAGCTTATAAACATGAATGGGAGCTTTTCTGCTGAATTTATTTCCTACATAAATAAATTCATACTTAAATTATAGATAAACAAATGATAACATCCAGCCCTGCTAGGGAATGGAAAGTGATTCAGGAAATGGATATTACCCTGCTCTTATGAATCCCTTATTCCCCTAGGTGACTTTGTGAGGGATAGTCCCCTTAAATTGCTTATGAGCAAAATTGATACCGTTAAGTCAAGATCTGCAAAATTTGGGCCCTAGTGGCACATTTCTGTCGGATTTTTTTTTTTTCTTCAACCTGCCTCGGGCTTATGTTTCCAGGGCAGTGGTTGAGGCACCATCCCTGGAGGTATTTAAAGGACAGGTAGAACTAGTGCTTAGAGACATGGTTTAGTGATGGTTTTTATCAGAGTTAGGTTGATGTTTGGACTAGATGATCTGAAGGGTCCCTTCCAACCTAGACTATTCTAGACAATTCTATGATTCTAAGGTGGCATTTCAGTCATGATTTTCTGGTGGGCAAATTGATGACATCATACAGAAGTAACAGAAAGGAGGATAGGTGTTCAGTCATTTGTTGGGTGGTAGCCCTGACTGCACAGAAAATATAACCTTTGTCTTAGAAATTCAAGCTTGGCTTTGAGTGATTTCAGTAAACCAAGAACACCTCTCCCATCCCCCTCCCCCCTTCAAAAAAAGAGGTACTTAAACTAACGTAAGGGGAGAGGTTGGTAAGTTCCTTAAATTTTCGGGCTAAGAGGGATACTAAAGCATCTGTTTGGCTGAGAATGCTCAGAGGAGACTTCCATATTGCTGATACCAGAGCCAACTTTGTGATCTGAAGCTGATGCCGTATGGAATGCCAAGTGTGCAGTCTTAGTGCTACCCTTGTCCTTACAGTGTCTCATACTTGCAGTGCTCAGGTGAGTGGCTTCCCGATTGCATCACTGGGAGATTTATTTTGTTTTTAATGTGAAGGTGAGACTATATTTTTAATGTCATGAGGATCAGCTTTGTTTTCCTGGTATATTTCTTGGTGTCACATTCTTTTGAAAGAGCTAACTAATAAAATGTCCGCTGTGAATAAATGGCATGCTTGAACTATGCTATCCCTTTGAACAAATAATGAATGCAACAAAAAATCTTCTTTGCCATGTGAAAATACCAGTAGTATTACAGTTTTCACTGAAGCATGAAGAGCTTTTTCAGTTGTTCTCTCTTCTGAATAATAAAATGGCAATTAAAACATGAGAATATTTATATGGTGAGGTCAAGATGAAGACAACTGAATATTCTTTCCAATTGACTGGAGCAATAAGAGGTGGATGAAATGGAAGTGCTAAAAGAACAGTCAGCCGGAATTGTAAGAGAAATATGAAGCGTAAGAGGTGGAATAAATGAAAGTGCTAAAAGAGAACGGTCAGCCGGAATTGTAAGAGAAATATGAAGCACAGTGTGAGTGTACTTTGCTGTGTATGTCTTGCATCTCAGTTGGGATGGGATACCAATGACTGGTATGGATGGGATACCAATGTCAAAAATCAGTCTTATTTCTTATTGGTTTATAGGCATCAGCTCAGCAAGTCTGGGGTCTGCTCACGATACTCAAATACAGCCCAGTTATCAGAGCAGTGGCACTGAGCACTGTCCAGTAGCTTAGTACCTTGGTCTAAGACCAGGTTGCTCTGCTTCTGGTACCCCACCCAGGCAGCCTCTCCCTGAGGCCTCTTCTATTTTCACTAATAGATTATTAAGTGTAAGGAGACCACCTCTTCTGGTAGAGCCCCTTGAGCAGTGTCCTTCCCTGTGTAGGTGGTGCTTGACTCTGTTGACACAGGTGTCATAAAAACATTCTGCACCTGAGTTTCTCTTGATTCTCCTGTGTTGGTTTGGTAGCATGTAACTATCCCTCCCCATTCCCTACCCTCCCTAAAAAGGGCCATTACTTCCCTAAACAGGAAGATCATATGGAGAGATGGAAACTGCAAGTTGATTCTGATTTTTTTCTTGACTTGTTCTGTAGGGGATTCATATTGTCAAATGCTAAATACTTTGAGGTGTACCAGAGCTGGTCTCTGAAACACTATGCTGTTTTCTGGCTCCACATGGCACCTAAAGCCCTTCATCAGCCTGGCTGTGACACAGCAAAGTCCAAAGACTTTCCTTCTTTATGCTGCTTTAGAACACCCTTGTCTTGGTTAAACAGTTGATTCAGGGTATGAAAGAAGGAGCAGGAGAAATTTAGCACTGACTCAATCTCTGTTGTCTACTTTGGAAGGGTCCCTAAGTGGAGGGCTGGATGCTGTGGATTTTACCACTTTTGGCCAACCTTTACCCATTCACTGGAAAATTTCCAGTGGTAGCAGTAGGTTTGTTCACTAAGGAATCAAAGCTGGCCTCAGATAAACAAAGAGGAGGATTTTTATTGGGGGGAGGGAGGATAAAAGATGAGAATTTTCAGTTAAGGAACTGATCTGTACCACACTTATGAACATCAAGGAACTGCTGAAAATAGAGGAATTAAGACTGATGCCATGGTGGAATGGACTATAGATGAGGCCTTTCAGTGGGACAGCTTGGATGAGAGCATCAGTGACAAGAGGAAGGATTTAAGCAAATTTTAAATCACTCCAGTGTACTCTGGACCCTAAAGTTTGTGTGATTGATTTGAGCAGAGCCTGAATGCTTGGGGTTTTCTAGTTTCTTCTTTAGCTGTTCATCTGTCTACAGGTCCTGCTTTAATATTTTACAACTAGAAGTGCACACGGCATGAATAAAATGAGTTCTGATTTACAAAGTCTATGTGTTATTGCTTAAGAATCCTGATGAACTGTAGCAAGCCAGCTTTAGATGGATGGCAGTTGGTAGTGAAAAAGAACTAAGTGGTAAGATAGAGAAATTCTTTAGTGATACTAGTGCAATTAAAATTCAACTCCAGTAGGGATATTTTGGGTTTTTTTCTTCATATAAAAACATAAACATGAAGACTGTTCAACAAAAAAATATTTATGTGGACTTGTTTCTGATTGACTTCAGGGACTTCTTTTCTGGATATAATTTGCAAGCTTCCTATAATAATTATTAAAACTCCTGAGCAATCCTGACAGAAACTTGGGAAAAAAAGTCAAATTTCTCAGCTTTGTCTTTTTTTTCCTATCCAGTAGCAAAAAGGACTTTCAGTTTATAATGATGTGTTTTAGATTAAGTAGAGCTGCAGGAAATGCTGAAGCTGTTTTTTTTCCAGGAGAAGGCAAAAGCACATAGTCTTTGAATATAGGTGCAGCTATGTTGAGAATGCAAATGCTTGTACAACATTGCTTAGCGATATTTTTAAAAAAATCAAGTGCCAACAGATAGAGCACATAATTGTCAGGGAGCTGTGCACCACAGATGGTAAATATGGCAGCTTAGAATTGAGAAGTAAGACTTATCCTTTGAATGTGAACAACTTTTAATGAGGTTCACTGTAAATAACATTCCCATGGGAGTATGCTTTCCTGGACAAGCTCTGTACTAACTTTCTTACCAGTATCTCATTCAGTGTGAATATGCCAGTAAACTCTTCTTCAGTACTGTCAGTTCGTGTGGGTTGCTCCATTTTTGGAGCTGATTATGAGAATTCAAAATTGATATCATATGCCTGTACACAAAGTGATTACATAAGTTGGACATATTAATTAAAAAAATCTTTGTTGGTTCCTGCAATCCTGCAAGTGAACACTGAGTGTGAACCAACCCATTCTGCATATTTCTAGATACCTCCTTTCATAAAAGGAAAAAAAATCATATTTATGAGCACAAAGTAGCTTCTTCTAAACAAAATTTATCTCTCTGTCTCTCTCTCTCCCGGTCAATCTGTGCAGTGCTAACTGCACAGGGCAGAAAAAGCAAACAGCTCTGCATTGAGGAGTTGTGGTTCTGCTCTCATCTGCCTCCTACACACGTCTCTTCTTTGTGCCATAAACTGACTGTGGCAACCCACAGTGTGTGAAGTGCTTCTGCATCTAGCATAATGAGTGTATTGATATCATCACAGTTACTACCACATCAGATTAGAAGTTAAGATTGCTAGACGATAAAAGCACGTAAGAGAAATGCTTGCTGTATTTTTGTACTTTTCCCTAAGCATCCTGTTCTAACTACTGACAACAACAGGTTGCTGGAATAGATACTGGGGTGTATGACTCCAGTACGGCTGTTCTTCAGTAAGATTAGGTTCAGAAAATAAATTGGAAAAGCTGCATGTCATGTTCCTCAACCTGGATGTCAGGAGAAGAGACTTAGATCATGATGTCTATTCAGTTCCTGGCCCTTTTGCCAGTGTGACGTGTGATTTTGATTTCCATAGCAAGTAGCATGGAGAGGATGAAGAAGGATCAGGTATTTGCTACTTTCACCAGTAAAAGAAGTAGAGGAGCATCAAATGAAACTAACAGCTGCCAGGTTCAAAGTGAAAGGAGCTGATTCTTTATCCAATACGAAGCTAAGCTGTGGTACTGGGAGGCTGCAGAAGTCCAGTGAGCAAAAAGCCACTGGTAGTAGTTGAATGTTTAAAAACCATCTTTGGCTCAAGAAGTATTCAAGCTACAGACTGTGAGAGCTGGGGAGACTATTCTGAGGAGAAGTATAGCAATGTACTTGCCCTGTTTTTATATTCTTTGGGCATCAAATTTTGTCCACTGTCAGGATATTGTCAAGATACTGAACTAGTTTTTGACTTGAGTTGTTAGGACTGTGAGTAAATGTCTGGCAACATATACAAGAGTCCCTGGATGGCACGGGCATCCATAATAGCTAGCTAGCTTAAAAAAAACAAACGTGTATTTGTATAGATACATGTGGTTTGTAGTCTGTGTGGTGTATACAAGAGTCCCTGGATGGCACAGGCATCCATAATACCTCGCTAGCTTAAAAAAAAAAAAAAGAAAAAGAAGAATGAACGTGTATTTGGATAGATACATGTGGTTTGTAGTCTGTGTGGTTTATATCATTCATTATTGCTTTGTGTAAACCTTTAAAACTGTGTGTGACCAGTGAGCTATCCAGTATATAACATTTTTACATAAGGTTCCTAAATACTGGATTTACATGGGTATCACACAAAGATGAGAACGGTGGATATACAATCCAGCCAATACTTCCAAAGCTCCAATGTTTTCCAATTAGAACTTGCCAAACTTTGTACTAATTTATGAATCAATGATTCCATGCTTTGCAGATGTGTAGTGCTTTTTTTTTTTTTTACATCAAGGGAAGGAATAGAAATGTTAATTAAAGTGATTTCAGAAATATTTTTGTGCTTTTTTTTTCCTCCCAATGTTTTTATTTAAGAGGTGGGAAATTGAGGGAAAATAAAGCAGGAAAGGAAAAAATTAACATTGAATTTCAAAATTATGTCTAGAATAGATTTTGGTTTTGAGATTCTTGTGTGCGATAGTGACACAGAAAATCTGGATCCCCCAGTCAGGTTTAGTCATGGATGTTTTGAACCATCTGTGAACAGGTAGATGTGGTAGATAGATGTAGATTATATTTTGCTGCTCTCTGCTCCTTCAGGGAGTGCATATGTGTTTTGTGTATACATGCACAGCCTTATGAAGCAATGCTGCCTTTGCTCTACTGCTGTATATTTCTTTTTAATACTTTTAACTGAGTATCTTACCTTACAGGCAGCATTCTAGCAATGGGAAAAGAGAACCTCAAACTATGTCCTAAGTTACTTTTGTATTTAATATAAGCTTGAGGTTTAAAATTGCTTTTAGAAGGTAAGCAAGTGTACTTGTGGCAAGTAAAGGAAAAGATTAATGTTCTGAACACCTCACTGAAGAGGGTAAGTGGGTAATTGCACACTTAGTGAACTGTCAGTACCTCTGATTTGTCAGAACAGCCTAAAGATCATTGTAAGAAGAAAACCTGACACCTTTGCAAATAAAACTGTGGCTCAACAGGTGAGCACTAGGCGTAGTGCTTGTCTTAGCCATTGTATTAGTGTAAAAAGAAATGTCTTTGATATGCTGCCTTGTTTATTTGGCAACAGGGAGTGATTATTTGTTTGTTTTCTGTAATTATAACTGTCAGGAAAGCATTCTCAATTTTAATGTGGGTTTCAGTCATTAGTGTGCTCTAAATGGGAAGAAATCTCATAAAAGGCTCTAATAGGATCCATGACTGTATCTTCTTTTCAAGAACTTGGGTAATGTGGCTTTTGGAAACTTTGCAGAGCACTGAAATTTGAATGCGTGGACCGAGTCCTGAGGTTTCAGTGCTGCGCACTGGGTGTCTTTCAGAGTTGTGAGGGACATTCAGCACCTCACTACATGGAGCTTGAGGAGCGGGAGGACACACGATGTGACTAGATAGAGCACTTGAAGTGGGAGATGGTGCGCTTAGTTGGTAAAAGCACAATCCTCAGAAGGGAAAATGCAGTAGAGTCACAGTCTGCTGCAGCCTTTTGCATGGCGGCCTTTTTCAGGGATCTTGTCCTGCCTTGAGCCCAAATGTTCTCTTTCATTAATGAGAAACCTATAGCCTCCTGTGACTGTCCTCATCCAGTCTTGCAAAAGAGAAGAACAAAGAAGGAAGCTGGAACATTTTTTTTTATCTCCTTTTCTGTTCTCTTGCTCATAGCAAGATACAGGCAGCTTATTCTTCTACCAGATAAGACAGTGTAGCTATGAGGGGTTAGAGATGGGGCTATATATCCTTGTGCAAGCAACTTAGGGCTGTGACAATCTTATGTATTGTTTTTTTCATCTTTGAAACCATTCTTCTTGCTGTAAAGAAGAATATGAAGAAATCAAGGTGAGATGGGACCATTAGATTATTTCTCCTACCCTCTTGAGTATATTAGTCCATAAATAATCACCAATTGAACGGAATTGAAGAGCTTAGCAATAGTGTATCCTCCAAACAGCATCTTTTGGTTTTTTTGGTCAAAATTACTTCTGAAATATAGGGTCTGGTTCCTTCTTTAGTTTGTTCCAGATTATTAATACTCTTCACAGATACAAATTTGGGCCTTAAGCTTCATTTTGTAGTCATTAGTTTCTGTCAGAGCCAACCACAGTATAGTACACAAAATGCATACTATATAGGTCTTTCAGTGCAAGGTATTTCCCTCAATTTATGAATGAATTTCTGAGATTATTCTATGATTTTATTATCTTCTGTGTCCAAAAAAGTAAAGCCAACACAGTACTGCAGTTCTAATCATGTAACTGATATTGTACACAAAGATAAATCAGTTACTTGGACCCCAGTTGTTGGTCCAAGTCTCTTCATAATACAGTCTACCACTTCATAGAACTCTGGTTTTTTTTTTTAAAGACAGTTTTATTTAGGTCTGTAGTAAAGACTCAGTCTGATCCTCACAAAATCCTATTAGACAATACTTTCATTGCAGCCTGGGTTTACTTTTTTATGTTTCTCCATTAACCAGTTCACTCTTCATTTAACATGGGCTTTGTATTGCCATTTTTTTTTTTTTAAATAAGGTGGTTTTTCAATGCTACAAGGACTTCACAATGGTCAGTATATCTGTGAAGCAACTTCTATAATGTGGTCTTGTGATTTATGGGTGTGTTTAACTAAAAGAAGTGAAGCTGGGCCAAAATCCCAGTATTACCTTCTTTCTGTGATGAGGAAGTTAATGGGAGTAAACTTACCATGGCTATCATGCCATCATAAAAAATTCAGAATTGTCAACTCTTAACTTGTATGTGAACATTAGTTTCCCAGTGGGAGCTGTGACTGCACATGCACTGTCAGAATTCATCTCATGTTGAAGACTCTTGTATGGCAACAGATGATGGTGTTATAAGGACAGGGCTTTTATGTTGTTACAGGTTTCCACAGATACAAAAATGATAAGGAACAGATTGAGCAGGAAAGAATACAAGTCTCTCTCTTAATGGTCTTAAAGAGTGGCAGGAGAGAAAGTGAATGAATTCTCATTGAAAACCAAAGTGCTGCACTGACACTTTTCCTGAAGAGGGGGGAGAGAGTGAAGTTGCAATATGAGGCATGAAATAGTAGGACTTTGATACCAGCACATTAAAGATGTGGTGAAGGAAGCTCTATAGAGTAGAAGAGGTTCTCAGTTTTAATATTATATCAATGTTACATTTCTAAGTGGTTTACCAATGACAAATACACAAAAAACAGATGTTGCAAACCTGTGCACTATACGTTGTATCAGTTGCAGGTATAGCAGAACAAATCTATAGCAAAGCCACAGACTTTGTGGACTTTAAAAATCCAAACATTTTTTAATCATTAAATTGTGTATTAAACATTCATTAATCCTTTAAAAGTATTTATGATTAGGACATTAATGTGAAGCTAATATACTGTAGCACTGTGTGGCTGTGGTAGAAGGCATATTGATTTAATGAATTATATACTCCTTCAATACATTCATTGAACCTGATATGATGGGCTTGTCTGAAGTGATAGCATAGTAGTGTGATATGATCTTGATAACAAAGCACTGATCTGAAGTTCCTTTAAACCTGGGGATGTTCCAGTCTAGAGTCAGGTAGAGATAAGCCTTTGGCAAGCACAGGTGGAACTAAACTGAGTTCTGCCATGGCAGCAATGCTGTCAGTCAAGCCTAATTTTTTCCCACAGTGAAACTGAGAGGGTGGAAATTATTCTGTATATATTTATCTGGAGCTATATATGACCTTTCAGGCTCATTTTAGAGACTCTTTTTGTCCCAGAACAAAAATTGCTTGATCTGCAGGTAGACACTGACCCCAACACAAAAGGAAAAGGAGACATACATGCAGCAGCAGTAGTACTTGGTGAAGACAGGGCTCCAGTGTATCCCCATTAGTATTTTCTGTTGAACAAATGTAATCACTACCATTAAAATATAAATAACACCTGTCATCATTTGAGTCGTACACACCTCATTAGAAATTTTGAGCATAAATGCTGTTTACTGGCAAGAGTTCAAACGTAGAGACAAATTCTAAAAAGCAGAGCACTTGCCGTATTTTGAATGCAGGGATCCTTGTTCCCATAGCTTTATCAAAGTAATAAAAAAGTTAAAACCAAAAGCCTTAGACTGTAGCTAATTTAATGGTAGGGCAGATACTTTATGGTTTTGCAATTGCTCTGTAATGGAGAGGAGAGAGACTGTATCATTAGAATATGGTAGTTTTCTAAATAGGAAATAGCACCAGTAATGACCACTCAGCACCAGCCCAACTGATGTGGTGGACTGCAATCGCGTGCCTATTTGCTGTATCACCTCTTCCTCTTTACCTCAGCTGTCTGTGGATATTCTGGAGATTTCAGTCTGTCTTTCCCTGATGTTTTGACTGGTTTCCTGTCCCAGCTAAGCAATTTGAAAATGGAATGCTATGTGTTTCCAAGACCTTTGATCCCTAATAAACAGAGTGGGAGAAGCAACTACAGCAGGCAGGCTTCTTGACCACACACAAAAAAAAAAAGTTTAAGAGTTGTTGTTATAATTCTTGGTCCCTGTAGCAATACATAGAATCCTGATGCCTGGTGCCCTGACCTTTTATAGAGCAGACTGTCCTATGAAAGAGCTGGTCAAAATGGAGCTTTCCAGAAGAATGGAACTGCGGAATTTTTGTGCTGTGGCTGTCACGAAATGTTCCCCTTTGGTCCTAGGAATGTAGGAGTTGACAGATTGAAATATCCTTCATTGCACAGAAGGGAGCAGCAGGGGGAGGAGGCACCTTTGCCCTGCCAGGTTACCAGTGCCAACCTTCTTTTATAGGTCTGGCTGTCTGCAAAGTAGGTTGACAGTGATACTACCTAAAGAAATGTAGTACGTGCTGCAGATCCTTTTCCTAGTCAAAAGAGACAACTTCCCAGTGTGAGATTTTGTAGAATCTCTTTTAAAAGCTGCGCATGAAATGAACACTGTTGGATGTGTTTAATGCTCCTAGTTTTTCTGTGTGAATTTGGACAAAAAGAGGCTAAAATCTCCCCTATTAAAAGATAAGAAAAATCCTCCAGGAAGCCATTTGCTGCTGCTGTAATAAACATTCATTATTAACACTACTTTGTGAACTAAGAACAAAGCTATTTTGCTGGTAGGACAGACCTGCTGTGTGTAGCTCTGAAGCACATTAGTGACATGCCGCAGCAAGTAGTGATATTCAACAAGAAAGTCTTCACTGCTACTTCAAATTGACCTTTGTTAGGAATAGAAATAATCACTTTTAATACTATTTGTTTGAAGATAGTGAGTTTTTGGCCTCGTAAGAGCACTACAAACAGCGTGTTATTGCCTGTCCGGTTCAGACCACTTTGTGGCCCCAAGCAGGCTTCTGTATATCTTTGTAGCAGCCCAGTGAGAATACAGATATACTTAATGGAAGTGCTCAATGGCTGATATATGGGTGGAAGGGCATCATGAACAGTCAAGCTGATTTATAAGGGACTTCCTCTATTCGTGTGAATCATTTTACTGCTGTGTGAGTTCACATGAGTTTGCATTAGTCCCCACCGAGCCCTTCCTGTAGGTCTGGAAAATGCAATCATTTGATACTGGAGACTCAGGAGGTAAGAACATGTTCTCTGAGACTCTGTTGGCAGTTAACACTGGGTTCTTCTGTAAGTTACCTGGAAAATGTCAAAAAATGGAACTCTCAGCAATATTGACTATGTAATGGATAAATGAATTAGTGGGCTCCAAATCAGGCAAGCAGTTTTCTGAGCAGAGGAATGAAGGAAACCTAGTTTCTTGTGGATACTTTATCTGTGGGGGGGTATAGGCTATGTAGCTGAGGTTAGATTCTCAGACATAATAAAAAGGGAACCCTCTCACAATGAGGACTCTAATGAAGTTTTTTCTCTGGATGTCCCTCCTTGTGAGGTGATGGACATTGAGGTTTGCACTGCCCTGTCAGTTTTGATTAGAACTGGTCTACAAAATCCAAGCAGGGAGGGAAATGAACACACATAGCATTCATGGAACTAAGCAGTGTGAGTATTAGTTACCTGTAAATTCATTTTACTCTAAGAGAATCTCTTTCTTATTCAGCTAAAAAAAAAAAGTTGTAATGCTATGAGAGAACACATGTTGCTGGTTCAGGATCCAGTCTTTCAGAGGTAAAGCCTGTTGGATACTCTCTGTTCAATTAGCCCACTGAGCGCCCCCGTTCTTTAATGAAACTGCAATTCTTAGAAGGTACCTCTCCTGTTTCTGTTGCCTGAGATGCCTCATATACTTCAGTCTCTCTGAAAAACAGAGAAGCATTGGTATCTATGAGCTTTGGTATCTATGCCGACAAGAACCACTCTTGTTTCATACAGGATTTGCTTGTTCATGTGGGATTTTGTTTTCTTGGTCCTAATTATTAGGTATAAAACATCACAAGATCTCCTAGGGAATTAGGTGATTTTTGTTTTCTCTATGCCTAACATTTATTTATTTAAATATCCAACAAATTCCTTATTCAGCCAGTCCTGGCTTAAATCTGGCTTCACAATCCCTGCGAGACATTGCAGTAAGCTTTATCAATTACATACCTGAAAATAACAGACACACACAATCTCCATTTCTGAGTGACACACAGTGATTCTGTGGCTATCTGAGCATGACAAAATGCAAACTTCTGGTTGGGATGCCTTGAATCTACCTCACAACTTTTTATATTAAGGGGAAACCCTTTTGTGACCTTATCTCACTGTTTCACTGACCTGAAACATGGTTTCCTCAGTGTTTGTATCAACTCTACATACCTTTTTCTTAGAACAATGTTGCTGACAGAGGTCTGTATGGCAGAATGGAAAGAGCATAGATAGGATTCAGCTTTTTTTTTTTTTAAAGAATTCTAGTGAATTACTACAGGACTAGTAATCAATAAGTTCACTTTTGTTTCATGAACCAGCCCTTGATACAGAAGATAACTTGAAAATAATAAGCCTCGAAAGATAACATAATGTGAAAGAGACGATATAAAGATGACCCTAGGTTTAATGGCACACAGTGACAATTTATTGAGTAGAAAAGTGCTTATAATTCATTGTTTACATTGTTCAAAGTTAATAAGAAAATGTGTATCAGTTTAATGGAAAATGAAGTAGTGTATCTTAAGACCCTTTTAATTAATGATTGTGGGGAAAGCATATAGTCTCTTCTGTATGGTATACGATGAATTATTTAGACAAAAAGGTGAAGATGTATCATACATAAGGACATCAGGAAACTTGCCTGGAGGGTCAGGTTGCATATATATATAAAAGGTGCTGAGGTAGAGGCATAGGCAATGAACTGCCCTCTATCAGCCCAGGCTTGCTATGTGCCTTTAGGAAGCCCATGAGGAGAGGAGGTGAGAATGAGCTATGGCTCTAATCTCTTGACTGTTTGCAGGTGGTGTTTATAGACAAGCATTGCGGTCCCATTAAAGGTAATAAGAACTCTTCCATTGATTTCTTTGGGAAGTCAGGTTCTACTTGTTTTCACAGTTCTTTATAAAATACAGCTTTGATCTGGGTTCTGAAGTGCAGTTTTTTTTCCTCGTCTTCACTGTCAGTAGGTTCAAAAAAGGTGTTGGTGTGGGAAGTTTTTCTGGATTTGCCTTTCTGTGTTCTTTCTAGAAGATACAAGATGACATTGCCATTGCTAATGACATGTTTGATTTCTACTTTTTTTTATGCCTACTTCATCATTGTAAGTCAGGAGCTGCATAACCTGGGTGCTCCAGAGTTAGTTTTAGTAGTTCCTAGCTGACAACTCAAGACAAAAGCACTGTGATAGTCCTTTGCAACTCAGCAGAAATATATTAATTTTATCACATAAATAATGGGATTTTAACCAATTCAGAACAACTTAACTTTAGTGTGGGCTTGTTTCTATGCTGATAACTCTGGGTCTGTTTTGGCTTGATATAGGGCTACTGACTCCTGGAAAGGTACTCCTGATCTTAGTCTTCCAGCAGTACACTGTTCTGGCCTTCACTTGAACAGCCTTTCAGCAGGGCTTTTTACCTCCATTTGGGGGCTAACAGCCGCCTTGGTTGTTAGTGGAAGTGAACCAGAAAGCAATGTCAGGAAAAATAAGCCCAGGTTACCAGCAGCAGAACAACACATGGCTATATAAGCTTTTCTGTACTATCCTGCTTGTCTCTGCCAACTGTGGGCCGTCCTGTTCAGCCTCATCCCTTTCAGAAAAGCATATATATGTATATTGCAGGCATAAGTAGATGGATGGCAGTTAGATAAGCTGTTCTGCTTCCTGGATATCTGGTCATGCCACCTAGCAACACTGAAATGAATGCATCTCATATGGCTCTCTCCAAGCTGTATTTAAACTTAACTGTGTTAACAAGAGTAGTCTGAAATTTAATACATATGCAAAACTGCTGGAACTGTACAGAAACTTGTTTCTATGGTGTTCTTCTTCCTGTCTTCATTTATAACTTACCTAAAAGGCATTTCAACATGGCACAAACTATGCAAGAAGCTGGTCTTGCAGACCTTGCTTCTCTGATGGCTGAACTTTCTTTAATTTATAAGATAGGTAATTTTAAAGCTAACTGACTATTTAAACTTAGAGCAGCTACTAGTCAGGAGCTATTGCAGTATAGAAAACTTGTTCAGATGTGAGGGATGCTGTACCTGTCAAACACAGAAGTACTTGTTGGTGTATGACTCCAAGTAATAGTGAAATAAAATTGAAATCCTAGAAGCTCACACCTGTTTCTGTCCAACCTTTGCACAGGCTTTGTTTACAGTTGCCTTTTGCACTTGTGTAGTTTAATGAGTCCCAACTTACGAAAAAAAAATAAAATAGTTGCAGCTATTTCTACTTCTCTCTATTTTCAGTTCTCTCTTCTGATCTGCAATTATTAGTAGCAGAATTTTCTACAGGAATTGTTATAATGGAGAGAAAGTTCCTCTACTCATCAACAAACACTTCTTCTGACTGATTTTTCTAAAATGTATTTGTCAATTAGAACAGAAGGAGAAGCCTGGGGATGAGTCTACAATTACTAGAAATACCTTTATTTCATTCTGGGTTATGAGACTTTCACTTTTATTCTTCATAAAACTTATACCTCTGCATGGACAATGTCACAAACCATCCCTGTGCAAAGACTAAATTCTGTGGGAGAGCTTCTGTGAGGTTTGGCTTCAAAAATGTTCTTGTGAACATATTTTTCTCTTTCTGAGTCTTCCCAAGTAACTAAAATATGCTGCAGATAATGAAAAAGAGGAGTTCGTATGACAAAAATGAAATCTTGCTGTTAAAACAAAAAAATCCAGTGGCACTGTTAGATATCGGGACCAACCTGGTAACCTTCTATGGTGAGAAAGATAACTAGCTGGGTTGATGAAGGGAGATCAGTGGATATTCTTTCTCAGTTTTAGTAAGGCTTTCAACACTATCTCCCATAATGTCTTCATACACAAGCTGATGAAATATGGACTTGAGAAGTGGACAGCAAGGTGGGCTGGAAAAAGGGTGAACTGCCAGGCACGGAAGCTTGTGATCAGAGGCACAAAGTCTAGCTGGAGGCTGGTTACTAGTGGAGTACCCCAAGGGTCTATACTGGGTCGAATAGTATTTAACCTCTTAATTGCTGAACTAGACAGAGAGCACCCTCAGCCCGTTTGCTGATGAGACAAAATTGGGAGAAGTGGCCAGTACAGCATTGCCATTCAGAGAGACCTTGACAGGCTGGAGCAATGGGCTGACATGAGCTTCACAAAGTCCAACAAAGGGAATCGCAAAGTTCTGCACCTGGAGAGGAGTAATCCCAGGCATGGATACAGGCTGGGCCCCAGTGGACAACAAACAACTGAAGCCAGCAATGTGCACTTGCTGCAAAGAAAGCAACAGTGTCCTGGACTGCATTAGGAATGAAGTTGCCAGTAGGTTGAGGGAGGTGATCCTTCCCCTCTACTCGGCACTGGTGAGGCCATATTTGAAGTACTGCGTTCTGTGTTCCCCAGTGTAAGAACAACATGAAGTTATTGGTGTGAGTCCAGCGTAGGGCCACGAGGATGATCAAAGGACTGGCTTGTCTCTGATATGGTGAGAGACTGACAGAGCTGGAATTATTTAATTCAGAGAATAGAAGACTAAGGGCAGGGAAATTTTATCACTGCTTACAAATGTCTGATGGAAAGATACAATGAAGACAGAGCATGACTCCTCTCAGTGGTGCCCAGTGACAGGATAAGATGAAACAAACACAAGTTGAAACAGGAAATTCTTTCAGAACGTAAGAATTTCTACTGTGAGGGTGGTTGAACACTGACCCGGGTTGCATGGAGAGGTCGTGGACTCTCCACTTTAAGATACTCAAAATACAACTGGACACAGTTCCAGAGCATCCTGCTCTAGGTGATTCTGCTTTGAGCAGGGTGTTGGACTAGATAATATCCAGAGGTCCCTTCCAGCCTCAACCCTTCTGCAACTCTGTATTGCACCAAGTCCCTGAAATAAGGCAGTATTGGGCACTCACCTTGCAAGGCAATGTTTTTCTTCCAGCTTCTTGTAGCTTTTATACCTCTGTGTTATAAATAGAGGTGTTAGTACCTATTATTTGTAGAATTTTTTGACATTTCCTGTTATCAGATCATGTCTTCAGCTTCTCATGGTTTGCTAAATTTTACATTATATCTGCTGCCCTACTCTGTAAAAATAATGTTCTGTGACCACATCTTTAATATTGCTATTTGGTGTCATGGGGCTCTCCAGACTCTCCAGTGACATCTTGAGTTGAGAATAAGACTGCTTCTTTCATGTTATCTAGCAGGACAGAGTAACAACTTGATTTCAAAAGGTAGAGGGAAAAATCTCCACACCCCCCTTTTTCCCTTTTTCCTTTTTTTTTTTTTTTTAAGACCCCCTGATTTACAAATAACAAACTTGATTTCAAAAGGTAGAGGGAAAAATCTCCACACCCCCCTTTTTCCCTTTTTCCTTTTTTTTTTTTTTTGAAGACACCCTGATTTACAAATAACAGAAAACAACCTACAATGCTTATGGATAGCTCGTGAGTGAGAAGAGTTAAATATGACTGGAATGTTAAAATTGCATATAAATGAATGAATATATTCTGTTCATTTGTATTTTTATTCCACATGTTAGGAATCAGAATATCTACTTGATCAACATATTTAATGATTCAGTACTTAATTATGTGTATTATGGTTAGACTGTTAATGGTTTTAATGGTTAGTACATTGTCTGAAAAGCCAGGCTACAGGAAAGAAACTTGACTGATAATTCTCTGTAGTTGTCTCGGATGATACAGTGGTGTTCTAAAGAATCATGGGCTTTTACCTGTGGCAGCATAAAAGAGACAATAATTGAAATAGTTTTAATGAAATCAAACAAGCTTGCATTTCGTTTGGTATCTGCCTGGATTCAAAGGCAACGCAAAGCACCCTATATTGGAATGTACTATGGACTATTCAGGATGAAATGTGATTTACTCTTATTAGGCTTCAATAAGCAGTTCTTTAAACTAGTATGGAGACAACATTGGTGCTTTCAAAAGAGCCCCATCACTAGCACTGTAACTGGCTTCTACAGCTTAAACTAAAAGAAAAATGCAATAGAGTTATCTTTTCCCTTTAATTAAAGTTTGAACAGAAGGATAGGATGGCTGGCAGGGCATATTCTTGTCCCAGTTTAACTAAAGTGTCCTATTAGCATGTACTGTTGAAGAGTTCAGTAACTGAAAAGGACGCTGAGATATTTTTCTAACTTTCTGAAGAAGTGTTCTAAAAATAAGAATGTATTCACTGTCTGTCTGCCTGCTTCATTTCAAATGCATCAAAGAGCTGGGATTTCGTATCTGCATCTGTTGGCTTCAAAGGCAAAGTTTTGGTACAGGGCACAGATGACTAACAGAATTAAGAACTGTGCTCCTCGAAAGTCTGTGTAGCCCACCAGTCCATCTTTCAACTAGGATTAATTCTCCCTATACTTTTTAACACGTTTCTTGTTATTTCTATGTTATCCAAAAGAGGATAAAACAGGACAACCTCATTAGCTGATTGCCATGAGACATCAGATAAATCTTTTCTACCTTTGTCTGTGCTGATCAATATAGCAGAAGTTCCTCTGGACAGGATTTTGTCATGAAAAAGTCTTTGTTTTGAGTACCCAGAGAGCTGAGCAAATCTGTAACTGTGTGTAGGTGTTTGTGGAAAGCACAGTTCGAGTGTCTGACAGACTGTCTCGCTGCGATGCAGAGAGTAGTTGCAATTGGCTTTGCTTATTACTGGTCAAGGCCAGCATCTCGCTCAAAATGTCAAGGGCCAATTTTTCCCTGGGATTTATCATTGCCATTCCCACTCTCTTCTGGAGAGGCTCCCATTTGTACTGTCTTCTAATCAAACTGCTCTATCCCTGTGGTCTCTGAACAGCTTTAACACTAAAGTCTATGCTAGAAGCAATGGGAAAGCACCCATTGAAAGTATGATCCCAGTACTACGATGCCATATTCCAAACAGAGAAACAATTTACCAATTTACCAAGGCATAGACATACATTCACTCAGCAGATGCTTCTTGTGGCTGATGGTGTAATCCTCCTCAAAATTTGTTTCTAGTTGTCCCTTTACTGGAATCTATCACCTCTTTTGGCCTATCAGCAGAAGGGAATTTTCCTTGTCTGATTCAGTGCAAACTTCACCAGCTTAATTTAAACTGGGAAAGATTATTTGAGTTAAGCTGTGATACGTGCGTGACTTAAGTTGCTGCAACTACTTGCTGTTCAAATGTCTGCCTGCATCTAAACTGAGTGATGCTTAAGAAGACAGGTTGTGCCAACCACAACTGCTTTTAAAACATCTTGGGTTAAAATTTCAAAGTTAGCCCTCAAACCATCCCGAAAGTGTATTTATCCTACAAGAAACTTCAGCTCGAACTCTCTGTTCATCTATTCATCTTAAATATAGCATTCCTTCCAGAATGTTGAAAACCTGATTTCTTTAATGTAGTTCAGGGGAGAGCAAAATGTCATGTAGAAAACAGACTAAGAGGAGAAAGGGAGTCTTTTTATTCCACATGGTCCTATAAAATAAAAAGAATTTTTGAAAATGAGGCTGTTTGAGGAAGTTCTGGAGACACTTGGTGCTTCAGGCACTGTAAGTAGATAAAGAATAACTATGTGTCACTGAAAATATTTTTTCTGATTTCTAAACAAATTTCTGCACATTGTTATTATTGAGATACTGAAATTAAAACCTCTCAAAGAGCTTATAGAAAAGTGTTTAGATCAGCTGAATTTCTGTTATAATAATTAAGCTGAGAACTGTCAAAAATAGGAGCATGTAGTTGGCTAAATGCTCTCAGTGTTGAGCATCCCATAGCCTCCATGGAAGAAAATGGAAGCAAGGACTTGCTCATAATTTTGAAAATCACTTATGTATATGTCTGTTGGGAGCAAGCATTGTGTAAAAACATCATGCTTTTTAGAGTCTTCATCTAACTGTTCAAGGCCTATTCTTGTCTCTTATTTTGCAGATGTCTCCAGATTTTTTTCTGGAAATAGATGTAATCTCAAAGGCATAATCTGTATTGATTTTACCTAATCACTAGTAACCATATAAATGTGTGCATAAAGTCCAACTGAAGCATAATAAAACCTATCTGTATTCAAAATGTGAGTGTGCATGACACAAGGAAACCAACACAATAACGTATTGCTGGCTGTTGATTCTAACACTCTTCCCACACAATGATTTAGTGAGAAGAGCTACCTTATAAGACTGTGTCACTATCAATCTGGCCACGCTGTGGAAAAGCAAGTAACCAACCCTAAAGGGTCTAAGGCAGAGTCATTTATCATCTCTAAAGCGAGTAAATGTCATGACAAGAGATATAGAACTTCCCAGTAAATTAAAATGAACAAACATGCATCTCAGTGTACAATATAGAGCAAACCCCAAGAGGGGAGGAATCATTCTCACCACTGCTGATAGTACTTGGAAATATAAACAAGGAAAACTTTGAAACTTTGGTTGTAGCCTTTTTTGTCTAATATATTGATTGATCACAAAAGCAAAGGCCAAGAGTCTCTGTTTTAGCAAAACAAAAATGTTAATCAATGTTGGCTAAACACCGACTTTATCAGATGTTAATTGGAGTTGCTTTGTCTATTTCAAGCACAAAATTTAAAGTCATATGACTTGCAATCTTTGGAAAATAAAGATAGGTAGAAAAAGCAGTTCAGTTCCATGGAAACAGAGAAACCTACATTATTTTTTTTATCCTATTATAGAATGAAATGCAATTTTTAAAAAACACTTCTCTCTCCTTCTGTGGTTTTCTGAGACTCCACGTGTGCAGTAGTCCCAGTGATTTGAGCAAATATCTGTGTGTGGACAATTCATGTTCTCTGAGGTTCAGTAAGTGCTCTGCAAACAAGACTACCTAAGTTGTGCTCCTTTCTTGGCAAGGTGGAGGGAAAATTGAGGCTGCTTTGCTGTCAGCCCGATTTCTCAAGCCTGCAGTATGCCGTGTGTGGCGCAGTGGGCAGAGGTCCTGAACTGTTGGAGGAAGGCTGCTGTTGAACAGAAATCCTACCATGGACCAGAGAAACCATCCTAACGATGCTGTCAGTGGCACTAATATGTGTCTCTGAAGCATTTCTGTTTTGAAAGGTAAAGGGGGATTTTTTTGTTTTTTGACTTGATGGAGAATTATGCTGTAGCTTAAATTTTTCTCTCACTTACGTTTTGGTAGTCCTGACTGATAAAAAATGGAATCTAGAAGTAGTACCCTGTACTTGCCTATGCCTTCCATATGCTGAAGAGGTTACAATCATGTCTGATCCTGTATTTAAAACGAGAAAGTTTAGAGGATGATCTGTGCAACTCTGACTTGTGCCAGTGCTCAGTGATCCTTACAGTGAAAAAGTGTTTACTGGTGTCCAGGGGGAATCTCCTGTATTTCAGCTGGTGCCCATCACCTCTTGACTTGTCACTGAGCCCCACTGAAAAGAACCTGGCTCTATCTTCTTTGCACCCTCCCTTCATATATTTATATACACTGATATGATACCCCTGAGTCTTCTCTTTTCCTGGCTGAACAGTCCCAGCTCTTAGCCTTTTTTCATAGCAGAGATGCTTCAGCCTCTCTTAATCCCTATCTCCCTTAATAACAGTGGCCTTTCACTGGATTCTCCCATATATCTGTTTTTCTTTTGTACTGGGGAGCCCAGAACTGGACCCAGCCCTCCAGGTGTGGCCTCACCAGTGCTGAGTAGAGGGGAAGGATCACATCCTTTAACCTGCTGGCAGTACTTTGCCTAATGCAGTTGAGGACACTATTTGCTGCCTTTGCAGCAGGGGCACATCGGTTGTGTTCAACGTGGTGTCCACCAGGACCCCCAAGTCCTTTCATTTCAAGCTGCATCTGAAAGAAGAAAAAGGCCATCTGTATTTGAATTGTGTTTTGCTGCTGTTCCCTTTTGTTGCTTTGATGTGAGGTTGTCAGGTGTAATATCTGGGGCCTTGTTTTGAGTAGTAGAGAAAATAGTTTCCTTTTTTACCTCTTAGTCATGACATGAGCTACTCTGAAAGAAAAATCGCAGTTGAAAGGCCAGCACTGCATTCGTTCTATGGAAGGAGATAACATAAGGTTTGCTTAGTGGATAAACATAGGTGCTTTGATGGTGTCTGGTATCATGAGCCCTCACCTGATCTCTCTTAATAATGCTTTTGCTACTGACAAAAAAGCTGATGTCTCTGTCTCATATCTCTGGTAGGACAATTTGCAGGGAATCATCTCTATATTCACAGATGGAGTCCCATCTTAGGAAGGAAAGAAAGTTGTGGAGGAATGACAAATTCCTGTTTTTTAACTTTGACAAAAAAGCTGTCAATAAAGCTTATGGATGGCTGAGGAAATGTCTGAATTTAGTTTATTTTTAGTGTGAGTGCTATAGGGCTATATAGTGGCAAGGTAGAAATAAGGGAGTTAGTAGAAACCGGTTTTGGTTGAACAGCAAAAAAAGGTGCCATCGTGGACACGTGATGAGCTGGTGATAGAGAAAAGCCTATAGGATGAATTTGGGAGACAGAGTGCAGAGGAAATGCTTAAAAAAAACCCCCACTGGGCTCGGGGTCATAGATAAGGCACTAATTTGAGGTTATAGCACTTTCTCTGTGTGTTCAGCTACAATATGTGCAGGAATTTGGAAGAGATTGACACATGGAAAGATGATATATTCTTAGTGGGGGTTGAGAGATCACTTATACACAGAGAAAAGGCTTAATTTTGAGTGAAAATAAACTGATGAAGTGCTGCTCATAATTTGACATAGTCCTGTGTGATGTTGCATGTGAAAGGGTCTATTTTAGTCCAGTTTGCTGAGGTTATTTGTGTGAAAGGTAATTGCTTTATTTACGCCAGTGAAGCATTTATAGAACCAGCTGCTTGGATTATGTTTTACTGTTAAGTGGGAAGTATGAAGATGCTGCTATTTACAGACTCAAGGTTTATAATTTATTAAGGTCAATACAAGTTGCAGCGACCTGAGCTGTTCCCAAGATTGGGTCTTTACCCGTTAGAATCAGTCTCCATATTTGCTTAAATTCTGCCTTAGTGCAGGGGTTTATACTAGATCATACTTGAAGGTTGTTCGAGCGTGACACTTCTGTGAAAACATATCGTTCCTAAAGGAATGAATTGCATAAAGGATAAAAGAGACAGGCTGAGTCACGTCCTTTCATAGAGTGTACTTTCCTAAAATTTGCAGAAAGAGAAAGGAAAAAAAAAAAAAAACCCAAAGAGTGGAAATAAAATAATTGTCCTAAGGGACATACTAAAAATATTAAAATATAGTCACTCTGGTGTAAGCACAGTAAATGAACGGTGGCTTGTTGCCAATATTCTGTTCACTCTGGAATTAAATCAGAGGAAGTGTGAAGTTATTCTAATATGAGCATGCAGTCAGAATCAGCCCTTTTAACCTTTTTTTTCATAACTTCAGTGTATGGTAAAACATAGTTAAAACTAAACACTTTGCTTCCCTATTATTTGCAAGACTACAGATGTGTCAGGCAGGGTTCTAAGTGTCTAATTTGTTTTCTGGATCATTAGGAAAGGGGCTGACAAAGTAGATGCACTGGACTGTCTGTGAAGTGTCAGCCAAGTTTCTAGGGCTACCCTGTGTTACCTGCCCTACATACCACTGTTCTTCTGCACAACTTCCCTGTTTTATCTATGTGATACTATTTTCTTTAAAGTCTAAAGTGACCTCAAAGTTGTCACTGTTTTGCATGGGAACAAGGTACCTTGGAAATGAGGGAGGGTTTAAATGCTGAAGAGCTCTGTTACCAAGTGTTAAAGTTAGGATTGTTAAAATATTAGAAATGAATTCTTGAGGACAACCAGAGCATCACATCAACTGGGGAAAAAATCCACTTATCATAGACAATTATTTAAGACTGAAAATGTGAGAAGAGTAGTAAGACCAATGCTGCCCCTTTCTCAGTCATTATTTTCTGTTCAGTACAGGATTTTAAATAGTTTAATACATATTGAAAAGCTTGTATCCTAAAGGGTTAAAGTATCCTTTATGTTTGCTCCTTGCAACGTATTTCCTTGTACTTTAAGACTGACTCAAAATGAAAAGAATTT
Organism: Calidris pugnax; assembly: GCF_001431845.1. Taxonomy (NCBI): domain Eukaryota; kingdom Metazoa; phylum Chordata; class Aves; order Charadriiformes; family Scolopacidae; genus Calidris; species Calidris pugnax. The sequence goes on from NW_015090772.1 coordinate 88,073, forward strand.
GGCCTAAAAATGCTGCACTGTGGTTCTGAAGGTTCCAATTTGTTATGACCCAGCAACAGGGAAATTAAACTCAAAGGCTTTGTCTTGTGTTAAAGTAGTCATGGCATATGCTTGTATAGAAAACACTGAGAAGATTTGCATCAGTTATTTTATCATGTCAAATCTATTTATTTATCATGTCATTTAGCATCATAAATCTCTTGATTTATGTGCCTCTCTGCTCTTCAGTGCAAGATAATATGTCCTTCAAATGGTAGGCAGAGAAAAAGGTCCTTTAGAGATGGCAGTACTTGTTTCACAGATGGTATCTCAGTAGAGGATACCCACAAATAACCTGTGGATGTCCACTTTGGAACAGTGGACATTAGCACCTTCTTGCAATCTCTGCCATTTTATTTCAGTATCCAAAACTGAGGTGAGAGATGCTACCGAGTGGGTGGTTTTCTTTTTAAACAGTATTTGCCTAAAAACTTTGAAGTCGTGACAGTGAACGTAAAGGAAAAAAAACGCAATAATGCATAGCCTTGAAGTTAATCACATTATCTTTAGCTTATTCGTGGAGTTTCTTTTTCATAAATGTTTGACGATTCTGTTTTCTTGGAAGTCTTTACCTTTGAAATTCTATATAACTTCATTTATTGTTGAAAAAATTCCAGCCTTGTAGGATGTTGTAGGATCAAACTCAGGCTCTGTGCGTGTGTGGAGAGAAAAGATAATAGTGGATAGAATGGGCCCATTTCTCATTTATTGCAAAGAAAGAATCCTCAGTGCAGAAATAAGGTCAGGTTACATTTGCTTTAAGGTCCCTTTAAGCCATCGGAGTGGAGTAAAATGATAATGGTGAGCAGTATGAAGCTGACTGATTCAATAAATGAGGCCATGGCACCAGGAGGTTCAACCTTATAAAAGAACACTCTTTCAGCTAGCAGAAGGGAAATGCATGGCCATCCAGATGAATGCATGTGTGGGCTAAGCTTCGGTAAATCAGTTTTAGAATGGGTTGAAATTAGTTTATTTTTGAAACAGGAAAGAAGCCATACAGTATACATATATAGACCTTGAAGCAGTGTGAAATAGTGTTATGTTGCCCCAGTGTATTACCCAAAAGATGTTATTGACTTAGTATGAAACTGCGCGCGAGTCAGACTAGGACAGATTTAAAGCAAGTTAAAACCTTTTGGGAGGTGTGGTGGGGGAGGCTGTACAAACTTCATTCTCCCAACATTACACATCACTTCTTGAGAATCCTTGCTAAAGTCCTCATGGGTAGAGGTACTCCCTATAGCAGTAGGCAATTGTATCACAGGGAATTTATTTGTCTGTACCAATAGAAATAGCACACATCACAAGAGGAAAACTTACTATGTGCAGTAAAGAAAAATTCAGTTCAGTTTGTGGCCCCGGGAGTGAGAATTTGGAAATGTCCTGCACAGAACCTCCATCTTGTGATTATTTCACATAGATGAATGGTATTTGATGGCTCATTGATGCTTGTGCTAGCCAAACAATGATCAGAGAGGTATTGGAATTTACTCTGGGCAAGAGCTTTTGGCTGATTTTCATCAGAGATTTCAAATAACCTGATAATGTTGTCGTGTTAAACATAAATATTAGAGCAATGAATTTCCTATTCTTTCTCTTTAGAAAAACCACTGCACATACAAATAAAAAAAGAGTTTTCACTTCTTTTAAATAAGATTACTCTCCTGGTGCTCATATCCATACTCTGTTGAGAAACACCTCAGTTTATGCACCACCTCAGAATATTGTGCTATAGCCATATCATATATTTGTATGTACTGCTTAAACTTCCTGTGAAGTAATGTTTCCTATGAATGAGCAGTACAAAAGCTAATCTGATGTAATGGCAAAAGAGGCACCTGCAATTTCTGATATGACCTGTAATGGATGTTAAGGATTCCTAGAACTTACAGTGTCTTTGTGACTTTAAATTCAACTTAAACTATTGAGAACAGATACTAATCTAAAGTTTTAGTCATTTGTATCTATAAGCCAGGCTATTATCTCTATGGTTTGCTCTACGGGTGCCATCAGAAAACCCAATCCTATTGAAATCAGCAGGAGTTTGCAATTAACTTGGACAGAGTCAGAGAACAGGCAGAACACTGAATCTTTTCAGTTCTGATTTTCCCCAAGTTTTGACCTCTGTCTGATCAAGAGACGTTTCGGTATGTCCTGTTACGTTTCATCTGCTTTCCATTTCTCTTTAGCTATAAAATTTAAAACTCCTTTGAATACTGTTCTTGGTGTGGATATCAATTGAGCAAGCAAACGTTTCATCCCCTGTGTAGCCTACTTGTTTCTGGAAAGTCCCAGCCTGCAGGGCTTTCCCTGGCCTCCTATGATGCTTTTCTAGTAACAGCCCATCACATATAATAAAGAAACATTGAGGGTTTCTTAAACCTGTATGAGGTGGAGGTGCTGTGATTCATTAATCTAGGTCCTCTCTGACTGTAACATGGATTTCTCCGAGCACAGTATAATTGGTGGCTTGTTTCAATGTAATGTGGTTCGTTTTTCATTTGCTTGGAATATGTCTTTGAAATAAACACACACACACACAAAATTGCTCATTGGCCAACATCATCATTGTCTCAATCAGTCTGAAGACAAAGGCAAGCAAAGTTCTGTCACAGTTGTATCAGTAAAGACCTGTCTCAGTTCTTCTGGTAAAAGTGAGCTGTCAAAGCAAAAAAACAGTGAAGAAATACAGCTGATTGCTCTCAACTTCTGGTATAGTGTCAGTGGGCTTTGTCTCATGAGAGGATTAAAGGCTGTTTGGTAATGATGTAGTGATGAGCTTAAGAAGAAAACAGAGTAAATACTTTTGGCAGCTGATCAATAGTACTGACTGGAGGATACCAAGTGAGCTGTGTGGAGCAGGCATATCACAAATAATTGGCACATGGTCATATACAAGTTTAAAAACCATGAGAAACTTAAAATGCCTTTGTTTTGACATGAAATAAGAGTACTTTTGACCTATTTGTCTATTTTGAACTAATTTGTAAATGATGCCGGAGAACTGACAAATTTTCATCTCAGTCTGGAAAAGGCTTTGGTGGAAACACATTCAGAAGCTAAAACATGCCAATGGTGTGCTTAGTGCAAAGAAGAGAAGAAACTGCCACACTTTCTTTCCAACCTATCTCTTGATAAGGACTAAAGTGGCCAGAAGTTTTGATAATGTTGGTTACTTCCCCGTTCAGATGGGGAGTTAAAGGAATTACAAGACAAATTGCTGCAGTCAGTCCCCATACAATACTCTTCAGATGTAGCACGCCTCCAAACCAGGTCCCCAGGAACCAGCTGTATGAAAGTCACTTGTTGGATTTAAGGTGAATACTCCCACTTACTATAAATTGAGATCACCTTTACATGAACTAGATAGTATCAAATATAAAGACAAATAAAGACTCTTGCTGTTTGCACAGCACGATGTCTGTTTGCTATGTCTGTGCTCATTAATGGAAAGCTACAATTACAGCCATTTTCCGTTAAGTGTTTTACATAAAGCCCTCATGCTGACTTTGTAAGACTTGCACAACATGTTTGCCAATAAACAGCATGAGCAAATGTAACTATGTCTTTTTTCCAGGATACAATATTTAAATTATTGATTACAGAGCTAGTGATGACTTAAAAGGCAAAGGGACTGTACAGCAGATCAAATTCAAACACAAGACTAGCCATATCTAGGAAGTTACTTTGATGTCCCTTTAGATGGCAAGGATACCACTAGTGTGTTTGTACACTTCAAAATCTTTAGATGTTGAAAGAACAGCTGATTGATACTTGGTAGTGGTGAGAAATCCATGTGTTTCTCTTATTTGTTAGAGCCTTTTGTTGGTTTCAGATCAAGACACTCATAATTTCTGCAATATTTGCCCTGTGTTTGCGTTCATCTATCTAATGTCTATGAAGAAATTTAATCTTTACCTTTCCTACTGTTTGGGATCTTGATGTCACAAAATTCGTGTCATATGCCATGACTTTGTAAGCATAATTTTCTAGATTACACCCTCACCCCAAACCAAATAAGAAATTTCTCTGTGTTTTATGAGAAATAGCCTCACAACCATTTCTGGGACTCTCTGTTTATCTCTGCTCCTGGAGTTACCTGATAACAGTAAAAGTTTGTCATGTCTAGCAAGGGATGAAGTATACATTTTCTTTGATCTCTTAGTTTCTTGCAAGGACTCCCAGAGCTGTTCTCTCTCCCTGACTTCTCATTCGTTCTCAATCTCCCCTCCTCTGAAGCCCGATGCAAGGCTTTTTGATGGTCTAGGATCAATATTCCTTCTGCTTCTGTTTCTCATGTCTTCTGGCTCTCTATTATTTCTCTTCTCTCTTTTTCCACAGGTCTGTTTTCAGGTAGTTCTCCTGACCTGTTCCTTCACATTTTCCTCCTTCCCTGTTCCCTTAGATCACTGAAAAGGGAAAGAGTTGTATGTTAGAACAAAAAGACCTCAGGGTGATACATGTAGAGGGAGTGGAAGAGGGAGAAGAAGGATTCAAGAAGATGGACCAACACTCTGCTCACTGACTTCAGTACCATCTGTGTATGTCCTAAGCAAGTTTATTGCACAGTTACTATTTACTGAAAGGTCTGAAGTAAAACTCCTTTACTTCTGGAACTTGGAGGCTCTTAAGAGTGAATCACTGGTGAAGCTTGGGATCAGCCAGGCAGAGATTGTGGCAGTGTGTGTTGATTGAAGTGGGAGATCTGTTCTGCAGCTTTTCTGGGAACAAAGGAGGAGACTGCTGTGGTTCTTCCCAAAGATGTTCTTTGTGTTTGTATCCCTACTGTAGATCCTGTGTTGTCTTAAAGGAACTGTAGCTATGATGCTTAGGGGAGGGAGAGCTGAACAGCAAGGGCATAGCATTAAAAAATGGCCTGTAGCTACTGGGAACACGCCAGGAGCACACACAGGTTGTGACAGATGTTAAGGGAAAAATGAGAGACAGAGGCCTGGAAATTTACCCTTCTTTTGGGTTTTCGCAGTGCAAATCCAATCCGAGTCAGAAGCTCGTTGCTGCAGGCTAATCATTACTGATGCCTACATCTTTCCAGAAGAGTACTGCCTGCTGGCAACTGCTGCTACTTCTCTTCCTTTGGGGTTGCTTCCTCTGTGCCATTTCTTCTGCTCCTTTCAGTTCCAACTTACTCCAACCTTTGCTTCGTCCTTGCAATCTGTGGGAGTGTCAAATGATCTGGAATGAAATCCAGGATGGAAAGATTAATGGAAATAGTAGTGACAGTAGGATCTCTCAGGTTATGGAATTGTTTGCCCTTAAAAAAGGAGGGAATGCCTGTCACGAGAGCGTAAGAAATCATCGTAGAGGAAAACACTACAGGGAATAGTACTGCAACCACCATCAGAACAGATTAGATCAGGGCCAGAATGACAATGATTTCAGATAGTAGGGGTTTTTTCCCATTCTAGAAATGCAGATGCCAGTAGAGTATCATCAATAGATGTTGCATACCAAAGAGGGAAGCAGCAGCTTGCCAGCTGGGAACTTCTGTCTGTCCCAGGTGCCTCTTACAGGTTGATGTGGCACTCAGTACAGAGTTTTGTGTGCTTATGTTGACACATAGGAAATATCATTTCACAGAGGTGCTGAGAGTTTGCTTCTTCCATTCATTCGCTGTTTGGGAGGCCTACAAAATGCCGGGGCACTATCAGGAATTTGGTTGATTGCTAGATGCCATTAGCTCCAAAGCTTTCCCTCTAATCAACTCAAGTATTGCTATACAATTGCTGACTATCCATGCTACTGAAATAGGCATTCCTAAGAGCCTTAATGTGAGGTGATGTATCTGCAGCAGCATCTCAATCTCAGTTCATCGTTTCCTTTATGATACGGTAGTACCTGTTGGCTTGTTCTTAAGGGACCTTCAGAAGTAATAAAAGGAAATTTTTTACATCTCCATTACTAAAGGGATTATTAACTGAATAGTCTCTTGTAGTGTTCTCCCTCAGTTTATTTGATCATACAACAGCCAGTGATGTTTCTCTTTTGGATGATCATCTTTCAGTGAACGTAGTGGGAAAGAGAAAAGTGTTCTCCAAAGCAAACACCCAAAGAACTGGCAACAATTGTATTTAAATCTATATATATTGATTACAGACAGCTCCAAAACTCTTTAACAAAAAAAAAAAAGAAAAAAAGAAAAAAAAAAGTGATGTGTAGCCTGATGGTCTCCAATTGGTTCTCAGATTTGGTATTGCATCAGGGACACCAAAACTTATTACTGCCGTTTGAGCTAGAAGGCTGTAGTTTAGCAGTGGGAAATGTATTATTTCACATTTTCTGCAGCCCTTGTATATGGGGAACACTATAAAAAAGTGGTCTGTGCTTTTTATGATAAAGTATTGAGATCCAATATACTATATGTAATCGGGGGGAAAAGGTATTGACTTGTTTTATTTCAAAGTTGCCAGCGTTTTCACATTCTATTCAGAGAGTACCAAAACCTCTTCATAACAGCGAGCACTACAATGTTACTGATTTTAAAGTAGGGGTAAGCGTCTTTCCCCAGGTTTGTCTGCTGTCTTATGAGAAGAAATGAAGTTTTGATGGGCCTCAAGTAAAGGAGGTTATTTTTGGGCAAGAGCTCTAATGACTAGAGAGTATAAAGCCACTCAGATGCATTCTCAGATGAAGTCTGCACATGACTTGCATTAGCAACTTGGGATCCTCATAATTATCTCTTGAAAATACATACCTAAACCCCTGCTAGTGCTGAATGCTGCCATCTGTGGAATTGAGATGTAATTTATATTTTCCTAAAGAAAATTTAAGAATGCCAAATTTAAATGCCGAAACTCACCAAAGGGATTTACAGTTTCCTCCCTTTTCTCCTCATGCCCTTCCACCTCCACTGACAAGCATTTGTTCTTTTCCAGTCAGCTCTATTCATGATGCACGTATCTTTTCCTTGCAGCTACACAACAGGTGCCTGGCTTGAATCCTGGCTTCTATACAGAATTTTCTTGGATGTATTTGTTCAATAGGTTGGCAAATATTAGAAAGCAACATGAAGAGTTTTATTATCTGCTGTGCAGGCAGAAAGATTCAAGTTTTCGTTCCTCTTTGGCAATCTCCACTGGTCTGTGCATGAGTGATCAAGTGAGCAAATGAAAAGATTTCTTCTTTGCAAAACCAGTAGCCCAAATTAAGATAGGAATGGAAGCTCAGATTTTTGCTCATTGCTACTGGTGTTCTCTGCATTCCTTGTGTTATCTGTGCATCCTGTTGTATGTGACCATACAATGGAATAGGAATGATCTTTGAGTAATTGCTCCCTGTCTGGAACACAATTCTTTCTGGATTTCATGTTGTAATTTTGTGGGGACTAATAATCTTTGAAGCTGAGTCAAAATGAGGTGTCTACCTCAAGGAGAGTATTTCTTCAATTATATTTAATTTGTTTTTCTGATTCAAGTTAATTTTCTTTCCTGATTTAAACACTATGTTTTTCATAAACCTCCAGGGCTGGTATACTCGCTGGAGATTGAATTCTCCATTAGCTCAGTCATTCTTGTGGCCAGCAGATAGGATTGAGAGGAAAAAGCAGCAAACGACAATGTTATTAAGTACTTGTTCTGTGAGAGCGCCTAGAAAAGACGTTCTCAAATTCAAGGTCACAAAACCAGAATCGTAAGTGATGTCATGACACCGTGTATTAGGGGAAGATAACCCTTCCCTCAACATTTCAGGGTTTTCAAGCTAGTCATGGTGGTAGACTAGTGCAGAAACTGCTGGAAATGATCTTGTGTACTTGCCTGGTTCTTGTATTTCTCCCTGGGTGTTTGAAGTTGACCAGTGTTGGAGATAGTGTATTAAGTTTAGGCTTTGAACAAATCTGAAGTGGCTGTTCTTGCATTCTTTTCTTCTGGACAGTTATTTTGCTGTGTGGTCGATCATTTGGGTTACTTATAAAGTTCTCTTTGGCCTTTAAATCTGAGTCCTACAGCGCTGACGCACATGTCACCCCTAGTGAAGAGAGCAATTCTATCAACTGTCATGTTACTGCTTGGATGTTTATGAATAAGAGCTGCCTGTATATAGAAGGTGAAGAAGAGCTGAAGCTAGCTGAGTAAGATGTCAGAGAAATGGTCAGCAAGAAATGACAGTTTGCGATGTGAGACAGATAAAAATGTCAATTAATAATCCAAATATAAATGAGGTTTTTTACCTCATGAAGGAGGCTGAAGACAGATGCCCACAACTTAAGTAGAGTTTGAAAATATGGCAGCAGATGGTGGTGACCTGCTATAGAATATCAGGCATGGAGTAGAGATGATGATCAAGAGATATGAACATATGAGGACTGAACTGCTTTAAGTAGAAATTGTTCCAAAAGATGAAGGGATGTCTTTTGAAGATCTATTTAATGTCTCTTCTCAAGTATAAAAGACGGTGCAGAAACTTATGCAGGAGAGTTTTTTAAGAAGAGATAAAGAAATGATCCAAGAGGTTGTACAGCAAAGAAGTTAACTTTATGGTTAGAAAAATAGTCATGACAAAAATGAGGCATAGAATTTGGAGGTAAAAAAGGTGGCTGTTCTTTTAAACTCCTGGACTCAGACATTAATGTCTGACAATTTACAGGCTTCACTCCTTCCACTTTCAAACCAGCAGAATTGTCTAAGCTCTTGTTCTGTCCATCAATCTCCATCTTGTCAATCATCCGCCAGAGCAGCATGAAAATCCATCAGTCTCCTCCACCTTGTCAATCATCCGCCAGAGCAGCATGAAACTGTGGCAGAGTCCAGCCCTGTGGTGTCCACCTGATGCTGTGAGTCAACCCTCTGGTGGTATTATTAATGGGAGTGAATGTACTTAGTACATTTCCTGCAATCCTGAGGCTCAGGCTAGCTCCTTGTAAGGCTTGCTTCCCTCACCCATATGTCTGGTGGTTTGGACATCACCTGTAGTGTGAGACATCAACATTTTCTTTCTCACTCTTCCCAATTTTTTCCTGATCTGCCCAGTAGCTAAATAAATTTCTGTGTTTGGCCTGCCCTGGAGGCAAATCTTATCATGACAGTGGTAAACATGCATATTTTTTTAACAGATGCATAACTCCATGACTTCTTTCACTTTGTAAGAGCTGTTTGGATTTTAAGGATGGGATGCACAAGCAAGAAGAGACCTGAGGCTAGGAGGATGCCTTAACTATGTAATAGTACATTATACTTTAGGGGAGACATTCAGGAGATCCTATTACAACCATATAATGAATTTCCTTCATGATCTCTCTTTATTCTCTGATCAGGATGTCAGCTTCCCTATGAGATTGCAGCACTATCGCCTGGAATAATAGTGCCTTGGATTCTTTTCTGTTTAAATTGACTTGTTTGTTCATTTATCTGCTTCTTTTCAGAGTGGCCCTGATTGTTTTTATTTGTTTTAAATTCATGTCTTTGAATGGGAATGAATGGCTTCTATGATGCTCAGGTTGTTCATTTAGGAAAATTATTTGTTTCCCTCAGTTGACTTGTTTCGTTAACATGAATAATTTATTTAATCTTATGACCTGCTGATCTGGAGGATGCCACCAAACTGAAAGATTATCCTCTTAGATTGTAATGATCTAATTGACCCTCTTAATATTGCATTATAAATAGTGTAAGTGATTATTCCACTTGATTAGCAGTCCAGGGATCTCCTTCATTACCACAGGGACCACTTTTATTTTTCCTAAGGGGGTCGAGAAGGGGCAAAGCAGGCAGAACAAAGTTACAAGAAAAACTTAAAAGAAATATACAACATTCAGATGGGATTCTCCTGCCTGAATTAAATTAATTTCTGAATTAGATTTTTTTTTTTAACCACTGGCAATTAAAACCAATGACTCAGTGCTTGCCTTGATCTTCAGTAGAGTATGGTAATTCAACTGTAACCCACTTGGGTGGTAACAGGAAGAGAGGAGAGGAGGAGATGAGAAAACACTGCAGTATTTTGCTGCTGCTGGCACAGAAAGGCTAGAAAGCAAGGAGTTGCGATTACTTTGGAACTAGAAGTTAGAAGAATTGCTGAAAAACTTTCCTAAGTGAAATGTCATTAAATGATACCACATGTGGCAAGTAAAAGAAAAAGCCCAGCAGGAAAATTATATAAAGGAAGGGTGAAAAGAACCTGATTTTTAAAGTAGCTGTTCACCTTGTAAAATAAGAACCCACCACAGATCACATCCTGTTCTTTCTTCTAGCTCTGTGCAATACCTAATATCAACAGGTGTTTTATGGCTCAGTCAAGGGGAAAGAATCCTAAAATCATCTTAATTTTGGGGTATGCAAACTCTAGGCATTTTGAGTGCGTGTAGACTCAGAGTTAACAAATTGGAAGAATACATTAGAGTAAGTTATAGGGAAGTGGTAAGATAAAGGGGCTATATTTGTAAAGTTTTAAAAACATTGAACTGATTTGGTAGGAACAAGTCATTCAGTTATAATGTTTGTGCATCCTATTTATTTCTGAATTTCTCCTGTGAAATACACCAGTATCCATTACAAGATAATTGTATTAACTTTACTGGGAACTCTATAGAAGCTTTTGGACGTGTGAACTTAAAACCTGCCCTCTGCAGTTGCCGAGGGCTATGAAACTTCACTTCAGGTATCACATCAGGAAAGTGGAAAGTAGAGTAGCTCTGTGGCTGTTTAGAGAAGTTTGAGCTCATAACTCTTAACAAAACTTAATTAAACTTGTTTGAACCACATTAGATTTCAATATTCTTTCAGTTGGTGTTTCTTGATGGAGGGGAAAGTAGAATACACATCTTCACTACCTTTGAGTGTGACTCGAACCTGTTTCTGTAACAATCGATAGAAATGGGAGCCTGCCCATTGATTTTTACTAAGAGCTGAATCAGTCCTTGCAGCAAGACTGCTGAACTTAGCAAAACCTGAGATTAAAGAGGCATTAAAAAAACGCCCTGCCTCTGCTTCTGGAAGAAGAGGAAAAACTTAACTCTAACCAGACAAAATCATAATAAAAATAGCAACAAATAGAGTTGTGATTTTTGCAGGTATTTTTAGAAAGACAAGATGGCAAGCTCTCTGTCATGATGCTGTCAATATGGAATGCAAATCAAAATTCAGTGCCCTTTATGACAGGACAGTGTGACCTGACAAACCTGGTATTCAATTTGCAATAAGGTACAGATAAAGTGGAAAAAAAAAAAGGAAACACTATTTCAGGTAGGAATCCAGCCAGTATATTTTAGTTAGCATTCTCAAGGCCTACAAAACCACCTCTAAATATATGAAATTTGCTACCAATTTGCTGATGCTGTTAATCATAGTTGTGCTAAATGACTATGTGAAGTGTGGCCAGCAGGTCAAGGGAGGTGATCCTGCCCCTCTGCTCTGGTGAGACCCCACCTGGGGCACTGTGTCCAGCTCTGGAGTCCTTAACGCAGGAAGGACATGGATCTGCTGGAAGGGGTCCAGGGGAGGGCCATGAAGATGCTCAGAGGGCTGGAGCACCTCTGCTATGAAGACAGGCTGAGAGAGCTGGGGTTGTTCAGCCTGGGGAAGAAAAGGCTCTGGGGAGACCTTGTAACAGTCTTCCAATATCTGAAGGGAGCCTATAGGAGAGCCGGAGAGGGACTCTTTGTCAGCAAATTTAGTGACAGGACAAGGGACAACGGATTTAAGTTGGAAGAGGGGCGATTTAGATGAGATACTAGGAAGAAATTCTTTCCCGTGAGGGTGGTGAGGCACTGGAACAGGTTGCCCAGAGAAGCTGTGGCTGCCCCATCCCTGGCGGGGTTCAAGGCCAGGCTGGATGGGGCTTGGAGCAACCTGGTCTGGTGGGAGGTGTCCCTGCCCAGGGCAAGGGGATTGGAGCTAGATGATTTAAGGTCCCTTCCAACCCAAACCATTCTATGATTCTGTGATAAATATAGCATTACTCCAAAAAAACCCTTTCATCTGCCAGTGTCATCAAGTGGTGTAACTTCCTCTGGATCCAGTTTTTAAAGTGAAAAGACACAGGACTTCTGCCACAATTTCAGCTCCTTCTTCTGGACCTTTGTGCTCATGCAGATCACCTCTTGATGGGACTGCTGGTGAGGAAAAGGCAGCCTGTATTTCCATTTTTGCAGCACAGAAACCGTGCTCAGCTGTGGAGTCTTCATGTGCTTTTTCTACCCGCTCTTTAATGAACTGCTACCCAGTGCATCACTGGGACAGTAGCATAATGTGAGTACAAGGTACACGCTGTAGGCAAAAAAGCCCCAAGAGGAGACACAGGCAAAGATGTATGTGTCTCTTTTCAGGTAGAACATGCCAGTGGCCTTATGATTTGTTCATTCTTCATGTTGACCAAAGTAGCTACAAAAATTGGTTTGGGATGAGGGGTAAGTTGCTGACCACACCATATGAAAAAGTAAAGGCAAACAAAGTGTCCTGAGGATTGATGGATGTGAGAAAGAAAAGCTTTTTCTTTTTTCTCCTTCCTTTAGAAACATTAGAAAACATCTCTACAGATTTGTGCAGTCAGCTAAACAACAGGTTATATTATCTAGTAAAACTAGTTCTGGTACTACTGGGGCTCTCTGTGTCTTCCAACAGTGATGTGTAGCTGCCAAGATGAAATGTAAGTTGAAATGGAAACAGAATTGTTTTGTTTTTTATTTCAAACTTTACATTAAGGCTATTTCAAATGTTTCTATTCATTCGTAGTAGTGATCCAAAGTTACTCATTAGCGATCAAGTGATTTGGAGAGAGCAGAAGTCTTTGCTTGCTGAATCCCAGGGCTCAAAGAGAGAGAACAGCAAGCGATTTTTATGCTGTTTGTTTTCTTGCAGAGATTCTGCTTGGAGAAGGTGGCTTCAGGTTCTGCTGTCATAGTATGAATGTTGCTGAGCCTAGCTAGTAAGGGTGCACACGGTGAAGCTGCAAAAGGACCTGGGCCTCAGCCTTCAAATTTGCTAAGGAGCCAAGAATGAAGCATGTGTGTGAAAAATCACTGCATCCCCAGGCCCTCTCCCAGTGATTGTGTCCTTGACTTAGGCAGCGGCACCCACAGCACTCTGTGTGGCCTGCTAAGCAGGGAACATTGTGATCTGATAATGCTGCCCTTGTGTCCAGAAGAGTTTCCACCATTTGAACATGTATTGAACTTGTTTCAGCCAGGGCGGCAAGATCTGCAGTGTTTTTCAAGTAGCCATTTACCAAAATAAATTCAGATCTTGCCACCTTAGCTGAAACAACTTGCAGATATTTTGGCCTCTTCATTCTCAGACTCATCACCATGACAGGTCTTCATTAGCAGAGGGATCAGACTTGTATTGTTGTCTGCAATAAATGACTGGATGGTTATTGAGTTTTCTATTATATTGTTTAGAATTCAACAGTCTCTGGTGGTGTCAACAGGTGAAGGACCTTGAGTGTCCTCTTATAGCAGCCATTTTGGACTATGTATCTTAGAGGCAAAGGAGGGCTTAGTAGTTCTCATATTCAGTGCTCACTAACATAAACCCTAGTGAAAGTGGGTTGTTTAGAAAAGAGCAGCAAAGTTGTGTTCTATTTATGCAGTCAATCTACTTTATCAAAACTAATTTTTAATTAATTTCATTGGGAATTGTACATCTATAGGCTAGAACCCATGTGGAAAGGCATGTAGGAGGCACTTATTTAGAGTAGTAAAAGCAGACATATGATGATGACTCTGAGACTTCACCAATGAATTAATGACCAAAGAGGAGAAGACTCCTCTGTTTTTCATGATGGAGGAGGAGAGATGAGCAGCCCAGTTGCCTGCACTGCAGAATACATTGATTCTTGTACCCAATTCTCTTTGACACCTAATATTCCAGACTCCTTGTGAAGCACGTGTTTGTGTACTATACAGGCAAGTGAGGGGCGCAAGGTGACTTTGCTGATTCTCCCTGCACTGTTCAACTGCAGATCAATTACTTTTTTTCAGATGGGTGAGTGTAGGAGTTTCTGTCCCTCTGCTTGCCAGGACTGAATCGAAAGCACCTCTTAGGAATATACACTTAAATCTGTGACTAAACATTTGCAGAATGGAGACTTCCCTGACTTCTCTCTCCCCGAGGTACAAATGTAATGCAACTTTCTTGAAGCTGTAGTCACCCTTTAACAACTTTTTCATCTTGCTATTCAGCTGGTGGCTCCGTGGCTCCTTTAGCTGCTGCTTCAGGTCAAGTGATGAAGCGAGAGGACAGCCTGTTAGCATCTCAGGGAACACTGCTTTTCCTCCTGCCTCTGAACCCTTATTCTACTCTGCTTCTGCCTGAGGAATTTGTCTTTGTTTTTCAGTGGTAAGAAGTAGTAGATATTTTTACAGAGGGCATGTGATTTGGCAGCTCGGGTGCAGAGTTTGGAAATCAGCCCTCTAGCTCCTGGGATTTTCAGACCAGAAACTGGCAGGTCTTGTCTTCGCAGTGCCCTTAGGAAGCAAACTGTGGAGAAAGGGTGACTTGGAGACAAGAGGTTACTGGAGCTGCCCAACAGTGCAAGGTGAGGTGCCAGGGTGCTAAATGATCAGTTTTGTGTGCTTAGCAATAATATTCTCCCTTGGCTTGTGCAATAATTAGGCTTTTACTAGCGATCTGTGGAACAACCTCATTTTCTAGTAGTCAGACCTCTCTCTCACCCTTGGTGCAGTTGTGTTTTGTGTGGTGCCCAGCTGCTTACTCACAACACTTCTGCAGAGAGATCTGACTGGTGTCAGGCCTGAGGTATCCTCAGAAGAAGGCTGGTGGGACTGGGTCCCCTTGACAAGATGGGTATTGTCCCCTCCCACCCTTGACTAGTTCGTAATCTTGATTTGAGGGCCTCTGAAGGTTCACATTGCCTCAGGATTTCTGGGACTTCAGCCAGAGCTACTGGTTTTGGAGCAATTAATTAGCTATAGAGTAGGAACATTTATTTGGCTTGTAGTGGTGTCTGTGTTGTGAACTTGGCCGCCTACCTGTGCTTAAATCTCTTTGACAGCTAATCTTTCACCTTTTTTTTTTTTAATGGGGTTGGAATTCCAATTTCATTTAATTTGTTTTGAAAAATTCCGTGGTAGTTTTACAGGTGTCTGTGCATCAGACCACCCATCATACTTTTTAATATAAATAAAGTATAAATAAAATAATTAAATATGAATAAATATATAATATAAATAAAGTAATAATGTAAATAGCTATAATCTAAATTAAAAGCTAGAAAATAAATAAAAATAAATCGGAAGTAAGCCTTTGTATTACTACTAGTACTACTAGTGCTTCTTACATAGATAAACATGAGGAAAAAAACCTGTAAATTGATCTAAATGCAGTCCCAACTGCTTCATTAATGCTTCTGGGGTACATAAAAGCACAGCGCTTCAGGAAAACATGCTGAGAGGAAATCTAATCTTTGTAGCAGAAAACGTACAGAATGAATGGAAATTAAAGAACAACCATCAACTTTCTACTTCTGGCAGGCTCCTCAGAGGAAAGAGTCATATTTACTGTGCAGGCCAAATCTTTGCTGGCTCCCAAAGCAATTAAAAGAATCTCAAAGTCCAAAACATTCGCCTGCCTAATTAAGATAGCATCATTAAATGGGTGGATATATTCTGATTTGCTGTATCTCAGAGTCTGGCCCTGCCTGTTGTCTTGAGTGCCATAACCAGGCTTTAGTTTCCTTTATGGAAGTGGGCAGATGGTGACACAGGAGGAACTCACAGCCGGGGTGTGGATGAAATGATGGACTGTTTTCCCTGGGGAATTGCATTGTCTTATACAAAAATCAGATTTCTTCATATAAATACTGCTTGATTTTAAATTGAGACATCACCTAGTAGCTGTTTATTTTTAAATGACCTTTCTTCTGCACTCATTTCACAGATCTCCTGTACCCTACTTGCTAGGCAAAAGAATGTGCATTTAATATTAAAAAATGTTTTAGAGAGAAAAAATAACTATATATTGAAGTTTGGCTCAAGTCTCTCTTTTGGTAGTTAGTACAGAGGTAGTGGGCGACCTTCAGGACTTAAGCACTGTCTCATGCACGGTTCCAATTTGAGGATTTTTTTATTTAGCAGACAGAAAAAAAAGAAGGGCAGGGAGGGGAGTAAGCTCACCTTTTACAGAAGTATTATTAAATTGATTCAATCTGTACTCCTTTATTTCATATTTCATGTTTTTTGACATTTATGATTCACAACTGCTGAAGTGGAAAAATAATTCTAGCAGCACCTTTCCGATCTGTTTCTCCTGTGTAGAACTAACAATTAAATAAGTGACAGTTCTTTCACTTCACAATTACCCAAAAGACAGCCGAGAGGTGCATGGAGTGAGTCAGTGGCAGAGCATAGAAAAGAACCCACAGCATCTAATTCTGAGGTTGCAGACCTAGATTGAATCATGTCATTTCACAGCCTGGTTTGTCATGGGTATGAGACATCCTTAGCTGATTAGAGTGTAAATTACAAGATTTTATTATTTTCATTTTTCTTTTCTCTTACTGTAGCTCCTAAAAACACTACCCTGAGTAAGCATCTATTATACTAGAGACTGGATAAGTCATTAATAGAAAGGCAGGTTTTTTTACTTAAACTTGCAAATCAGCATTCTTACACTGTGACATGCTCTTCCATAAACCATATGGAGCCAAAAACCTCTATGAAATTTTTGTCTCATTTTGTACCTAAGGCCAAAACTCAGCTTCACAGAACAGCTGTCCTCAAGGCTCTCTGCAGCTGCAATGTACCTTAGGGGGGAAGCAAATTCTGTAAAACCTACCTTAATTCTCCCTCCAAAATTGGCAAAAACTGGCCTCCATGACCACAGGATTTTACAGGCATTTCTGTCACATAATGTAAAAGCTACATAAGATTAAAAAATAAATTAACCCCCCTGAGCTTTAGTGATTTAGCATTAAACTCTGCATCATTGAAGCCTATAGACACATCTTGAAAATACTAACACATGTATAAAAGCAATGTTTCTGTAATCCAAACTGTCTGACCTAGGGACTTATTCCTCTGGCAGTGCTGATGTGTCCATCCAGTGGGTTTCTCCTAGATGTTTGCTATTTTGAGCTGTTTGTTGAGGTGAAATCTTAGCCCTCTGCAATGTTACAGTCTTTATTCTGTTTTTGTAAGGTAACTTTGGATTCTTTTGCCTAGGTGTTAAAAAAAAAAATAAATAATTGTCTGCTTTTAACGTTCCTCAGTCTCAGCATTTAGCAGAAAATCTGGATGAAAACATCACATTTTTCTCCTCAGTGAGCTGTTGGCTCAGGGAACAAGACAGTTCAGTTACCCAGGGCAATGTTATGGCTGAAGCTATTGCTGTAGAGCTAACTACATTGTTGGTAGCCCTTTTGCTTTCATTTGTAACCCTTGTTTCTGTAGTATTTTTCACTCATCTAATTTCTATATTTAGGTGTGCTTGTGAAAATGCAGATTTAACACGATAAACCTTAGAAACTGTACTGTCATCTGCCTGGTATAAGTCCGTCTCTAGGGAATCTCAAATCTGTTACTGACCTTTGGTCTAACTGCAGCTGTCAGGCTTCCAATCCATGGAAAGTGCTTGGAGAAGGATTTAAACTTTATTATGTTTTTTCCTTATGTGTTCAGTGTTGTCTTTTCTTGGACCTTCCCGAAACTGTTATGACAGTGGAGACAAGAACCTGGTGGGAATGGGTTTTGGATATCATGGGAGCTAATAGTGGTGAAGAAAATCAGTATCTTGTCTCTGCAGTTTCTTAAATCTGTGATGACTGGGCTTTCTGAGCAGGCAAAAGCGTTATGTGCTCTTAAAGAGGCACCTGAAGGCCAAACAGCAGAGCTTTAGAAAGTGGGCAGTGTGACTTGCTTGTTAGACTGTAAAGTTTTATTCATCAACGTTTATACATAGAGAGCGGGTGACCTCCTCCCACCCTTCCCTGGCTTTGAGGATGTCATTAAACATTAGGACTATTGACTTCCAAGCCTGAAACTTGTGCAGGATGAAGAATATTAACAACACTTTCTGCACTCAGCCACCAGCTCCTCTTCAGTCTGTAGTACATCTGTTAGACAGCTGGACACGGCTTAAGGAAATCCCTAAGTAAATGAATCCAATGGATAATTACCATCACAGCTCGTAATTACCAATTCACTTCTGTTCTAATGTGACATCAATGTGCAAACAGTAGATTTTGGTGGTGGTTTTTTGTTTGGTTGGTGGTTTTTTTTTTCCTGACACTGATCTACATTCAAAAATCTCTTCTATGGGTAGGTAGCTTAGACCACGGTAGTGTCATCTTTTTATGTTCCAATTGAGATTTTAAAACTTTCTGTAGTTTTCTGGACTTCTTATTTGCTAGTCACTTAATTTTCCACCTGCACAGTGACCTTTGGAAATATTAACACTTTTAAAGAAGTCAAGTGCATAAAACCCACTTAAACTATACTTTAGCTATCCGACTGCTTTTCAACTGTCTCTAAGCCAGCAACTTGCAAAAAGATTGAGAGAGAAAATTATCTACTACAGCTGATTCTGTTCCCTGATCTTTCAAGTAAGAGTAAGGTTCCCAGGAAGGTGCTTTGCTGCAAATTACACAAGAGATCCTTCATGCTGTGCTGTCTTCTAATTCTGCTGCTTGCGTCTTGCTTTCTCGTTGCCTGACTCCTTACTTGCATGGAGTGAAACAGAAATTTTGTTTATTTACCTCAGACTTTCACAGATCGCAGTGAATTCTGCACAAGCTGGGGAAATGACAAGAAGAATAAATTTAACCCAGGAATAAAATGGTAATCTGATTCTTCTCGCTTTTTTCTCTCTTCTTAATTTTAGGTCTGGTTCAAAGGCTTTCACTTCACAGATACAAAAGATCCTGCTTCTTATTGATACCGCAGTGAGAGTTAAAATTCAGTTCATGCACTGAGTTAGCAAACCTTTATCTTGTTTGGTTTGAAGTGTCCGGTGTGTGGCACTCAGCACCATGCATGAGTGCTCTGCAATGATCACGGAACGAGGCAGCGATGGGAGACTTGGAGATGAAGAAAGTTAGACTGTTTTCCCAGGCCGATCACACGCCTGTCCCAGACACAGCAGGACAGAAGGCACTTGGGCTTGTGGGTGCAGGACATCAGTGGTGACTCTGTCCTAGATGAGGTATGTGTGCACTGTATGAATTGGTTTTACAGAATACTTTGGGGAGGCCACTGAAAGCAATAGTATGGAAACGGGCAAAGATGGTGCTGTGCCATGGCAGAAACTGGTGGTTGGAAGAGCATGAACTGTATGGCTACGATTCACATGACTGTTTTCACTTATCTTAGCTCTAGCTGTTTCAAGGATGAAGGATATAATTTCTGTCTTTGTGTCAGATAAATCTTGGCTTAACAATTAAAGGCGATTGATTTTTCCATGCAGTCAGGGCTATAATGTGTCAGATTAATAGGGAATTGATCCTAACTAGAAAATATCCGTTCTAAGATTAGCATTAACTGCTAATAGTAAGCAGTTTAGAAATGTATTACAAATGTGACAGTGAGGGAGGCTGGCTGGTCAGCCAGCATAGTTGCATTCAGGAACACCGTAAAGATTTGGCTCAAGATACTTAAACTGCCAGTATGAGCACCCAGCTCTCCAGCATGACTGATTTAACACAGTGTAAGATCTAGACAAAATTGCTTCTTAAAAATAAATGCTTTTGTAGCTATTTGCTTATACTGAAATGAGAAGGCTGCTGCAGTTAATGGCTCAATGTTCAAGTGGAAGCCAGTGACGAGTGGGTGTTCCTCAGGGGTCAGTACTGGGACCAGTGCTGTGTAGCATCTTAGTTGGAGACATGGACAGTGGGATTGACTGCACCCTCAGCAAGTTTGCTGATGACACCAAGCTGTGTGGTAAGGTTGACACACTGGAGGGAAGGGTTGTCCCTGCCCAGCGGGACCTGGGCAGGCTTGAGAGGTGGACTTGTGCAAATTGCATGAAGTTCAACCAAGCCAAGTGCAGGGTCCTGCACCTGGGACGTAGCAATCCCAGGCACAAATACAGGTTGGGCAGAGAAGGGATTGAGAGCAGCCCTGAGGAGAAGGACTTGGGGGTGTTTTGGATGAGAAGCTCAACATGAGCTGGCAATGTGTGCTGGCAGCCCAGAAAGCCAACTGCATCCTGGACTGCATCAAAAGAAGTGTGGCCAGCAGGTCAAGGGAGGTGATTCTGCCCTTCTATTCCGCTCTGATGAGGCCCCACTCTGGAGAACTGTGTCCAGTTTTGGAGTCCTCAACACAGGAAGGACATGGCCCTGTTGGAATGGGTCTAGCAGAGGGCCATGAAGATGATCAGAGGGCTGGAGCACCTCTCCTATGAGGACAGGCTGAGAGCTGGAGTTGTTCAGCCTGGAGAAGAGATGGCTCCGGGGAGACCTTATAGCGGCCTTCCAGTACCTGAAGGGGCTACAGGAGAGATGGGGAGAGACTCTTTGTCAGGGAGTGGAGCAATAGGATGAGGAGTAATGGTTTTAAGTTGGAAGAGATTTAGATTACATACTAGAAAGAAATTCTTTCCTGTGAGGGTGGTGAGGCACTGGAAGAGGTTGCCCAGAGAAGCTGTGGCTGCCCCATCCCTGGAGGGGTTCAAGGCCAGGCTGGATGGGGCTTGGAGCAACCTGGTCTGGTGGGAGGTGTCCCTGCCCAGGGCAGGGGGGTTGGAACTCGATGATCTTTGAGGTTCCTTCCAACTCTAACCATTCTGTGATCTTAGGAATCTAGAGGCACAGGAGCCAAGTCAAATTATGTGTCAGTGTATATGAGGGAGAGAGGTAGAACCCACATGAGACTACTCAGGGTCTGAGTAAAATACTTAGAGAATGCAGTTTGGTATGTAGATGGCAGTCCTTCAGAAAAAGGACTGTATTTTCTCCAGTTGACCAATGTAATGGGACCTCCATCCCAGCTGGCCATAGTAAATAACAGTAGTAGTAATAATATCTCCTGGTGCCATTAGGATATTCACCTAATCTAATTTCCTTACTGTATTTTGGTTTTAGCCTAACTCACCAGGATGTTCAGCATCTTAGTTGGAGACATGGACAGTGGGATTGAGTGCACTCTCAGCAAGTTTGCTGATGACACCAAGCTGTGTGGTGAGGCTGACACACTGGAGGGAAGGGTTGTCATCCAGCGGGACCTGGGCAGGCTTGAGAGGTGGAGGTTGACACACTGGAGGGAAGGGTTGTCCCTGCCCAGCGGGACCTGGGCAGGCTTGAGAGGTGGACTTGTGCAAATTGCATGAAGTTCAACCAAGCCAAGTGCAGGGTCCTGCACCTGGGACGTAGCAATCCCAGGCACAAATACAGGTTGGGCAGAGAAGGGATTGAGAGCAGCCCTGAGGAGAAGGACTTGGGGGTGTTTTGGATGAGAAGCTCAACATGAGCTGGCAATGTGTGCTGGCAGCCCAGAAAGCCAACCTCATCCTGGACTGCACCAAAGAAGTGTGGCGAGCAGGTCAAGGGAGGTGATTCTGCCCTTCTATTCCGCTCTGATGAGGCCCCACTCTGGAGAACTGTGTCCAGTTTTGGAGTCCTCAACACAGGAAGGACATGGCCCTGTTGGAATGGGTCTAGCAGAGGGCCATGAAGATGATCAGAGGGCTGGAGCACCTCTCCTATGAGGACAGGCTGAGAGCTGGAGTTGTTCAGCCTGGAGAAGAGATGGCTCCGGGGAGACCTTATAGCGGCCTTCCAGTACCTGAAGGGGCTACAGGAGAGATGGGGAGAGACTCTTTGTCAGGGAGTGGAGCAATAGGATGAGGAGTAATGGTTTTAAGTTGGAAGAGATTTAGATTACATACTAGAAAGAAATTCTTTCCTGTGAGGGTGGTGAGGCACTGGAAGAGGTTGCCCAGAGAAGCTGTGGCTGCCCCATCCCTGGAGGGGTTCAAGGCCAGGCTGGATGGGGCTTGGAGCAACCTGGTCTGGTGGGAGGTGTCCCTGCCCAGGGCAGGGGGGTTGGAACTCGATGATCTTTGAGGTTCCTTCCAACTCTAACCATTCTGTGATCTTAGGAATCTAGAGGCACAGGAGCCAAGTCAAATTATGTGTCAGTGTATATGAGGGAGAGAGGTAGAACCCACATGAGACTACTCAGGGTCTGAGTAAAATACTTAGAGAATGCAGTTTGGTATGTAGATGGCAGTCCTTCAGAAAAAGGACTGTATTTTCTCCAGTTGACCAATGTAATGGGACCTCCATCCCAGCTGGCCATAGTAAATAACAATAGTAGTAGTAGTAATGATATCTCCTGGTGCCATTAGGATATTCACCTAATCTAATTTCCTTACTGTATTTTGGTTTTAGCCTAACTCACCAGGATGTTCATGGATTTAAGGATTAATTGTCAAAGTTTGCGGGTTCCTTAGCAGCAGTTAGGTGCAGTGGTCTCACTTGGAGTTCACTGGGAATTTAGTTCTTAATTGTCTGTATGGCCTTCAAAGACTGTGATCCTTCTTGACTGCTCTGTGCCAAGTAGTGACTGTACCATGAGAACATGTATTCCAATACACCCTTTCACCTTCTCTTTAGAACTGAAATGGAAGAAATTAAGGTGCAGTAGTAGTAATAATATCTCCTGGTGCCATTAGGATATTCACCTAATCTAATTTCCTTACTGTATTTTGGTTTTAGCCTAACTCACCAGGATGTTCATGGATTTAAGGATTAATTGTCAAAGTTTGCGGGTTCCTTAGCAGCAGTTAGGTGCAGTGGTCTCACTTGGAGCTCACTGGGAATTTAGTTCTTAATTGTCTGTATGGCCTTCAAAGACTGTGATCCTTGACTGCTCTGTGCCAGGTAGTGACTGTACCATGAGAACATGTATTCCAATACACTCTTTCACATTCTCTTTGGAACTGAAATGGAAGAAATTAAGGTGCATGATAGATACTATGAGCCACTAGAATCCTCCTTGGGGACTGCATCCTCGTGTCACAAAGAGTGTTCTCAGCACGTGGCACAATCAGCAGGGGCAAGACAAGAGGAGGAAACTTCTTGCCTCTCCCACTGTAACAAGGCAACCAGGCTTTCTGTCCCTGCTGTAACTGATGCTTGATTGCTCCAACATATGTACTAGTTGCCAGTGGTGCTATAAAAACCATACAGTACCTGGGGACTGCTGAAATGGAAATTGTGGGGCTCAACTTATTCCTTCCAGGATTTTGCTCTCAAGTGGGTAATGGAAGGAAGATCTTCATCCTTTTTTTACTGTTGTTGTAGTAGCTTAGAGAGAGGAAAAGGCTGGCTGTTTATTCAAAATGCTGGAAAAAAAGAGTTATGATGACTGTTGAGGAGGATAAGCTCTTCTCTGTCTCAATGACTTCCAAATCTAATTGGTGGGAATTTAGTGGTATGGCTTATGGCGCGCAGCAAAAATATAGTCATAACAATTGTGATAGTAATAAAACTGATCCTAAGATGTAGACAGTGGGAGTGCAAGCAGATTTTAAATCACTTCTAAGGACTGTTGATTTATATGCTTCAATGAAGCTGTATAAATAATGCAGAGCAGATGGGCCAGTGGCCTGAAACAAGTGTGCATTTGCTCAACAGCTTCATGAAAAATGGCATTTGAGTTGAGTCTTCATGTATCCTGTTTGAATGAATGCAAGTAGCCAAGGCAGGACTGTGGCATCTAGTGAACTTGCTAGAAGGAACGTAGGGAACACTATTTTCTCCTGAGGCAGAGAACCCATGGTTTCTTTCATCTGACTGGCTTTCTGTGCTGCCAACTGAAGCCCATTGATTTCAGCATCTTGGATCTGAACATTTTCTGTTATCTGTGTGATCTCACATTAAAAAAAAAAAAAACAAACAAGGTGATTCTTCTGTATTGTGGTGGGCACCACGTACAATACACAGGCTCAGGGTAGAAAGCGGATTAAAAATGTGCTGTTCAGTTGCTGGAGATCTCTGCCCTGATTATCAGGGAAAGCTACTATCTGAAAAGTCCCCAGCATATTCCTGCTGCAGGTACTTTTCTGGAGGCAAGAGACAGCATGTGGTACCAGCATTTTAGCCATTAATGCAGTGAGGATTTTTGTGATGGGGAAGTCCTCCTTGACAGAAGTTCCTTCCTATGACACTTTCAACAGAAAAGGACCATCAGAGAGCCCTTAAGATACTTTGTGGTTGCATTACCTGGAAGAGGCTGCCCAGAGAGGTGGTGGAGTCTCCTTCTCTGGAGACATTCAAAACCTTCCTGGACATGTTCCTGTGCAACCTGCTCTAGGGGAACCCGCTTTGGCAGGGGGTTGGACTAGATGATCTCCAGAGGTCCCTTCCAACCCCATAGCATTCTGTGATTACTTTGTTCTGAGGAGACCATCTACTGGCGTACCTGAATTGGATAGGTCTAAGATAGTAAAGATGAAAAACCAAAGAGCAGCAGCTCTAGAGGAGTTCTGAATAAGCAGCTGTAAACAAAATGACCAATGAACCAACCAACACCAAAATCCATGTAATCTCAAAGTATTTGAAGGCTGTGGTGGGTTGGCTCAAGCTGGCAGCCAAACCCCCATACAATCACTCACTCCTCCCTGTCCCCAGCAGGACAAGGGGGAGAAAATAGGACTGAGAAAGCTCACAGGTCAAGCTAAAGACAGGGAGATCCCCCATTACTGTTGTGGGCAAAACAGACTCAACTTGGGGAATTTAACTGAATTAATTGATGATTAAAACAAATATTTAATTACTGATTTGGGTAGCAGGAAATGAAAAGACAAACATTAAATCACACAGGGAAAAGACCTTTTCTCTGCCCTTTCCCAGGCTCACCTTCACTCCAGGCTCCTCTCCTTCCCTCTTGTTACCACTGCAGATTATGCTTAGTCCTTTCAGCCAGGCCACAAGCCTTGGCAGGGGGAGTGTTGGATACAGTCAGTACACAGCAGTTTCTCTCAGCTATTTCTTTCTTCTCGCTTGCTTCCTCTGCTTCTAGTGTGGGCTACCTACAGAACGCGGTTCCTTCAGGAACATCCATCTGTACAGGATGTCGATGGCCTGCATGGCAATACCTGCTCCTCCATGGAGCACCTTCTATTCCCCTGACTTTGGTGTTCCCTCTGCTGTTTCTCATTCTTTTTAACTTCCTCCTCCTCTGGCTGTCTGGAATTTTCTGCCTCTTAAGTAGGTTTTCACAGAGCTCCCACCAGCTTCACTGATGTGCTCAGCTGTGTCCTGTGATGGGTCCACTGGATCTGGCTAAAAATGGCCATGCCCAGCATGGGGCACCTCTTGGTCTCTTCTCAAAGAAGTCACCCCTACAGCTACCCTGCTGCCTGCACCTGGCCACCACAACTAATACATAGGCAAAAACAAAGAGAAGAATCAACAGGGCTTCAGTGTCCAGTGTCTGGATAGACACTTATCAGGCCTCATTGTGATAGAAGGTTCACTGCTGAAAAGTCACCTTGATATCAATTGAACTTCTCACACTAGTAAACACCGTGTACAGTTCTGTTTGTAGCTTTGGGCCCCGGGTTATTCTAATTTCTAATTTAGCCAAGAGGAAGATAGCAGAATGCTAAACCCAAAAATTTTTAAGTGTGAAGCATGCTGTTAATCCGTGTTTTATATTCTCCCTTTGCAGTATAAACTTCTAATGTCCATCTGTTCTGTTGCCCCAAGACAGAATTTATTCATGATATAAAAAAAATGTACATTCAGCTATGGATAGTGTAGGAAACTCCATCCTCAGGCTGGCTCTTAGCTAAGGAGGCTGCCTTTGGCCTTTCCTTCTTCAAGATCAGTTGTGAGAGTGCAGGGGGAGAAAGGAAAGATCAGTTGTGATGTATCAGGCTGCTTTGCCAGAGTGTTTGGCAGAATATTTAGCTAAGAAACATTCACCATCTGTTTAGCCTTGGAAGGAAGGTGGAAAAAAGTAACCTCCTGAAGGTTTTGCCCTTAAATATTTTAAAGTACCCTTCAAACACTCTTTACCCAACCATATTCTAAGTGTCTAGCTGATACCAGCTACCCAGTAGTATCAAGGACAGATAGTAAACACTTTGTGTCTTAGCTCTTGTAGCAGTTCAGATGCTCTGTTATGCTGACCACATATACCCTTCTCAGGTGGCATTCTGGAACAGGGTTGATGCCATTGTTTCACCAAGTTGAACTGCTTTGCCAAATGGGCTTGTTTAGGGGTCCAGTTGTCTATAAGAGAACGTTCTTTTGCAGTTATGAGCAATCTCTTCTAAGGGATTCAGCGTCTCTGAGTTTTGAAATGCAAAGCTTTCTAATATCTTTCATAGTTATTTCTGTCTGTGTGAGTTAACTGAGTATCCTAGATATAACTGTTTCTAAAAATATGGCTAAATCCTAATTTTCTTCTTTTTAGGTGGTTTCCCCTTGGTTACACATAGAAATGAAATGCAGTTTACACCTTTTAGAAATGTATTTAATTTGTGGAATTTTAAACTGACCCATCTGTTGCCTTCCATTTTACTGTTATTACTATGTGGTGCTCAGCAATCAGTCAGCTGTCAGCAAGAGAATTGCTTCAGTTCCTCTTTTTTTTCCTTAGAACTCTGCAAAACAACAAAAGCTTCTCAGTGTCAAACTTGGGCAGCTTGAGAATTCATCTCAGCTGTGTTTACCCACAGAACAGGTAGCAGTAGTAGCATTGTGCAGAAGGTGATTCATTAGAAGCCTTTTAAATGATAGGAGAAATCACTCAGAGTGTTCATTTCTCTTCTATAAATGACAAGTGGATTTCTAAAAGTACCATCATCTACAGGCTCAGCTCTTCAATACCTGAAGTTGGGTGAAATGAATTCTACACTTAAGAAATTTCTTTCTTCTCACCTTTGAGAAGTTGAATCCGAAAGGGCAGAAGCTACAATTGCACAGCAGGTTGGTAGCAGAATCTGGAGAAACACTGAAGGCAGAACGATGGAATGAGAAGCCATAATGGGAGCACAGGAGGAAAGAAAGCAAACCAAAACTGAAGGTGATTTTGTGCTATATTTAGGAAAATAAAAAAAGGGAACAGAAGATACAAGAACAGAATTGAATAGTTCATTTGTTCTAGAAGCTTCTGAGCTGCAATAATTACTTCCAAACTATAACTCTTGGACGAAAAAAAAAAATTGAAACTATAGGACCTTAGAAACCTGGATCTTAATTCTTACCTTTCAAAGTGGCTGCTTGTCATAGTCTAACCCCACACAGGAATGAGGACCGTGCAGCCACTCGCTCAGTGTCCCCACAGCAGGACTAGGGAGAGAATCAGATGAGGGAAAGTGAGAAAATTTGTTGGTTGAGATAAAGGCAGTTTAATTAGTAAAGCAAAAGCCTCACACGTGCAAGCAAAGCAAAACAAAGAATTCATTCACTACTTCCCATTGTCAGGAAAGTGTTCAGCCTTCACCCAAGAAAGCAGGGCTCCAACACACGTAATGGTTACTTGGGAATGCAAAACTCCTTAACACCCTGAAGGTCTCCCCTTCCTTCTTGCCTGAGCTTTGTATGTGGTGTGGGATATCCCTTTGGTCAGTTGGGGTCAGCTATCCCAGCTGTCTCCTCCCAACTTCTTGTGTACTCCCAGCCTACTCACTGGCAGGGTGGTGTGAGAAGCAGCAAAGGCCTTGGCTGCCTAGCAACAGCCTAAAATATCAGTGTGCTATTGACGCTCCTCTCATCCCAAACCCAAACCACAGCACTATACCAGCTGACAGCAAAAAAGTCAACTCTGTCCCAGCTGAAACCATGATACTGCTTTACAGGAACTTGTTGTTCAATATAATTCCACCTAATGAGATTGCACCAAGTGTAACTTGAAGTAGAATTTGGTTTATTATTTCCCTAGTTATTGGCTAAGAAAATTGAATGCGGGAAAAGAAACATATCTGTCATTATTCTTGTGACTTATATCACAAATTGCCAATTAAAACAGAGGCAGGGGAAGCAAAACACGTTTCCTTTCATTCCCAAACATGTCCATTCCACTTATGTTCAGAGACTCAAGCAGTACAAGAAAGAATACAATGCAATTTCTTCTTCTTGGTGGCACTGGATAGAATCTAAATCAATATGGAATTTAGTTTTTACTAATCTTCAGATTCTGTCACAGGATATAGGTAGTGTGCATACACGCAGCATGGCTTAAAAGTAGCTGGCTTGGTAGAGGCAGCTGTGGAGTAGTGACAGCATGAAGTTCCACAAAGCCTAACCACATGAGTATTTACTCATCTTCTCTGATGACTTTTGCAGTCTGTGAGCTTTGTGCTGCTGCTATTGCACTGCTAATGATGCTCCGAGCAAAAACTAATTCATGTGTGAGATAAAGTCACAGCAATGACAAGTCACTGCTAACATCCACCAGGGCAAGGAAGGAGAGGGATCTGTTTAAAAGAGCAGAGGAGAAACAATTAGTGATTTCACTTCAAAGCCTCCCTTGTGAAGTTCAGTAACACTATTGCTTCCCAGATGAAGTGTACTTTTTAATCAGCTAATATACAGACTGATTATGTATTTACCTCCTTAGTATAATACCTGACTCCTCACAGTCATGAACATATTTTTTTCCTCCTACATCTCTCTGTGAGTTAGCTTAGTGCTAGCATTCCTGTTCTAAATACGGGGAAAATGGAGCAAAGAGAGACTGTTTCCAAGGCCACATGAGGAAGAGGAACACATGATTTAATTCAACTTTCCAAGAGTGCGACCCAGAACAGAAGCCTACATTCTTGTGTGGTTTGTTAGAAATGTGAAAGGCAGCATGGAGTTTCTCAACAAGAATGTAAGGCAGAAAACATTTATTTTATCACCTGGAGTCATGTAGAGCTAACTTGAACAGTATAAAAATAAACCGTAGTGACTCCAATCACCAGATATTTTTTCCACATTAAAGGAGTAGCCTGAGTTAAAAGTCTTTGTACCCGGACATAATTTTCCCTTTATAGTAAGAAGCCATTTTTAATTTCCTTTTTTATGTGAACCACTATTGCAGTTTAAAAGAGCCAATTACTGTTTAACCCAGATTCTTCTTCTCTGTCCAGACAGAGGGGTAGAACCCAGTTTCCACAGATCCATGAATGTCCCCTGTTCCAGGGGACCTTTTCTGGTCGATAATGGCATATCAAGTTTACCATAGAGCTCCCTTCTTTTCAAGACCCCTTGTCAAGGTGTCTTCAGCCCTACAGAGACAGGGGAAGTAGTCGATAAAGCAGTTGTCATCCTTGTTGTCTCCCAGGGCTATCCTATTAGCCAAACATCCAGTTTACAGGTTGCAACATTCACATTGCAAATATGGAAGTCCCTTTTTTGTACACACCAGAAGACACATGGTTTGAAGTCTGTCAGGTTCAGCCGTGGTTTACACCTGGCATGCTTAGCCCTCTGCCCCACAACAAAATCTTCTCTTCCTCAAATGCCTGCAGAAGAGATCGGTATCTCTACCATAAGAGAATGGTATCTATACCTGTCAGTTCTTTCTTTCTGTCTAGATCTGAGTGGCATAAAAACCCAACTAATATCTAATGTTATACTATGTGTGCACTGCTAGTCTTTAAAAGCTTAAAAGTATTTTGGATTTTGGTCCACTACCTTAAGGGCTACAATCATGTATCTGTTCCATTCACAGGTAAGAATGCATTTTCTCATTTCTAATCAAGCCTCTCTCCCACAAAAATAAAATATCTCTATATATCATTATCCAGAGAGAGATGAGCCTTGCAGCTGAAGAGGCACAAGAGGTTTGCTCGAGTTTGTCAAATAAATTGTTCAGTAAAATGATTTCTCATATATCTTTTGCAGACAGTAATACAGCGCAGCAGGAATTTGTTTAAAATTGTGCTCTCTTACTCAAATTGTTCTGTTTGCTGGAGTGCTGTTATCCTTGTAGAAGAGAGAGAGGCAGGAGAGCCTTTCCTTTCAGAAACAGCATGACTTGGGGTAGTTAATAATCCCTTTACTGTATAGATTATTACAAGTTATTTTAGATCAGCTCTGCACATCCTGGTGGGCTGCTTTTATTGAACATATTTTGGACTAGATGATCTTTAAGGTCCCTTCCAACCTAGATGATTTTATTTTACTGGTTCATGCCATGAAACCAGGAAGACTTGATTTTACATCTGTCTGGCACTGACTTCATTAGATTGCTGTAGATCTATACTGGGGCAAGGAAAAGCACAACCACCCCACCAAGCCTCGTGAATGGGACTGTCTGTGTTGTCATCATCTTGTGTTTCCAAGTTCCTATCCAGAAAACCAGATGACTTGTGAGCTGCTGACACTTAGACTGTTTCCCCCTTCAGCACTTCTTCATTTCCAGGCTCCAAGAGTCAATTGAAAGGAGCAAATTCTTTACTGCATCCAGACTTGACTGAATGTAGCTGACAGAGGGAGTCAGTTGGAAGTCAGTTACTGCTTCCTGATCCTGGCCATGATCCTCTTATTGCCTCTTCACTTTTTCTAACTCATAGAGAAGGCCACATTTGTGATCTGAGAGCTGATTTCTACTTGGCAACTTTCTGAAGGCATCTCTTGATCTCTAAAACTTACTGGGGCAGGAGGTTGTTTTTTGAAGAGCCTTTTCTGAATACCTAAAAATCTTGCTTAGTAGGTCTGAAAGAGGCAGCTTGTGAAAAGCCGATGGTGAGAGGAAGGTCAAGAAAAAAATTATTTTGGTCTAAATCTAAATGGAGTGGAAGACTTCTTGTGTTTCCAAACTAGGCAAGACAAACCAATCAACAACTAATCACCACAGGATTTTCCCAAACTTTTTTGTCTTTAAGCACACTGCCTCTGTGTCCGTATTACTCAGCTTATCTGCTGTGTAAGTAATTTTCTAGTGTCATTAACAACTTAGTAGGAAATTGAGGACCTTAATCAGGTTAGGCCCTGAAAAACCATTATATGTCTCAAAGAAGCAAAAAACCACTTATATGATTTCATCAATATTCCTAGACACTTCAAGGTTTTAGTTCTAGTGCCCTTTTTGATTAATTTACCATATAACACACATTCTCTTCCCATTTACTAATTACACACAGTCAGTTATTTTCCCAGTGTGTTCTTTACAGAGGATTGGCACACTGGAATCTTTATGAGGGAAGTACCCCTTGTATCTCGAGTTATCCTTAGGGAGTTTACATGCTAGTAATGAGAAGGGACAGCACGCTGTTATTCTTTCCAGATACTTTGGGTCTTTCATGGAAAAGCAAACAGCTCTGAAAGCAGATAACCTTTTCATATTTTGTTCCAGTTTCAATAGGTAAGCAAGGAAAAAATAGTTATGAGTAGATGTAAGGCTAGAGATTGGCAGGTCAAAAAGAGCCTCTAGGAGGCCAGTGGAAAGTTTGGGTCATTTATAAGAAGGTCAAGGCAGGTGTATGTCTCTGTGTTTGAGGAATTGAGCAGAAGAATTTTGCAGGAGTTTGGTGCTTGGGATCGACTTCTATATGAGGACTAGAGGATTAAATAATGTTTTTGCTCAGTGCTTTAGTCATGGTAGCTTCTTATGACCATGGGGCATTGTGGAGTATGGCATAGCTCAGTATTCAGTGTTCCAGCTGGAAACAGTTATGAATACGAGGTGTGTCATGGCATTCCTTTGAGTCCAAAGGTAGGTTAAGCTATTGAATTAAATGCAATAGCATTAGGAGAAGGCTGTTGTGTAGAATATCCAGGAAAAAACAATCTTTAAGGCATAAGGATTGTCATCATATGAGTTCTAAGAAATCACAACCCAGGTCTTTCCACAAAAGTAGAAATAGTAGTCTGAGAAAAGAATTCATATGCGTCTGCAGACAGCTTCATAGAGGTAAACTCTGTCTCTTGTTTCAAAGCTGTAAGTCTGAAGCAAAGCAGGACAACAACGTGTGAATAATGCTCACATTGCAAATAGCCAGACTGTATGTCTCTGAATGAAGGCTGTTTTTTGAGTATAAACATCAAGTCTGTTATTTTCTACAACTAACTCCCTTACAACTCTCTTTGATTCTGAGCATTGGAATAGCTGTTTTCTGCAGGTGAAGGATGTTATTAATCAGGTATACAGTGTAAGGTGTGTTTCATCAGCTGTAAGTCTGGGGGCATACTTTGGATAGTCTGTATTCTCTCTGAACAAGCTTCACCTCTAGTTACCGCACTGATTTTTTTTTTCTGTAAATTGAATGACTTATGTAGGGTCATAAAGTCTGCTAATGCCATTTTTCAGTATATGCTACTACAGCAGTGGCTATTATCTGTGATCTCCAGATTATCTCTGGAGGCTTGTGAGCAACTTCTAAATTGTGACTATTGTTCGTGTAAAGTGTGGACTAAACCACACTGACTTCAAGAACTTTTTCTGAGGCAACGTAGCCTGTTTAAAGTCCATCATTGTATACGTATCACTGATGTTTCTTTTTAATTTATTTTCATTTGCTGAGGAATCACCAGCCGCTCAGTATCATGAGCTCTTCTGCAGTCAGTTTCACTATCCTGGATAACTTTGTCTTAGTACTGAATGATCCTATCTCACTATTTATTCCAGGCTTACTTAATAATACATTGAACATCAGAGATCAAAGCATGGGTGTTATTGATGACCTACTTAATTTTGAAAATTGATTACGTGTTTTTATCCTTATTCGAATGTTTTGATTATGGTTTAATAAACTCTTACTGTAGGGAAGACTATCTTACTTATCCCATGCAAACATAGTGTCTTTAAGAGCACTTGGTGAGGGGCCTTCTCAAAGCATTATAGAAGTGGCTATAAACCATACCAACCAAACCATCTTTATTTATCCACAAGCTGATTCCTCCATGGAACTCTAGTTTAATATCTGATATAAAGCTACATTCCATAAAGGATTTTGCTTTTCCCCAGTGTATCACCCTTATGTCTACTGAATTCATTCTTTATTATCATTTCCATCAACTTGTGTAAACTGAAAGTCAGACTTCCTGGATGGACTGATTTCCCAGATCATCCACCAAGCTCTTTTTCACGGTGGTTGTCCATTTGTGAGTGTCTCCTTCCCTTTCAGTTAATTAAACTGGTTCATGGTTAACAAAGTGTGGTTTATCTTATCTGCAAATCAGTTTATCTTTCTATTGAGCAGTGTACAGGGAAACAGGGGCTTGGCGGGCTGATTAGTGCTAGAGGAGGAACTTAAAATTATAATATATTCTGGTTCAGTTCTATAGTCTTGTCATATTTCCCCTTGGAATAAATCAGAAGTGTATGCAGCCACTTTTGCCCAGATGCTGCCCTTTGTTATTAATTTATTTTGCAATCTGTTTTTCATTATTTTGGCAGAGAGAACACACTATTTTCAGCTGCCTATTTAGGAATCCTTCATGCAAACTCTAACAAGTCTCTGGTGCATTTTTCTTTTTCTCTGCCTCCTTATTGATCCCTCAGCTCTTCCAGTGGCTTATGTTTTTTGTGTCTATATTCCCAGAGATGGAAAAATGCAGGTAAAGCCTGAGAATATAAGTATCCCCTTTGCTGCCTTCTCTGCTTTTGTTTATTTAGATCAAGGAACAGCTTGAAAATGGATACATTTGAGAGTCAGTACAAGTCTCTAAGACTCAAACGTGACTACAAAAATGGGCCCCAAGCAAAAATTCAGGCTAGAACTTAAAGGTTGACTTGTCATTGGGCCAAAATACAGCTGCAACCTAAACCTCACACAGATATGAGGAAGTTAAGGCAGAGATTTTCATGTTTAGGGTTTATATCTGCAGGTTCAAAGCAAGGTGCAGCATGTTAGTGTGCTCTTCCTGATGGCTAACACCTCGCAGTCATTGTTTGCCTCTCATTGTTCCCTTATAACTGAGGAAGTTTAGTTGAGTTGTTCTCCTCTTGTGCTGGTGGCAAATCTAGCTTTTCCCTTGACTCTGTGTGCCAGCTGGTCGACGCAAGGAATTTAGGGTCTTTGCTGCCTGTTTCAATGCACTGCCCGTTTGCCTATGGCTAAATGAGTTAGCAAATGGCTAATTAAAACATGTCTGAGCGTCTGATTGAAATCATCACCTCGCAAAAAAGAGCACATGCGAGAGGCTGTCTGCAATAACCCCATTCATTTCTTTGCAGAAGTTATTAATTCCAGCATAGACTGCCAGTGCTTTCAGTGGTTTGAGCTCATCTGGTGATTTCTGTGCAGTGGCGAGAAGCTGTGCGTGTTCTGTCCCACCAGCTGAGCCAGGGGAGGGAAAATGCTCAGCTGGGAAAGCTGAGTGGGGCTGAGCACCCCCCAAAGGTACTAAAGGCATCAGATGGATCTAGGGGATGTCTAGCTCTACCCTCAGCTACGTACCAGCAATTGAGCCAGCAATGTGCCCTTGTGGCCAAGCCCTCAGCTATGTACCAGCGGTTGAGCCAGCAATGTGCCCTTGTGGCCAAGAGGGCAATGGGATCCTGGGCTGCGTAGGGAAGAGTGTGGCCAGGAGGTGGAGGAAGGTCGTTTTCCCCTCTGCTCTGCACTGGTGAGGCCACAAGGTCGTTCTTCCCCTCTGCTCTGCACTGGTGAGGCCACAACTGGAATCCTGCGTCCAGTTCTGGGCTCCCCAGTTCAAGAGGAACTACTGGAGAGAGTCCAGCGTAGGGCAACAAAGATGATTAAGGGATTAGAGCATCTCCCTGATGAGGAAAGGCTGAGAGAGCTGGGACTCTTTAGCCTGGAGAAGAGAAGGCTGAAGGGAGACCTTATTAATGCTTCCAAGGATCTAAAGGGCGAGTTGAAGGATGATGGAGCAGGACTCTTTTCAGTGGTTTCCAGCGACAGGACGAGGGGCAACGGGCACAAGCTGGAACATGGGAAGTTCCACTCAAATATGACGAAGAACTTCTTTGTGGTGAAGGTGGCAGAGCCCTGGAAGAGGCTGCCCAGGGAGGGTGTGGAGTCCCCTTCTCTGGAGATCTTCAAGACCCACCTGGATACAGTCCTGAGTAATGTTCTATAGGCAACCTTGCCCTGACAATTCTGTGATACCATTCAAAGCTGAGGCCTTGTCTCTGCTCTCACTTGTGTCCGCGTGAACTGGCAGAGCTTTCACAAAAGACAGCGCAGAACTTGGGGCAGCCATGAAAGAGTCAGGCCCTGAGAAAGTGTGCACTTTCCAAGGAGAAACTAGTCACAAGGTTTCTCCACCTTGGAGAGCCAGTCCTCTCTATTCTGTTTCATTCCAAGAACAGCAAACTTATAAAGCAGAAAAACTCTGCATAAAATGTTAACAAGAAAAATAACTGTTATTGTAAAGTCTGGAGTTTTTACATTGCTTTAAAAACAGCATGCACAGGTGTAACCCCCCATTTCCCCCTATGCATTAGTGCTGTTTTATGAATGCAACAATACAGCTTTCATGACAGCAGTTCATCTATTTTGCGCAATAAACTGTCCTCCTAATGTGATGCAATCACAACTAATTACTTTTCCATGGGATACAATCAATATTTGCAAGTCAGTACTGCTAAATCATTCCTCCCACAAATGGTAATGCAGAAGCAGATCATAAAACAGAGAATCCTTCCTCAAGAGAAAATAAAGCTTTGTGAAAAACAGAACATTTTCTTTTAGTCTGTAGTGAATGATAATCTTGAGGTGAAAATAGATGGCAGGCTGGGCCATCTTATGGTTTAGATGCAACATTCTTGGAGAATCGATGCATTTCAAGTAACAACCTGTTTCTGGAAGACAAGACATGGTAAACTGTTTAAAATAGGTCAGCACCTTTGAAAATCATGTATCACTTTTGAAAGCTTATAGCCTTGTTTTTAAACTTTGGAAAAAACACAACAACAGAGGAATCTGCAGACTTGATTCCCAGAGAGATTGTTCAAAGACTGATGCACACAGGACATCACTAATCACTGGACAGCCTTTTGCCAGAAGCATCTAAAAGCTTCTGGACCTCCAAGAAGTGATGATTCTGCCTGCTTGCCTCAAGCCTCTCCTACACCCCTGCAAGTGCATCTATGTTGGACTCAATGAAAATCCCTTTCCTGACATTTATCTTCTTGGGAACCAAGTGGAGGTACAGAGAGGATCAATGGAAAGGAGACCTTAGACACACTGATTTTTAGTAATATCATCAGAGAAATGAAAGTATGTAATACAGCTCATGAGAGGTGTAGTAGAGATATCATTGCCCATTGTTTGAGAGACTGAAACCTGCTTCAGTATGGGCAGTCACATTACACTCTGTACCTTCTGCCTCATGGAGAATGAGGCCTTATTCTGCAGCAGCTGAGAGATTCTCCTCTAGGTTCAGGGAACAGATGCCATAGTCACTTGACTAATACCCTGAGCTCTGTTACCAGTGAAAAACTAAATGGAATCAATAAAGGGTCCTTAGTCCTTTCTAATGTTATAAAGGGCTATAGGAAGATTATAAGGCATTACTACATATAGCACAGTTCATTGTAAGATGCATCAGCTCTCCATTTCCTTATTGAAAAAGAGATGGTTTTCTATAGAAACCTTTTAATTCAATCACTAAATTGTTTCAAATAGCATATCTTAATCCTGCAGTGGATATAATCAATCAGGAAGTATACAGAAAACAAATTCATGCCAACCTATTTAAAGATTGTACCAGTGACAATATTGAAAAAAGGATTTAATTGAATCCTGAACTTCCCGTATCAATAGTGACAGCTACACTGTAGTACCATTGATCAGCCTGTAATCCAGAATGAGCAAGAAATTTCCTACATGGCCTTCTCTTCCCGGCCCATTAATTTCACAAACTGTCATTGACTGTTTATGGCAGCCTAATGTCAACGTGCAACTTGTGCAAGACAACAAAGCTAAATGGTCAAATATCAATGAAGATTAGGGCAAGGACACGCACTGTTTAGTGTTTACAAACATCAAGGCATCTTTAAAAAAAGCAGCCAACACCCACATTTTTAAGAAGCACACCAATACAGGTGTACGCGGCATCGTGGCTCTTCGTGTCAATGATCTCTCCACAATATAAAAACTCAACTTTAAAGGCTTTATTAAAAACAAACCATGTCATTGAGGAGAGTTGAAGAGGATTGAGCCAAACTGCCCAAAGCCATTAAGCAGTAAATGCTAGCATATATTGTCTTTCCTTTTCAGATGCTAAGATCTGCATAGTAAATAATTTAATTTTGGTATTAACCTTTAGCTTTCCTATCTTCAAATCCACCTGGGTAAAAGGGGACTGGATTTTTTATGGATTCTTCTATGGATTTTCTAGTCTTCTATTTGGTCCTGACTATCTTCGATCAAGCTGTTTAGAGATAAGCCTGAAAAAAAAATTGACTTCTCTGTGGAACAGATCTTTGGGTGGATGGTCATAATGACAAAGAGGCTTGCTATAAATCTAGGCACTGGCCTTGCTAGAGTGTGTCTGTGTGCTGGTGTGCGAGTGTGCACAAGATGGCATTGTTATACAGAGCTTACTGGAAAGTTGAGGCCTAAGGTCCAAGTTCTCCTCTCTGATATGTCATACATTTGTACTCAATTAGTCAGCGTGTGTAGGCATAAGTAAGGATAGGAGTCAGGCTAGTACTATTATATTTAAAGCAAAAAATGTTGAAAAGAGTAGTTTTTTCAGTAGAGAAAAATATTGGAGAAATCTAAGGCATACACAGTAGCAAGCTATCCCCAAGGAAGAAAGTCTCTCAATAGATTCTGTAGCAGTTCTTTTAAATCTTTGTTACTCGTGGTCCTCTAAACATTTTGTGGGAGTGGTGTGGATTTCTTTATGTTTCCTATGTGTAACTTACTTTAATAGACCTGGGAGTTGGCTTTTCTTTTTTCTTCATGACTTATCTTTTGTCATCTTTGTCTGCTATATCTGTAATTCTCTATTTTTCTACTGAATTTTTTTGGAGGGCGAAGTAATCAAAACTAAATCTTGTATTATAATATGAGGACAGCACAGATTTACACTGTAGCATGTAATGCTGATTTTTGTTCTCTTCTTGGTTCATTTCCAATAACTCCTCATATTTTACTTGCTTTTTGAATACCAAAGACTGTTTTTAAGCAGATTAGTGTTTTGCACCATGTCTTTAAAAGAGGTAGAGCTCAGCCAGTGCAATGTTAAAAGCATCAAATTTAAAATAAATCAGAGGAAGAAGTTTTTAATATATTGAGTAGTTACACTGTGTAACTCGATGTTCCAAGATGTCAGAGAAGCTGTAAATACAAACAGATTCTCATAGAGTACAAAATTATGGTGATTATTGAAGAATATAGGATGCAAATTTGTCTCGGAAAGTTCCTGAACTTCTGATTGCTGAAAACTGGGAGAGTGGTACAGGTGAAAAACTTGTGCTTATTCCTAAGCAGCTGCTACCAGCCACAGTCAAAGAAAACTGAACTCACCAGATCTGTCACCCAATCTAGTGTACCTGTTCTTATAGACAGTACATTAGACAATTTTCAAGGGTTGGGATTTTGGTTTTTTGTTATTTTTTTTAGTTTGTGGAGTTTTTTTGTAATTGGGAAATTGAGAGAATTGAAACAAACAGTTCAGGGCAATGGAAATAGGGAGACAATGGCCTTAATGATGCAACGTGGTATGACTTCTAGTGATGTGTTAAACGATTTAAATAAATACAATAATGACATACTAAAATGTACACAGGTGATTGAAAGCCAAGATCTAAAATTTTGCTCCATTGATTTGGGTACTTTGCAACAACTAAAGAATGGAACCTGTATTTGCTTTCAGGTGAAAGTCTGACAGGGGGTTCCCAAGGGAAAAAGCACTGCACTGGGACCTTTCCTCCTATTTGTGAGGGAGAGAGGAGCTGCAGTCCTGACTGAATAATTGATGGCCTTGTCCACCATGTGCCTGAGCTAACTGAGGACAGAGTCAATACATCGCTTTCAGCAGGCCCCACCACCTGTGGGCTCACCATAGCTCACCTATAAGTTAGAGCAGTTGTCCCTGGTGGCGTAAAATACCCTCAAGGAGAGACGAGTTCAGACTAGGACAAGTTACTTCTTTCTTCAAAGTTTAAGCTAGGATAAATTTTATCTCTTTGATTGGGTGATTGTTAAAAGTGGAAAAAGGGAAAAGAATATCTGGAAAAGAAATAATTTCAATTTAAAAATCAAAAAGGAAGGCCAAGCATGAATTTGTTCCAATATTTCCCCTAAAAGGGAAATTCCCCCAAAGTCACAGCACGCTATGGCTTGTGTTCTGCTGAATAAGATCCCTTCTATTTCTGCCGTCCAGATTTCCTAGAATTACGGGTTATCTTTGTGTCATCAGGGGTGTCACTGTAGGTGAAGTGATGTAGAAGAGTGAAGTGTGAATGCTGCTAAGCATTTTCCATTTCATTCTCTTTCAGTAGAAAAACACTTGTGAAATCTGGGGGTCAAGTCAAAATAATAAGAGGTTTCTGAAAGAAGCACCAGGGGATATTGCGGCAAACCCTGCCAGTTTGTGCTGTAATCCAGTTTATCATGGGCAAGTAGTGTAGGCGGTGGAGGAAGAGGTAAAATACAGTACAGGCAGTTCAATATATAGAGTTCATATGGCAACTCGCAGCCATTATACAGCTCTTTATTTTTAAAGCCTGCATAACTTATGAAAAGATCCTTCCTAAGGCCAAGACTTTCTGTGGTCCAGAGGCTTATTTTGTGTGGAATGTGTGAACTAGAACCATAAGGAAGTTGTGTTTCCTTAGAATTCTCAGCAGAGTCAATGACAGTTGAATTGAGCCATAAGCTACCAAACATGCATTGGAGATTGACTTGTGTTAAGGAACTAAGGAAAACTCATCATCTTCCTTCAGCTGACAAAATGTCCCTGCAGCCTGGAGTAGGGAATGAGGAGAGGGTGCTGGCAGGGGATCAGCAGGGAAACTGCAAGCAACACAGGATCATCTCATCCTTGCAGTTTTATCCACCATGCTGTGGGGTTTTTTTGTCAACAGCATGAATTCCTGCCTAGAAGAACCCAAGGGACTAATGCCTACACATGGTCATTGGGCTTTTGGTGGGCTTGATTGTTTCCTGAGGTGACCATCTTGCTCATTGACCATGAAGGGCCTGTCAAGTTACTCATTTGTTGTCTCAGGTGCCTCAGTCGCATGCTGCTCTGTAGGTGAGATGAATCTAGCTGTACACAGCTGTGCTTTCTAAATCCTTGTAGATTAGAATGAACCATCTAGATCAGTAGCAAAATAAATGGATTGTAGTAACATTACATAGGTCTTGCAGAAGTCTCATTGCAGTTTGTTTGGAAATTGCTTCTATTTCAAAGCATGTTCCCAACAGATTCATTTTTATTTTATGTTCCCACCTGCTTGGTTTGTTCAGCTTAAAATAAAATAAAAAAGGAGCAGGAAGAAATAATGTTAGCAACACTATAGATATTTCTGTTGGGTAAGTCTAATAAGAATGATGTTTGCAGTTTCTCCCAAAGCCAAAGCAATCTGTTTGCCAGTTGTACTATCAGCAGTTAGGGAGAGTGATACCTCTGCCAAATGTCTGTGGTTTTTTTAATATTTAACAGACTGTGGATTTCATCTATGTTTTTTTTTAATATTTAACAGACTGTGGATTTCAAAGAAATGAAATTTTGACTGTGTGTGTACCCAGGTTACATACATGTGTACTGGGACTGGCAGCCAACCTATGTGGAATGTCTGCGCTCTCATAAGGATTAGGAGTTGGCCATGAATGTCTCTTGCCAGGCACATGAGTATAAATGAAAAAGAAAGGAGTTCTTTGCTCTGTTTGCAGGGCCAGCACAAGATCTGCCACCTGAAAGCACTTTTTTTTTTTTACTTTTTTTTATCAAGCTGGTTCTTTTGGTGGAAGTTTGGAAATCTGCAGTGTTTCTGAAACACGTAGCAGTATCTGTTTCCTGTCAAGAGGCTGCTAACGAACTACCCGAAGTAAGAATGATTAGAATTCCTGAGGTGTTTCTGCTTTTCTGGACAGATGCTGACGTGGGCCTAATCCCAGGTGTGTTGTTGGTACAAGCAGTCCCATTGATGCAAACAGAGGACGTGCAAGAGCAGGGGTGAGCACAGGTTGGATGGAACCTGTGGGACATACATGTATGAGGGAGACTTCAAGTCAGAGAAGAATAGTAGAAATTATAGGAGTTTAAGAATTTATAAAACATATGGGGATGGCAAGAACACGTCTCAAAGATTGTGGCTTAGTATATCCTACCTTTTCCCTGTCCCTGGACTTGGCATCATGCCTTTAAGGAACCTGCTTTAGTAAAGACTGAAACAAGGCTGTTTCATTAAACATTAAATGAAACAAGCTTTTTTGATGATAGTGCATGGAAATTAACATCTTCTTAACACCTGCAGAATTTGCTGGAGTCAGACCATCTTTATAAACATTTCTATGCTTTCTTAAAGAATTCTGGAGGGGAGCTGCCACAGCCCTCCTGAGTCACATCATCACATAAAATTCCAGAACAAAAGTATCCTTGTGCCATATTCTAGAGCTTTCCTCAATGAATTACTTTTCTTCCTTTTTCTATTCTTGCTTTAGTATTTCTCTGGACTCTCAGGTTCAGATTTGAGGGACCACCTTATCCCACTTCCCTTGAAGAGTTCCTTTTGTCACTATTTATTCCAACCAGCAACAAAACCAGGTATCTGCTCCCATCTCATGGGTCACATCACCTGAGTGGGAACCCCTGAATCCTTCCTGTGGTCTCTGTTGTGTAGACCAAGAAACATTCTCTGCTAGGGCCTGTGAAATTCCCCTATGTTGAAGCAGAAACTCTCTTCTAAGAAATTCAGGCTTACAGAAGAATGTTAGGGTCTATTCTGCCAGATAGCAGGCTAGTGATTGAAGCTGTAGAGTTATTTGGGTTGTGGGCTTTTTCCTTGCCGATTTTGTTTTCTTTTTTCAGTTTGTTTGACAAAGGAGTAAACACACGGATTGTTTCTGGTAACAGTCCAAAAATACCAGACAGGATGCAGAGGGAGTTTCTGTTCTTCCAAAATATCTGCTGAAGATATGGGCAATCCCTCCAGCAAGATGATTTCATCACTAGTTGATTGCTGTTATTAATCTCCATTAAGGACATCATTTCCAAAGAGATCGATTGGTGATAAATCTCCCCTGACTTCAAAGAGATCAGAGTGCTAATTCTCTTGAAAAGTTTGACCTAACCTAGGATATTAAAAATGGTCAAAATTAGTTGTTTATTGCCTGTCTTTTCTGAAAAGGCAATTTCAGTAAGATTAAACTACTACTCCAGAAGAGACCTCCATTATGACAGGACATACCTTCATACAGATATACATGAGTATGCTCAGTGTTCCCAAGCTGCAATTGTGTACAAAACAGGAATGGCTCCAGTGAGACAGTGCAGTCCAGGCAGTAGACCTAGGGAGGAACAGGGCTGTGTCCTCATATGGAGAAGGCCATCAAAGATGTAGAACAAGAAAAGCTATGGGAAGAGAAACACGGAGAAAAGAAAAGGTGTGGTAGAAAGCATCTCAGGGAAACTGTAAGGGCAGTAAGGAACAGCTAGTTCATATGAGGTCCCAAAGCTGGAAGCTGAGGCAGAAATTGCTCTGGATTTCCCTGTGGTGTTTTTTTTTTGTTTTGTTGTTGTTGTTCTTGGTTTAGTTTCTGGAGAAAAAAGGGCTAAAATCCTGTCAGATTTAGACTAAAGAAAGTTCCGAGATTCAACCTGTATGTTCTGAGGTGTACCCTAAAGTGGGAGGTTTTCTTTGCTGTATAATCATGGCTGGTAGACACTACAGGCATTGTGTACTGCTGAATCTTGGGTCTCTTGTGCACTGTGTGGAGTACATGTGTGGGAGCAGGGGGAAAAAGACCTGTACCTTATGTCAGACACATTACTCTCCGCTGGGTTAAAAACTGGCTGGAGGGCCAGGCCCAGAGAGTGGTGGTGAATGGAGTCAAATCCAGTTGGCGGCCCATCACGAGTGGTGTCCCACAGGGCTCGGTACTGGGACCTGTCCTCTTTAACATCTTTATCAATGATCTGGACAAGGGGATCGAGTGCACCCTCAGTAAGTTCGCAGACGACACCAAGCTGGGTGTCAGTGTCAACCTGCTGGAGGGTAGAGAGGCTTTGCAGAGGGATCTGGATGGGCTGAATCGATAGGATGAGACCAACAGGATGAGGTTCAATAAGGCCAAGTGCCACGTCCTGCCCTTGGGTCCCACCAACCCCCTGCAGCGCTACAGGCTGAGGGCAGAGTGGCTGGAGCTGCCTGGCAGAAAAGGACCTGGGGGTGTTGGTGGCCTGTGGTCTGAAGATGAGCCAGCAGTGTGCCCAGGTGGCCAAGAAGGCCAATGGTATCCTGGCCTGTGTCAGGAACAGTGTGGTGAGTAGGACCCAAGAGGTGATGGTCCCCCTGGACTGGGCACTGGCGAGGCCTCACCTCGAGTACTGTGTCCAGTTTTGGGCCCCTTCCCACAAAAAAGACATTGAGGGGCTGGAGCGGGTCCAGAGAAGGGCAACGGAGCTGGTGAGGGGTCTGGAGAGTAAGTCTTATGAGGAGAGGCTGAGGGAGCTGGGGTTGTTTAGTCTGAGGAAGAGGAGGCTGAGGGGAGACCTTATTGCGCTCTATAACTACCTGAAGGGGGGGTGTAGAGAGATGGGGGTCGGTCTCATCTCCCAAGTTACAGGCAATAGGACAAGAGGAAACGGCCTCAAGTTGCGCTGGGGGAGGTTTAGATTGGAGATTAGGAAAAATTTCTTCACAGAAAAGGTTATCCAGCATTGGAATAGGCTGCCCAGGGAAGTGGTTGAGGCAC
This sequence comes from Calidris pugnax, assembly GCF_001431845.1. Classification (NCBI taxonomy): domain Eukaryota; kingdom Metazoa; phylum Chordata; class Aves; order Charadriiformes; family Scolopacidae; genus Calidris; species Calidris pugnax. The sequence goes on from NW_015090772.1 coordinate 131,812, forward strand.
CATCCCTGGAGGTGTTGAAAAAACGGGTTGACATGGTCCTCAGGAATATGGTTTAGTAGTGTGTGTTGGTTTTTTTTATTTTTTTGTCAAAGTTAGGTTGATGGTTGGACAAGATGATCTTTAAGGTCCTTTCCAACCTAGACGATTCTATGATTCTATGATTCTACAAGCTAGAAACTGGTCACAGACTTGCAGAATGGCTGAGGTTGGCAGAGATCTCTGGAAATCATCCACTCTGATGCTCCTGCTTAAACCAGGGTCAACTAGAGCAGGTTGCTCAGAGCCATAACCAGTCAGTTTTGAATATCTCAAAGGATGGAGACTCTACAACTTCTGTGGGCAACCTGTGACAGGGTTTGATGACTGTCACAGAAAATATTTTTATTTTTTTTTGTGATGTTTAGGTTGAATTTCCTGTCCATTTCAATGAGACGGGAGCCTCACTGGACTGATTGGTTGCTAAAGTTAAACAGATTCCTGGCTAGTGTTAAAGACCAAGGTAATAATACCTGCCTATCAAACGACAAGCTCTGTCTGAGATGGTGTAGCAAAGAGAAAAGCCATTTTTCCTCAAGGGTGCATGCTCTCGTGACAGGCTTGACAAATATAAATATTTTATAATAAATGAGCTGTCCTTCCGCATTCAATTGAATGCTGTGTGGCACTTGTGAATTTAATAATTTTCACCTGGTATTTAATGATTTTCACCTTGTGGAAGATCTAATTTCTCTATGCTGTTGTTGAAATCCTGGTGTGAACAAAGCAAGTACAATAACTGTTCTACTGTAAGGTGGACATGGATCTCTAAATGGCATCTGAATTGAAAAGTTTGCAGTCAGATGAATTTTCAGTGGTTTGTAAATAACTAAAGTAGGATTAAGTCAGTTCTCTGAGCCTGTGGATACTGTCTTTGTGAATTAATTATCTTATCCTTACTACCAATTGATCAACATTTGATTTCTCAGTGATCAGTTTCACTCGGCATCTTCCTAAGTAGTACTGTTTTAACACAGAAGGAGACAAAAGTCTAGCTGTCATTTCTGGTAGCAGAAGTAAGGAAATATTTAAAATATCGTTAGTAACTGATTTTTTCCCTATTCATCATTTTTCTTACAAGCTTCCAGCTTGATTGCTTATGATTTGGGTTTTGGGTTTTTTTCCATTTGCTTCTCTGCCTTGTTAAATCTAATTTCTTAAACTACAGTTCCGTGTTTTCTGTGGTCTGGAGCTGAGTTAATGCAATTGCAATATTTTGACATTTTCTGATTTTATTTCTTTTCAGACTGGACAGAAAAAAATGAGTAATTTATTACTAGTAAACACTAGCTTAAGATGGTCCAGCTGATCACATATGCTTGTTAAACCACCGAGACTGAATTAACTGGATCCTAGCAACTACCTTCTTTTTAACAGCTGGAAAATACCTCATTTTCAATCAGGGAAGAGAGCATGTGTGGCTTTCAGTGGAGCGATGAATCTGGGAATCTCCAGAGTATAGAAGTTGATATAAATCTTGTCCAAACTTTCTGTAATCTTAGAAGTGGGACCTGAGATGTGACTAGGGACCAAGTTCCAGCACTGACACATCTTGGCACCATCCCACAAACCTCACAAGAGCTCATCTTTTATCCTAACTGATAATTAATTCGGCATTCATTTAAAATGCTTTAAAGATCTCTAAGCTCTAGGATGGTGGAGAAAACCTAAAGAAATGCGGGTGGTGTAAGGACATCCTGAAAGCTCAGGAGCACAATACGAATAAACTTCCCAACAGCATAGGTGAGTGTGTCCTGGTTTGGATCTCAGTTGTGTCATTATTTTATCTTAGGCATGATACACATTTTTAATGACTGCATTGTCAATAGTATTATGTCTTGCAATGTTTCTAGCATTTTTCCGTACCAGAGGAGTCTGGCTTTGGGATTGCATCCTGTTCCCATGTTAGACTTCCTGTGGACCTCAGTGGGCATTGAAGCAAACCCTTTCCTTCCAAATTGGAAAGGGGGTGGGGGAAAGAGCCCAGGCTGTCAGGCACGTAACAGCGAACCCCCAACTGGTATCAATGGGAAGCGAATGCACACGTCATGATTTGGACACGTCATTGAAGGAAGAAGGCTCTTTCTGTCTCAGTTTCATTTTTTGTCACTGGGTAAGTCAGGGTGGACATTAATTTACTCAAACTATTTTTCTAGTTGTTTCAGTTCAGAGTTTGGGATTGACCTTGCCATGAAAAATAGCGGAGTTGCATTGTCCTATGGAAGCAGGAGTAGCTTTGCTGCCTCTGCTCTCCTGGGTGCGCAGAGAAGGCAAACACTGTTCCCTCCCTGCCCTGGCCTACGGCTGCAAGCCAGCAAAGGCAGAACTCTTCTCTCTTAAGATTCTCTTAAGGCACTCTTAAGAATGCCTTTCTTAAAGTCTCGTGCAGAATTCATGCTTTTGTACACTGCTTAACGGAAGAAAAGGCTGCACATGCCTAATTAGTGTGTACATATAAAACATTACTGCGTTTTTGAATCCTTAATATCTTTGAACAATGCAGCTGCTACAAGTAAAATATGATAATTGCATTTTGCATTTCTACCTTGAGGTCTTTTGCTAGGTAATTAAGCTAAATAACTCTGAGCTAGAGTAAAATATACTGAGTTCTGTTTGGTAATAGTAACGAGGGATTGTGTTCAATGAAAAGATAAGCAATCCCGGCTAGAAACAGATCTTGTGAATGCTCTGGTCCTTTTCTTTATATTGCTTTTTCTGCCCCCCTTAAAATTATTCCAGGTCACCCCTGGAAACGTGGTAGCTCTTAGTTTTAAATATAACTGTTTGCTAAGACAGAGTCTATTCCTTTTCTTGTGTCTATAGTACTCATCAGTTCACCTGTGAATCTGAGATTACTCACATTGCCAGTCACTGTTTAAAGGTGAGTGCAGCAGATATTAGACCTAAATGACCAAACAGGAAACCAGGACAACTGATTTGCAATCCCTGAGTGCTGTCAGTCATAGCACGTGGAAAACCACAAGGCTGTGATTGCACTGGGCGAAAGTAGTGTATCCACACAAACACTTCACTGGTGAGAATAATGTAAGAGAGAATGAAAGGGGGAGAACAAATCAAGCCATCATAAAGCTGTACCCTTTTTATAGAGTTATTGTATGCCCTGTGCAGTATCTTGCTGAACAGCATTGAGCAATCATTTGCCCTTTGAATGTATTGAGTAACTGTCCGTGCTTTGTAATGCTATTAGGGTAATTGCCTGCCTGTGCAACAGTTTATTGAACATCTACCTTGTGATATTTTATTGACTAATTGCTTGATGGATGTATTGTTTTACTTAATAGTTGGTTAATTTTCTTGGTATTTTCTAGAACTATTTCTTGGTCTGAATGGGGCAAGCTTTCTCAGGAGTGGGCAGTCTCTCAACCCAGATTTTTTCAGATTTGCTCATTTGTTCTTTCAGAGGCCTCTCTATCCCAGAGCAAACTTGATGGCCCTGCTTCTTACACCACTGCTATTGTATTTTTCTTTGAGGTCTGAATATTTTTCATGATTTTTCCCCCATTCACCTAAACAGGCTGGGGCTGCTTTTTAAATGAATATTCTGTGGTTACAAAGAAATTGCAGTCATTGGGAAGCAATTCATTCTTCTTCTTCTATACTGTTTTAGCACCTGGACTCCTGACTTTTCAATCCGGTGCTTTAAGGTATAGAGCACTAACCATATGTACAAGTGATGTATTTTATCACTGGAGCTTAGGAAGATTCAGAGCTTTTTCCATCATGCTAGAGGTCTGTGGCAGGTAGCAGACTATGAAGAGTAGCAAGCATTGCTGTTGCTGCTGCTGGGCTAGGGGCATAATTCATTAAGTCCCATTGATTTAAGGCAGGGAGCATTTCAAAGGCAAAGTGTTATAAAAGTATGGTTTTCAATATTACCTTTTGAAGAAGTGCAGTCTTTTGTAAAATACGCCAACTGCCACCAATGTGGCCCCACATCGCTAGGTTCTTCTTACTCTTCTTTTCTCATTCTTAGCATATCAGTCAGCGAACCTGATTCATCAGTGTGTCAAGCCTTACTCTGCTAGTCTAGAATGCAAAGGAATTATACAGGGCTATTATTCAGAATTGTGAAAACAGCTAGATATGATACAAGGCAACAGTGGACTGTACTGGCAATTTTGTATTTGTGATCAGCAGTTTAGATAAAGGTTTTGCTTGTTCTCTGAGCACTGAACAAGAGACTTGCAGTAAAGGCAAGAGATGGCTGACTCTTGGTCATCCAGTGAGGTCATATGTTGGGTGTTATCCTCAGTAAAACTGAACTTGGTCTGTTCATATGTTATTTGCCTAGACAAATTCTCTCTTCAGTTTCATTTGTATATATTCCTCTTGTTGCTCCGTCTCTTATCTGCTGCCTTTTGGTTGGATGTGGCAATTCGGTTCAGGGACAACTCTGTTCTAGTGGTTAGAAATATACACAGATGCTTATATATTTCTGGCAAAATAAGGGCTGTAGTAAATGGCATTGTGCTAAAGAGCAAATGGCTAATGATGTATTGGGAGTGATGCTGAAGATAAGCAGGCTGGCTGTTGTCTGAAAGGTTATGTGCAGAAATGTCCACTGTTAAACCTGTTGTGAAGTTGGAGCACCTTCTGTTCCAAACCTGAATGGGTATGTGGAGCAAAAAGAAAAAAGTCTCTGCGTTGTTTGGGGTTGGTAGTTATCCTCCACTCTTCAGGGGGAAGAGCTGATGCTGTCTCTTGTGCAGATGGTCTAAGCAGGACCAATTTCACCTACATAAGTCCTCTTAAGAGCTATAGGTCGACTGTGGCTATGATAACACTGCAAATATTTTACTTGGTCCAAGTCTTGGTGGCCCATGATGATGAAGAGGGAGCTAGGGCAAGCACTCAATGTTGGTTGGACAGGGCTGTACCTTACTTAAGGGCTGTCATAGTATGTATTGCTTTGTGCCCTACACTAATGAGAATGGAGGTAACCATTAAAAATAACGAAACAAGCTCCCTTTGTGGCAGAAATTAGTCAGAATACCTATTAAAAAAATCTATAGATACATGTATAGCAGCCAGGTAACCTATAGGAAACTAATATGCTGTGAACCAGATACATTGATTTACCCCAGGAATATCATAGCTAAAGGCAAGGATCAGCTCTTTTGTGAACTGGTTTATTTTATCTCTTGTGGAATCAAGAAAACTAGCAAGGATGGCATTGACCAAGTCCAAAAGTTGCTGGAGGCCTGAAAGCAGAAAAGGAGATGAAGCACAACTGATGTACATTTCCTGGGAGACAGTGCCAGACAATTCTGTCTTTCTTTCTCACCTGGAAAAACCTCTCCAATTAGATTCTGTCTTTCTCACCTGGAAAAACCTCTCCAATTAATGTTTTAAAAGTCCCACTGAAACTCTCCTGAATATTTTAGCAGGTGAGGTGATTCTTTTTTATATTTGCCTGGTAAATATTTTATTTTGCTCACATGGACTCATCAAGTGAGAGAGGTTCCTATATTTCTTGCACCTGTCTCACTGCTTGTATAAGCTGCCCCAGCTTTAGCTGGTTTGTCAGCAGTGTGAAGGAGTAAATTCTCCAGAGCTCCTCTTCACAGCACCATTGAAATGAGAGCTGGGAAATTTCACCAGACCACTGAATCTTGTTTCTCCAAACATCAGCTTTAGAAACATCTCTGTTCATGGGACTTCAGCCACTGCCCATGGAACATGACTGCCAACAGAAACTAGTCCTTTATCCTGACCTTATCAGGAAGGGAATGAATCAACAGAGTACCAGAAAATTCCTCTGACAGAATCCTGTCATGTCTTTTCACATGAAATCCAACTTATTTCTCCCAAAAAGTTTCAATTAACTTCTATAGATCCTGTTTAATCTAAAATATTTAAACTGAATCTCCAGTGAGCAGATCTAGACACAAACTGAAGAGACTAATGCTGGTCATGTCTCCTGGTCATGTTTTCCAGTGCCTCCCTGCCAATCCTCACATTGGGAGAGCTTTGATGCGGGTACTAGTTGCCATGTGGAGGTTGCTCTGATCTTGACCCTGCATATAGCACTTTGTTTCTGCATCCTTCCATTTTTTTATGTTGATAGATTTCCCCCAGTAACAGCTAGCCCTAGGAAATGGTGGAAGTATTGCAATGCGCAATGTTTTAGTATTACGTGACTTCTGTCTACAGGAGTCCACAGACCCAAGTCAGTCCCTTGAGTGCTTCCATTTCATGTAGGGAAGATTAGGTACAAAAAAATACAGTCAACTTGACCTGCTAAATGTGCCATCTGACCTTTTCACTGGTGAGAGGAGTACGGCTTAAGGCTCACCTTCTTGAGCAAAATAATCGCCATTCCAGGGTCCTGGTGGAATCAAGAAACCTGAGAGGTCCCTATGGACTTAAGGCAGTGTCAGACTTCTGAATGGGATCTTAAACAGACACCTGAGGAGCAAATGAGGAGCAAACCCAAGCATAAACATCCTATTCCTCTCCCCTAAACATCTGTTCTGGCTTTAAGGGGAAATTGTTCAGCTACTCTAGATACCTGTCCCTGAACCCTCTGCTATAGCTTGGACCCCCACTATGTACTCATGCAGGAGGGGACTCAGCTGAGTTTCTTAGGATCCAAGCCCATATTTCTCATCATATCAGGGGTCTGCCTTGCCTAAGTGACCCTTGGCAGATGTTCTGGTCTTTCTGCATAGTCTGTGCCATCCCAGCAGAAAAAGACCATCAAACTCCAATAAAACAAAAGCAAAAACTCAAAAAGATTTACTCAACTAGAAGGCAAAACAAGAAGATTATTTTGATCTAAGACTACCTCCCTGTTTCACATAGCATCTGCTTCATGATAAAAAACTGCTCTTGTTATAAAAGGAGGCAGGGACTCCTTTCACTTCATTTGAGTATAGATTGACGCTTACTCTTATGCTGTCTGGCCAGCTCATTATCTTGAAACGTGCATTTGAATTCCCTCAGGCAGGAGAAAGAATTAAATCTCTGTCTCTCAGGCTAGGGGGGATTATAGGTTCTTCCAAAAGGGGGTGCTTCTTCATATCCTCCCCACCCACAATATCTTAATGGGAAGTGGTGAGGTACGTCTTGTAGGAAGGTCCTGCATAACTGTGCGCGACATGCTCCAGAGCTTTCTGCCCAATCTGGGTATTCAGGTGGGGAAAATTCAGTTTCTTCCTCTGAGTGACCTAGGTATGGGAGAGCTCAGGACTGCCACCACCAAGGTGTCTCCACACCTGGGGAGGAGCAGATCGCATTGGTGCCCATGACAGTAAATCCCAGTGGAGCTCATGCACTTGCGTAGGTTGACAAAAAGTTGAAAGTTTTTACTTACCTGCATGTTTTGTGTGTGTGTAAACGTTAAGTTGAAGGGAAAACAACAGGAAATGGATTCCTATTTTGACACATTCTTCTGCCTGTTACTCCTGCAGCATCATCAGATGCAGAGCACACAGAACACTGTTGGTAGGGCAACTGCAAAGAGGCCTAGAGGTCTTGCAAATGCTGTAGTATATACAGTTTGTCCAAGTCTGATGCCAAGTTATCTTGTAGTGATGTAAGCTAAGTTTCTCTCTCAGGCTGAGAAATCCCAAATTAAGAAAAAAATGTTTTAGATTTTATGGATTTTTAAAACTGATTATTTTTGAAAACACTTTCATTTTCATAACAAATGCAATTTTGGCCAATTTTTAAATACTTTATTTGGTCAGAACTTCAGAAAAAAAAATGAAACTCTGGTGTTGATTTCTTTTTTCTACAGATCCCTGGAGGAAAATTATCTTATATCAAAAATGTCACGTTTACTCTATTGATTATGTTATAGTGTAGTGTTAAATGTCATCTAGTGGAAGGTGAAAAAAACCCTCTGCTATTTGCTACTTATCTCTGTGAAAAATTTCACTACATTTATTTATTATTTAGATTGCATTTATTCCGAAAACGCAAATACAGTTCAATAAAATTTCAAAGTAGTTATGTAGAGAATATGTGAAAAACGAACCCAACTGTACTGATCCTCTTTAGAGCAGGATCAATCAATAGGAATTATTCCAATTGCTGCTTGTTTGGCTGAGCTCCACACAATAAATGCTACATTGCAAAAAGACAGCTAATTCCTCCAAGTTATGAGAGGAATAACACTAGCAGATTCCTTTTCTTCTTTCTATTTTTTAAACAGGGACTAAAGCAAACAGTCGGTGCATCATCTTAGATTCTGTGGTCCTTTGCTTTCCTTACCTCCTACCTTCTGCTGGTCTCTGATTGATAAACGTGTTTCAGATCTGATTGTTCACAGCTTTTCTAGCAGCATGTTTCAAATCTTCCCTTATTTTTCAGAAACCATATGACATGTAATGTTGTAAATGGAGCTTGTGACAAAGAAACCATCCAATCCAACACCATTTATTTTTTATGGTGATGTGGGGCTAAGGGATCGTTTTTATGTCACTTGTAAAGCTTCCTTACTCCAAGTTCCCACCCTCAAACGTCCTCCTGTGAAGGTTGAGATGCCAGTGAAGCTTTAGTGAAAAATGGCTCAGAAGCAGAGCGTGGCAAGAAATAGCTGAGCCACATTTATATCCTTCATTTAGGAAATAAAAGTGTTGGAGGCATTAAGTAAAAATTAAAGCTTTAGTGTAAAAAGATGTCAGAAAATAACAAAGATAAATTTTTGATACTCCTGAAGCTAATGTGAAGTGCTGAAACCTTCCCCTTGACATCTCAGGTCTGTTGTACAAAACTGTACAGAAAAGAAGTAGCAGAGACGCAGTGTTGCATAGAGTTACCATTAAAAAAAATTATTTAAAAATGTGAATGAATTCAAGTCCTTTATATGAAAATAGATGGAAATGTATTCACTGCATTTATGGCATGTGAAAGGTTATATTTAATGTTATCTGGTCTTGACCTTTAGACTGAAATTTGCATTTGATTTTCAATGCCTCTGTGAATGTTTTACTTCCTGCTTAAAACCCTTTCTAAACTCTGAAGACTGCACACCCTGTTGCACTATTGATCATTTCAGATGTATGCTGGTAACTGGTCATGGCTTTATAAAGTTAACTATTGTCTTGAAGTGAAATTCTGAATTTTGGATCCAGTGGGATTGCACTGGGAAAAGACTTATTCAAAGCTGAGAAAATCTTTGCGCTGTAATCTGTCTCTGGAGACCTCTTTGGGAAGGTTTATCATTATGTCCTGGCTTTGCTTGAGTTCATATCAAAACATGGCCTGAAAAATCAAGGCTTACACTAAGACATAGCTTCACACTAAGACATAGCCGTAGACTATGATAGGATGATTGAAATTTCATTTTATAATCCCTTTCATAAAGCCATTCACTTCAACTTAGTAGTGTTGTTAGTAATTTTGTCACACTGCATTTCCCCATGCCATGTCTGTGCACAATTTCCTATTTCACAAGGAAATATTCATTCATTCATTTTTTAAATTTTTTTTTTCAGTCCTGTCTCTCTCTCTTCCGTAGAGTATAATAAAGTAATTACCACCCTCATCTTAAGAGCACCACCTCACTTGACTGGTCTAACGTACTTAAATTCAGAACTATGATATCCACTGTTACCTAACGTTAAACCCAGCAAACTCTACTTCAGACTCAAGAGAGACTTGTACTTTTTAAGTCATGTCTGCTTTTTTCCCCAGTCCTATCAGCAGCAATATATTTTTATAAAAAATATTGTCTCTGTTATTAATTGTTGTCATTAAAAAGTTACACTTGGGGGTTAGGTCCTTATGATGAGACAAGGCAGTCCATTTGCTCACACACAAAATTAGCGTTATGTATAACTTGATATTCTCAGGTCTTTTACTTTTCCTGCATTCTTGGACCAATTTGTATATTTGTGTCCTCAAGGCACCCAGACATATGCTTGTGAACACACTACACAGTAATTCCAACAAGTCTCTCCCAGGACTGATTTCCTTCCTCATCTTTATGCCATCTTTTTTGCCTTCTTCATGTTTGTGCCAGAGCAAATCAAAAGAAAACTCAACCCTTAAACACCAGTGGCTGAATTATCTCCCAAAGGAAAGAGTGATGCATCATTCTGCAGTAGTGATTTCAAGAATTATAGGGTATGCATTTTTTAAAGCGTTTTGAAGTATCTCTTTCTATTCAGCTGTGAGCAAGATACACCACTCAATTAAATAATGATCCTCTGTCCACTTTAGAATTAGCAATTTGATGACCAGCATCATTAGCACAATGAGGTTAGCGGGCTGCTGCATTGGACAATAGACTGCATCATCTACATTACACTTGGGTTCACTTGCAGCTCATGAAAGGAAGAGGGATGTTCTCAGAGGCTTGTGCGGAGGTGTTAATTCAGATCAGATCTCAGTTCACAATGCATCAGAAATTACAAAATAATGTATCAAAATATTTGAAATAAGATACTGTGCTGATAAGCTCAACAGAGTAGTGTCCAGACAATTGCATAATGACTAATGCAGGTCAAGCAACAAGAGGAAATGACCCGTATTTAATAAATTTAATTTGTGATTACACATTATTGATAGCCCTAATTGAATTACTTTTTCAATATGTATTCTTAGTACTCATCAGATTTATTCTCTCAAGAACACTAGCAGTATAGAGCTTATATATGAAATCCACAAAAAAATATTTACAATATGTATTACTTGTCAAGGCAGTCATATTTGCTGAGTAATGTAACTATAATATAGCATAATACGCAAGGAAAAAGCAATGTGGTTGAAAAAATTCCATCACCTTTATTTAGAGGCATAGTAACATGCAGACTTGTCATTAATGTCGTCAACAGAAACTTGGCTGAGAAGCCAGATTTAAATTACAATGTTGAAAGCTCCCCCTTTGCCACTGTGTAGGTCCAAGACTGCCGCATGGAAGGATGACATAATGCAGTGCTAGTTACAAAACAAGGCCTAGGGTGGCTTTTTTTTTTTCTCATTTCAGAAATTGTTTCCTATTCTGTCTTTTACTTGGAATAACTGTATGGGACCTGAACATGAGAGATGTTACAGTGGTCGGCGTTGCAGTAACCAGGAAACAGTTGTTACTGTCAGGGGGTAGGATTTACAAAGCTGAGATCGGTGTTGAAGGTCTCTGCCTGGGGAAGATACAGGTGTCGGGATGTTCTCGCACATGGTGCACAAAGATGCTGGGGTGGCCACGCAAACAAATCATAAAAAGCAAGGAGAAGGTGTGTCATATGGTGGGACACCTGCTTTTTACATTACTCCCACCCTAGGTTGGAGCACTTTCCCAGGAAGTGAGGTTCCCATCCTGCTTGGCCAGAGAGGTTTTGGCTGCACAGTCTCCTACTCAAGGAAGCACCTGACCCACCTGGGTGTAGGTACTGGGCTGGAACCAGACTAACAGGGTCATGCCATGCAGTGTCATGGCAGTGTCCCTCACACGGATGGGAGGGGATCTGGGGAGTGACGTCCCTGGATTATTTTTGGATTGTATACTATGGCTGTCTCAAACAGATCAGGGAACAAATGCACAGACCCCAGTGCATCTTTCTTCTGTTTTGCTGCAGTCGAACATATGAGAACCTGACATGGTGTGGCTCCTCACCTTGTATGTCCCATTTTCATGCAGGAACAGCCTACCCAGGGAGGTGGTGGAGTGGCCATCCCTGGAGGTATTTAAGAAACGTGTAGACATGGCACTTCAGTGCATGCTCTAGTGCCCAAGAATATTGGCTTGTGTCTGTTTGTGGGTGGGTGTGGTGTGTAATGCACAGACCCCAGTGCATCTTTCTTCTGTTTTGCTGCAGTCGAACATATGAGAACCTGACATGGTGTGGCTCCTCCCCTTGTATGTCCCATTTTCATGCAGGAACAGCCTGCCCAGGAAGGTGGTGGAGTGGCCATCCCTGGAGGTATTTAAGAAACGTGTAGACATGGCACTTCAGTGCATGCTCTAGTGCCCAAGAATATTGGCTTGTGTCTGTTTGTGGGTGGGTGTGGTGTGTGGTATGGTGTTTTGTTTTGTTTTGGGATTTTTGGGGTTGGACTCGATGATCTCAAAGGTCCCTTCCAACCATGAATATTCTGTGATTTATGTTTTACTTTCAATTGAGCCACCCTTCTTTTGAGAGTTTTCTTTCCCCAAACAGTCCCTCTTATTATAAGTGCAGCCAAAATGAACTCCCTGAAAATCTTCTGCACTGCACCAGTCTGAAAGGAACATGTACCTTCCTTATGTCTTCTTCTGAAAAAAAATCCCCAACCCAACCACAACTCCCTGCCAAATCCCCAAACACTGCTGCTTCTCTTCTGAGCCCTTCAGTGCCCCACTCCACTTTTGATTGTTCCAATGCAGCATCTTTCTGCACCAAAGGAGAGATTATCAGGCGTTACCTTCCCTCCTCCCTCATGTTTTGCATCCCTTCTCCTGGCAGGCATTGCTATGGCAATTCTCCAGCAATTGACCTGTAAGTTCCTCCTTTTCTGGTGGGAATCTTCTCACGTCTGTTCTGCCTTCTGCTCTCTGTCACAGTTGTTTCTATATTTTTATTTAGATATCCTTATCCCTATTTTTGCTTAGCCTTCTCGCCTCTGCTATCTCTTCTTTTCACTATCAAGCCACTTTCAGCTGCTGCTTTGGAGTTAATGACCTCTCACCATCTTCTGCACAGTCTCTGTTGTCACTTTTCTTCCTTGGATCTCTGCTGTTTAGCTGCAACATTTTTTCTTTGTTGCTTTTGTGCCACAGAAAAACAAAACAACAAACCTAAAGAACACCAAACCAATCAAAAAAAAACCTCCAAGCAACCTCACATGAAAATTCCTACTTGCAGCCCTTTGTTCACTGCCTTTCTTTCATAGATCTTCAGCATGTAGACACCACTGACATGATTTTTTATTGCAACTGACTGCACACTTGCTGATTCTGAGCGTCTTGTCTCTCTGACATCCCCCTCCTTGCCCACAGATGCTACAGGCTCTGTTAATATCAAACATAAATTAGCGGAGGGAAAGTGTTATTACTTCAATATCTGCTGTTCAGTGTATGGCAAAATAACACTTCCTGAAGAATAGCATGCTGCTGGTGTTGGTTACCAAACTGGGAAAATACTAATTTTAATTATCTATCTTCTGCTGTTTGAAAAGCAGCGATGTTACTGTTGGATGAGACCATCTTATCATTTGGATTAGAACCAGGCCTGCTTGTAGCTCAGCTGTGGGGCAAAAAATTGCTTGATATGAGTGAAAAACCCTAAATGATCTCTCCCTCCCCCAAAGTAGAACATTTTTTCCTCTTCCTCAGAAGAGTTCTTCTATTTGTGGTACTATTTCACAAAATAAGGTAGCCTTCTTAATGAATAACCTGACTGCTTAACTGGAATAAGCAGATGATTGCAGCCTAGTACTAATGTTTAATTCCCTAAAGGGAATGGAGGCTAATTTATAATTACAAAGCATATGCATCCTTCCGAAAAACAGTGAATTCAGATACCCAGCTCTGACAATAGGAAACATTTCCACAGACTGAAAGTTCTTGTAAGAAAAAGAGCTAAAGAAATTTAGTATATGTTCCAATAAGAGACAGGATACTATTAAAAACACGTGCCTCATTTGCTCTTCATTCATTTGTCCCTCATTCAGAGCCACTGCAGAAGAGACAACTGGCTAGTGACTCATTTGTGGGGTGAAGTGTGGTCAGTTTGTCTAACATATTCAGGAAAAGACGTGTGAATCAATAATACAAAATTATTTTCACTTGCTCATTTGATCTCTTCCCAACCTTCCGCTCCCTCAGGAGTCTGGCTGCTACAAATACTTTAAAATTGTATGGATGTTTTTGTAATGCCAGCAAAGTATAGGCTTTGGCATTGCTGATCCACGCGTTGTAGCAGAGCACCACTTACAGAGACGGAAACCACAGCAAGTAATAAAAGGCCAAGTTAATTGTCTTCACACTTTCTCTCTATTAGTTCATGCTTTTCTTCCTCGATGCACAGACCCCAGTGCATCTTTCTTCTAGTAGATATTTTATTGCTGCAGCCACTGTTTTGCTGCAGTCGAACATATGAGAACCTGACATGGTGTGGCTCCTCACCTTGTATGTCCCATTTTCATGCAGGAACAGCCTACCCAGGGAGGTGGTGGAGTGGCCATCCCTGGAGGTATTTAAGAAACATGTAGACATGGCACTTCAGTGCATGCTCTAGTGCCCAAGAATATTGGCTTGTGTCTGTTTGTGGGTGGGTGTGGTGTGTGGTATGGTGTTTTGTTTTGTTTTGGGATTTTTGGGGTTGGACTCGATGATCTCAAAGGTCCCTTCCAACCATGAATATTCTGTGATTTATGTTTTACTTTCAATTGAGCCACCCTTCTTTTGAGAGTTTTCTTTCCCCAGACAGTCCCTCTTATTATATGCAGCCAAAATGAACTCCCTGAAAATCTTCCACCCTTCTTTTGAGAGTTTTCTTTCCCCAAACAGTCCCTCTTATTATAAGTGCAGCCAAAATGAACTCCCTGAAAATCTTCTGCACTGCACCAGTCTGAAAGGAACATGTACCTTCCTTATGTCTTCTTCTGAAAAAAAATCCCCAACCCAACCACAACTCCCTGCCAAATCCCCAAACACTGCTGCTTCTCTTCTGAGCCCTTCAGTGCCCAACTCCACTTTTGATTGTTCCAGTGCAGCATCTTTCTGCACCAAAGGAGAGATTATCAGGCGTTACCTTCCCTCCTCCCTCATGTTTTGCATCCCTTCTCCTGGCAGGCATTGCTATGGCAATTCTCCAGCAATTGACCTGTAAGTTCCTCCTTTTCTGGTGGGAATCTTCTCACGTCTGTTCTGCCTTCTGCTCTCTGTCACAGTTGTTTCTATATTTTTATTTAGATATCCTTATCCCTATTTTTGCTTAGCCTTCTCGCCTCTGCTATCTCTTCTTTTCACTATCAAGCCACTTTCAGCTGCTGCTTTGGAGTTAATGACCTCTCACCATCTTCTGCACAGTCTCTGTTGTCACTTTTCTTCCTTGGATCTCTGCTGTTTAGCTGCAACATTTTTTCTTTGTTGCTTTTGTGCCACAGAAAAACAAAACAACAAACCTAAAGAACACCAAACCAATCAAAAAAAACCTCCAAGCAACCTCACATGAAAATTCCTACTTGCAGCCCTTTGTTCACTGCCTTTCTTTCATAGATCTTCAGCATGTAGACACCACTGACATGATTTTTTATTGCAACTGACTGCACACTTGCTGATTCTGAGCGTCTTGTCTCTCTGACATCCCCCTCCTTGCCCACAGATGCTACAGGCTCTGTTAATATCAAACATAAATTAGCGGAGGGAAAGTGTTATTACTTCAATATCTGCTGTTCAGTGTATGGCAAAATAACACTTCCTGAAGAATAGCATGCTGCTGGTGTTGGTTACCAAACTGGGAAAATACTAATTTTAATTATCTATCTTCTGCTGTTTGAAAAGCAGCGATGTTACTGTTGGATGAGACCATCTTATCATTTGGATTAGAACCAGGCCTGCTTGTAGCTCAGCTGTGGGGCAAAAAATTGCTTGATATGAGTGAAAAACCCTAAATGATCTCTCCCTCCCCCAAAGTAGAACATTTTTTCCTCTTCCTCAGAAGAGTTCTTCTATTCGTGGTACTATTTCACAAAATAAGGTAGCCTTCTTAATGAATAACCTGACTGCTTAACTGGAATAAGCAGATGATTGCAGCCTAGTACTAATGTTTAATTCCCTAAAGGGAATGGAGGCTAATTTATAATTACAAAGCATATGCATCCTTCCGAAAACCAGTGAATTCAGATACCCAGCTCTGACAATAGGAAACATTTCCACAGACTGAAAGTTCTTGTAAGAAAAAGAGCTAAAGAAATTTAGTATATGTTCCAATAAGAGACAGGATACTATTAAAAACACGTGCCTCATTCGCTCTTCATTCATTTGTCCCTCATTCAGAGCCACTGCAGAAGAGACAACTGGCTAGTGACTCATTTGTGGGGTGAAGTGTGGTCAGTTTGTCTAACATATTCAGGAAAAGACGTGTGAATCAATAATACAAAATTATTTTCACTTGCTCATTTGATCTCTTCCCAACCTTCCGCTCCCTCAGGAGTCTGGCTGCTACAAATACTTTAAAATTGTATGGATGTTTTTGTAATGCCAGCAAAGTATAGGCTTTGGCATTGCTGATCCACGCGTTGTAGCAGAGCACCACTTACAGAGACGAAAACCACAGCAAGTAATAAAAGGCCAAGTTAATTGTCTTCACACTTTCTCTCTATTAGTTCATGCTTTTCTTCCTCTGTTTCATTCCTTCTTTGTTTTTATGTTGGTGTAGTCTGTTTATTGATAAAGAAGTACCTCAGAGCCAAAATTAATCCAAAGATGAATGAATTTTGGTCACCAAAGACGGGCTTTTCTACAGCCCCTCAGTTTTTAATGGGATCATTGTTAGGACTGCCTGCCTCTTTTCCCATTTATATCACCAAAAGCACATAACCTCTTGAAACTGGTCATTGTCTGCTACGTGGACTACTGGAGAGAAAGCAGGAAACGCGTTTTCTGGATCCTGAAGCTCGTTGTCTGAGATAAGAAAGATCAGAACTATCCAAGGTGTTATATGGAGCAGAATCCTGAGTCCTCCAGGAGACCTGGGCCTTCCAAATAATCTCATACTGTGGAGAGAGTGGGCTGTGTCTGCACTTGTTTTGCCAGTCAGGTTGGCTGTTAATCAAGAAACCCTTCATTCTTTCACTGGCTGTGAAATTGAGGTAAATTCCTGTTTCCTCACATGCCCTCTTGTTTTCACAATTTTGGAACAGGTATGTATTAAAAATACATTCACCGTGAAAAGGGCACTTATGGCATTGTCTGCAGAGCATGGGATACAGGCTTAGTGTAGAATCAGCATTTCTGTATCAGTATTTCTGATTTTCACATTGCATTGGAGTCTGAACGCTGCCGTTGCTCTTTCAGAAGTGTCTGCATTGGTCAGGACTGTAAAACCTAAAGAGAATCTTGAGTCTCTATGACAAAGTCCATTTCTGCTGCAACCTGCTAATGTCTGTGGTGCCGCAGCATTGCTGCATTGTGAAGGGGTGGATTTATGCAAGCACTCTGTTATTTAAGAATGGTAGGTTTATTTTCTAAGCTATGAAAAGCAGAGCCAATGTTGCTTATGAACAAATTCCTCTTCCTTCCCCTTGCTACCTCTCTGAAATCATATCCCTGCTTTTGGCAAAAGCACTTGCCGGAGAGCCACTTTCTTTCTAACCACAGCAAAGTAGGTGGCAACATCTGGGTCCTGCTCAGAGGCAGATGGCAGCTAATGCTTGGCTGGAGGGGGCCCAGGGAGCGGAGGCTGCTGGCAACATGACCAGAACTGTGTTTGTGCTGGCGACAGTCATGGTGCCATTTGCTGGTGCCTAATGTCTCTGGCTGATTCCCAACACAAATGTGACAGCAGTTCCTCCTTGTATGTGTTCCAAGCCTGTTTCAACAGGGCTTCCCTGCTCTTTCCTACCCTCACCTGCTGTAGATTTGCTTTGAAGAAGCCACGTGATCACTGTGGTTGGGGTAGTAAGTTTGGAAAGGTCTCCTTAAAAGCATGTGGCCTGTAGAAGTCATAATTATTGGCCTGAAGACATATTAGAAATGGGGATATATCAATAGAAAACTGCTCAGGTCAGACAAATTAGGTGCAGCCATTCCTTTCTTTCTTTACTCCGCATCTGGCGGAGCTGTTTGATACTGCCCCAAAGTGTTGCTGAAGTCCTTCTGTGCCATATATACTTTAGAAATTCTACCTTTGTATTGGCTTGTAAATGTACAGAAATAGTGGGGAATTCTGGCTGTGTAGTTTGAACTTTGCATCTTGTAATAGCGTGATTTTACCAGTTGGCTTGTGTCACTGAAATGGCTGGTGGCTGCACCTGAACTTTCAAATTTCCTGGTGGTGTTGCCATTGCTGGTTCTCACTGCAGAATTTGGAAGATTTCCTTCTTTCCAGTCCTGATGGGGACTGAGACCTACAGCACTTGGAGTATGTTGCCAAGTGTTTCCTCTTACTAAGCAAACCGCAAACCATCTGTCAAAGCCTTTTCAATGGCTAATTTAAAGTACAGATGGGTCGCCCCTAAAATAGCACCAGCTAATTGAGCTCATCAAATAAAACTCTCCAAACCCTACCAGGACTTGCTTGAAAATGTGCTTTAAACAATTCTTGAGAAAAATAGAGAGGACAAATATTTCAAAGACTAACATCTTTATCACTGATCTGGACAAGGGGATCGAGTGCATCCTCCTGAGAAAAACAGTCTTTGAAATGTTTGTCCTCTTTAACATCTTTATCACTGATCTGGATGAGGGGATTGAGTGCACCCTCAGTAAGTTTGCAGAGGACACCAAG
>NW_015090772.1:150454-165542 GCF_001431845.1 Calidris pugnax
CAGTGTGGTGAGTAGGACTTGGGAGGTGATGGTCCCTGTGCACTGGGCACTGGTGAGGCCTCACCTTGAGTACTGTGTCCAGTTTTGAGCCCCTTCCCACAAAAAAGACTTTGAGGGGCTGGAGTGGGTCCAGAGAAGGGCAACAGAACTGGTGAGGGGTTTGGAGAACAGGTCTTCCGAGGAGAGGCTGAGGAAGCTGGGGGTGTTCAGCCTGGAGAAAAGGAGGCTGAGGGGAGACCTTCTGGCTCTCTCCAACTCCCTGAAAGGAGGGTGTAGCCAGGGGGGGTCGGTCCCTTCTCCCAAGTCCCAGGTGATGGGACAAGAGGGAATGGCCTCAAGTTGCACCAGGGGAGGTTCAGGTTGGAGATTAGGAAAAACGTTTCCATGGAAAGGGTTATTGCACATTGGCCTGGGCTGCCCAGGGCAGTGGTTGAGGCCCCATCCCTGGAGGGATTTAAAAGACGGGTTGGCCTAGTGCTTAGAGACATGGTTTAGTGATGGTTTTTATCAGAGTGAGGTTGATGATTGGCCTAGATGATCTGAAAGGTCCCTTCCAACCTGGATAATTCTATGATTCTATTCTATGATTCTATATTCAGGATATTTAAAAACAAATAAAAGCTATCTCATATGAAATCAGAGAATGCAAGGCCTCACTCCACAAATCTCAGGTAAAACTATTCTGTTGGTCTCGGGGCCTTCACGAGCTGTTAAAATGGAGCCCTTTTGAATCTTAATTGATGATGCTGGCCTGGGTCTGGGGGGGATGGGGTTAATTGTCCCCAGGACCTAGGAGGGACACAAGTATTCCATCCCCTGTGAGCCATGCCCATCGGGGGGGGCAGAAGGTGAGGTGACCCCCGGGGAGGAGAGCAGTGTGGGGCCTCCAGGGAGCTCGGCGAGCGGCGGTATGGTAATCGCGGTTGTATATCCCTCTGTTATTGTTGTTTGTTGTTTCTTGCTCCCTTTCCCTGTTGTGTTAAAATTGCCTTTGTCTCAACCCAGGAGTTTTGCCTTTTTCTTCCCGTTTTCCCCTCCGGGCCGCGTGGCGGGCCCTGGGCTGCGCGAGCGGCTGCACGCGCACGTGGCGGGGGGTCCCTGGGCGGCGCGAGCGGCTGCACGCGGTCCTTTGTTTGCCGCCTGAGGCCCAACCGCCACAGAGGCCTTGGTGGTTTTCTGGCACCCGGGAGGGAATTGTTCCCTTCTATCCAAATGAGGTGTTTCCTGCAGAGCCAAACAAATGGCAATGAGGTGTTGGAGCCCACGACAGCTTTAGCTGCATGTGAAAGTTAGTGATGCAGTTGCAGTGAGAGTTTTTTACTTATTAGATTTCAAACTATGACCTTAGCGTTACTGTTACCATAATCTTGTAAATATTTAACAAAACTTCATTTGCTCTAAATCGGTTTAGTTGCTGTGTGGAACAACAGTGATTTGTACATGCAAAAGTATGTGCATATTATTATCGCTATCCGTGTGTCACTTCATGGCCAGAATTACCTGGGGATGTATCAGAGGTTCTCTTTTGTCAGCCTGCCTGGTTTACAAATAACATGATGGATACCCAATCAAAAGAATTATGGGAATCAATTACTCATGAGAGTATATGTACTTCAAGTCCTGCTCTCTTAAATAGATCACTTCCTACTGTATCTCCTTCGACCACTAATTGCAGAGGGCAGTTCTGAGTTAAATAACCTGCAGGGCAAGAATTATTTTTAAAAGATTACACGCATAGGACTTTGATAAATTTTTTAATGCTGTATAGACAAGAACACTAAACCCTGGAGGAGACGGTTGCATTTGTAATCGCAGCTTGAAATACATTTACTGTAACGGGTGACACCGTGTATCACAAATATCAAATGTGCAGTATTCTTTTTGTACTTGGCTGAAACTAATGAAATCTTTAAAATGCTGAGGCATATCTGTGTAGAAATACGTTTGCCCCGAAACTGCAAGTCTGTAGAGCTTTCGTACGCACGTCTCATGTCAAGTCCTTCTGTCATGAAAAGTGGGTACCAGTGTCTGTGCGTAAGCACAAACGTGTGTGTGTGTGCATATGCTGGAAGGAAATGTCAGTTCAGACCTTTTCTTAGTTTTTGTATGACTGAGATAAACTCTCATGATCTCCTGCTGTTTCCTGTTAGTAGACTGTCAGAGGAAAGATATTTATTCAATGCCAAATATAATTTCATTTTTGTGTCTTAAGGATGTGTTTGTTGTTAAATTTAAGGAGGAGTTTTATCATCCAGCAGAGCTAGAATTTTAGCTAGTATAAATTAGCTTAGAGCTTCTGAGATGTGCGGAGATGCAGTGCAACAGATCCTCTGCTCTTGTGTGTGCAGATGCAATGATGGAAAACTTACATTATGTGGCATAAAAAGAGAAAGAGCAAAAGAGGGGGAGGAGAGGAGTGAGAGAGAGGAGTTTTTTTTTCCTAAGAAGCAAAAATTAATTTCTCCAGTGTTCAAGATTTTGGGCAATAAGGAAATATTTGCATAATACTGACTACCTGATAAAAAAAAAAAAATTGTTGAGGGAGCCTGTACTCATCCAGTAAGTGGCTGAGAAGAGCAGAGGCACAGCATCTGGAGCTGGTAACTGAGAGGGATCGTTCTGGGAAGCTTCCCTTCAGATTAGCCAGAGCGGAAAGGTAGCTCAGTCTCCAGCAGCACCATCAGCTGTGGAGCTTGTTAGGGGCTCTCACACTGGAAAACCTGTCACTCAGAAACCAGAGAAAGTCAAATTTTGTTGCTGCAGTGCGCAGAGGTAGGCACCATGTGTCTGCTTCGCTGAAGCTGAGTATTTCCCTGGCTTACCTGAAATCCAGTTTTCAGGTGAATCTAAACAAATGTAGATGCTTTAGAAGAGTTATACAAAACTTAAAGTTTAATGTTGCCTTTTAAAACTGGGTACTTGTGATGAATTCCGTTTTGAGATTGTAAGTAGAACTGAGAAACATTTTATGATCTTTTATTTGGAAGGGCTAATCTGTAGTAACCAAACTGTAAGGAGGCGTCAACTGAAATAACTTTCCCATGAAAGTTTCAAAAGCAAATGAGATTCGAGAGCCTTGAACGTTTCATTCCATCATTGCTAAAATGTAAGAATTGTTGGTTTTCCAAATCATAAAGTTTTCATCTTGAAATATAAGTTAGTTCAAAAAGGGGCTAGAACTTGAAAATTGCACAATCAGTACTTTTTCAGTTGCCTTATATTGTAATTTTATTTGGGTTTAATGTTCACTAAAAACTTCTAAGAGTTTAAATTTCAGCTGATTTGTGTCAGGAACATTTTTGTTCACTTGGAATCGTGTGTAAAATGGGCTTGCTTCTTCCTCTGTCACTGAAGGGATTAGCTCATCTCTTCAAGTGGAACTTGGAGCTTGCCTCATGAATCGGAAACTTAGGAGTTGTCAGAGCTCTCCTAATACTTCTCATGCACTTGTCTTCCCTTCCAGTGGATTAGAGAAAAGGGAGAAGACTCCATTATAAATACAACCAACTTGTGTCCCAAGCACTAAAGAAAAGCGACAGAATTCAGAGGAGTTAGGCTTACCCCCTCAGCTGTATCTATTGGCAAGTCCTCTGAGTAGCAGGTGGCACTGGTAAAATGTGGTCTCCATATGTTTTCCTGTAAGCTGGACCCAGCAGAGTGATAGCTACATTTCCGAGCATTTAGCCTTGACCTGTATCACATCCATTCCCAATTATATAATTTCATAAGTAATTGCAAAGAGATGGTATTTAGCCTTGAGTTCATTTTAGAGGGAACAGCCTCCCTGTTCCTGTGATGATGTTTCCATATTTATGTGGCCAGTGTTCGTACCCTTGGTTTGAAGCAATTGCCTTGTTACCATGTCCTGATGAGGCTTTCCTGTTGCCATTGTAGCCTTGAAAGCTGGAAATTGCAAGTGCTGCAGGTGGTGAGCAGCAGGGTTTGATTAATCCAAATTCCATTTTCGCATTATTGAAAGAGGATGGGGCAAAAGGAATGCTGTGCAGCTGAGTGTCAAACATAGTTAGAAATATTGCAGCTATGGGGATGATGATATGGGTCATGCAGTAATTATTTTGAGCCAGGAATATATAGTGAGACCATATCAGAAATTTGTCAGAGGGCATTGCTTTAACTCATGGTTATATAAGAGCTCAGTGAGAAGGCCAGACTGCAAGACAAGTGCCTTCTTTGTCCATTGTTATATTAAAAATGTGATTTTCACCAAAACTTTGCTGAGCTACAGGCTGTTAACACAATACATAGGACTGACATGAATTTGGTGCACAACTCTGTATCAGAAGATCATGCAGTCCTCGTGTAAACAGAACACTGAACTGCTGGCCATGAAGTACAGCCGTGGAGTGAAAATAAGAATAATACCCATCATTTCGATGATGATCTTGAGAAATAACATGGCAGCCTCATCCCTTCCCTTATTCCCATTTGCTACAGACTCACTGGTGTTTGGGCTTTTGGTTTGTGTTTCTTTGCTACATCAGTTTAATCATGGATTTCGTAGTCTTCTAGATCCTTCTCTGTTGCTGGCATTGTAGCCTCACGCTTCCTTGCTGCACTCGTGAGAAGGGAGGAGGTTTTGTTAGTGCCATTTCACAGGTGGCTGTGGGGAGGGTGTGCTGCTATTTCAAGAGGGAGCAAGATATTAAATGCATACGTGAAATAGAGAACGAGATTTTATTTCTCTGATGTATAAATTCCATTAATTTTTTCATTTCCATGGGTAGGAAGAAAATGGTAGAAATAAACTCCAAACAACACTGTTCATTTCTGCATGGTTCTGTCCAGAAATTGATGGGACTGAAATCCTCTTACTAAAACGCTTCAGTTCAATCTTAAAACTCGTATATTTGCCGTGAAAACACCTGTAGATTTAGGACCTGTAGTATTGGTCCAGAATTTTGTCTAACACTTGGAAACCTCAAAATTGTTTTAAAATATGTGGGACCTGTAGCATTGGTCCAGAATTTTGTCTTAACTGTTGGAAACCTCAAAATTGTTTTAAAATATGTTCTTTTATAAAACCTTTTCCTATTTACCATTCACAGGGTAATTCTCTGAGGATAAACCAAGATGAGATTCTTCTTGCAAACTCGTAGTTCTTTTATAAAACCTTTTCCTATTTACCATTCGCAGGGTAATTCTCTGAGGATAAACAGACCAAGATGAGATTCTTCTTGCAAACTCGTACCAAGGCATGCAAATAAAAGTTTCCAAAGTGTCCTACACTGGTGGAGCAGCTCTTTGAAGAGACGGCCGTTTGATACCGCAAACAAGTTTCCAAAGTGTCCTACACTGGTGGAGCAGCTCTTTGAAGAGACGGCCGTTTGATACAGTACTTACAAGCACTGCTGAAGTCAAACACAAGCCAGGTTAGTGTAACACCCATTGCCAAAACCTGGATGTGAGTTTTGGCTTCTGCCAAGCAAGGTCTTGGGGCTGTTCCTGGAGATCTGCCTGGAGCAGGTCACCCTCTTTCTGAGTGGTGACAGGGCTGGTGTCGTGGGTGTGAGCCCTCCTGTGCCTTGGGGCCAGAAGACAGGCCATGTCTCATTTTGCACACTAGGTGAGACTCAGCTGGCCCCATCTTACCCCTCATGGCCAGTGCTGTGATTCTGCCTGTTACATTTTTCTTGTGATGAGCAACTAGATTAAAGTAAATTGTGCAAATAAACGCAAAGAGGCTTGGGAATGCTGGACAGCTTTGGGCTTCATCACAGCAGTGGAGAGAGTGGAAGAAGCTGTTTTTCGGGGATGTTTTCTCTGGGTTGGTCTGGGTCTCCTTGTGTTTCCTGGCAGTATGCTTGGCAAAGGCTCCACACACTGCTAATTGGCTCCTCTTCTCTAAGCTGCCCAGCTTCCAATAACAGATTCCCCTTGTGCCCGTGCCTTGCTATGCTACCATCTGCATTGACTGGGGTGTGGAATGGCAGTGGTTGAGTACAGTTATTTCCTTTAGGGTTTATGTTCAGTTGCAGCTGCCCATCAACTGAGTCAGGCATCAATTTACGTACTTGTGTGTAATCACAGCACAGATCAGCAGCCAGCTTGTGTCTCTTTTAGGGGATGATTTTTAAGCAGCTTATTTTCATGTTGTTGGTAGCTCCTTTTACCATTAACTGGTTTTACAGGCACACGCTTTGATTGGAAGAAGCTTTTAATAGGCACTGTTATGCTTACTGCGTAGTGTATTTTATGGAGTTGCAATCCCTTCCTCTTATTCTTCAGCCCAGCTTTGGTGTTAAAGCAGCAGCTTATGTAGGGCAGGAAACCTGCAGGGTGATCACCAACAGTCAGAACATTCAAACTCACATTGCTGTGCATGTGCACAGAAAGATCACGTCACACCTCTGCAGACTAACATAACCTCAGTATTTCAAGTAGTCTGCACGTACGCCTCAGCAACCTTAATGCTGCCCTAATACAGGATTCATTTGCTGCCTTTTTTCTCCCGGGCTGTGGAACTTCCTCAAGTTTTTAAAACAAACCCCAAAGCAGCGTCAGCGATGTGGGGACAGCAAGCACGTGCCTGCATCCCTGAGTGCTCAAGAGTGCTCAACCTTCCTGTAGCTGGACACGATGCCTGTCCATCCTGGCCCCCAGCTGCTCTGCATCACCATCGCTGCCACAGTGTGTCCCTTCCTCGGGGATTTGCTGAGTCTGAGCTGCTGCCTTTCCAGCCAAACAGCTCATTTTTATGTGTCAGTGTTTAAGGGCTTACAACGACCCCCATGAGTCGTTGTAAGTGATCATATGAATTGTTACTGGCAGGGAGGATGGGATAAGGAGGGTAAGAAGAGCAGGGGGTAACCTTGTACTGGGTACAGTTGTAACCTAGAGAGGAAGTTATATCCTTGGATATCAAGGAATAAACCAGGGCTCTTAATTCATAAACATGGACATATACCAAATGGGAGTCCTGCCTGCCTTCCCACAGAATATGGAAGGAGAGCAGGAATCAGTGAATGGTGAATGAGCCCTCAATATAAGAAGGACATGGACCTGATGGAGAGGGTCCAGAGGAGGGCCACAAGGATGATCAGGGGGATGGAGCACCTCTGCTACGAGGACAGGCTGAGGGAACTGGGGTTGTTCAGCCTGGAGAAGAGGAGGCTCCGGGGAGACCTAATAGCAGCCTTCCAGTACCTGAAGGGAGCCTACAGGAAGGCTGGGGAGAACCTGTTTAGAAAGGCCTGCAGTGACAGGACGAGGGGCAATGGCTTCAAGCTGGAGGGGAACAGATTTAGACTGGAGATTAGGAGAGGGTTCTTCACTGTGAGGGTGGTGGAGCACTGGAACAGGTTGCCCAGGGAGGTGGTTGAGGCCCCATCCCTGGAGATGTTCAAGGAGAGGCTCGATGAAGCCCTGGGCAACCTGGTCTAGTTGGGGGTGTCCCTGCTGACTGCGGGGAGGTCAGACTGGATGACCTTTGGAGGTCCGTTCCGGCCTGGGAAATTCTATGATTCTATGAATGCACTCCACAAACTACACATCTGCTGTCTTAAAAGTTAATATCTCTACTTCCCTGTCCTGGTGAAGCTGATATAAGCCTGGAATTGTACTGTGAGAGCTCCTATTCAGTGGAATTTTCCACTCGGTTTATATACTTATGCATGCTGTGTGCTGCTAGGGTGCTGGCAGAATGGATGCAGGTATTACAAAACAAATGGTTTGCTCGATGCTTTAAAATACAGTGAAAAAAATAAGGGGACAATGGTAAGAAACGGCTTGTAAAACCTGGCTATTGAAAATGCTATAAAATAGCATTTAGTCTGGGAGTGAATGGCAGGGTTTTACAAAAGACTACTTACCCTGAGACCCCACACATCAAGTTGAAATGGTGATTTTTTTGTATTTCTATTTATTTTAGATTTTGCAGTCATTAGAATTGATATAATATTATGAAAAAAGACCCCAGCATTTATGACACTGCCAGCAAAGAATCTTGAATCTTTCATTTTTCTCTGTGCCAACCATCTGCAGGTCTTTAATCTAGGGCAAGAGAAGGCACCTGTAGCAATCTGAATATATTGGGGCACGATGTGCTCTGTGGGGACAACTGATCCCAGGTTCCCCATTAACATAGCTGAACTGTCTGTCTTGAAACTCAGGGCTGCTAAGGAAAAAATGGTCACCACAGCTGCTCCTTTCTGTTTTGGTTGTGTTTTATGAATGAGAACTGGCTTTAGGTTCCTGCCACCTTGGAGGTGTTGAGCTGTGAAACTCAGGTAGTCACGTACCTCCTTGCTACTTTCAAATGAAAAAGAAAGCTGACAGAAGGGAGTTTGACCCTCCTGTCTCCTATTGATGCCAGTTTCATGTCTGCAGAAAGCCTAACCTTCCTTCAGATCGGATCAGGTCAGATTAACTAGGAAAAAGTGAAATTTTAGTTTCTTAAATGAAGTTGCCTAGCAGGGTGCTTCAGACAGTGTATTTTTGTCTCCTAGTCTGTGTCTCTGAGCCCCAGGTTCCCCTTTGACTTTGCTATAGATAAAAAGAAAAAGCATGTTACGCTTTTTATTTACTGTTATATTTATCAGCATTATAATGCTTACTTTGAGTTCATTTTTCCTGGGTTCCTTGCTAAAAGCTGAAGAGATGACACATTGTAAACAAGAAAATCTCTGCTGCTAAGAGTTGGTTTTGCATACTGAGTTTTGTATGTGCAAAGTCTGAAAAAAAAATGTGAGATTGATCCACAGATTATGAGATATGAAATGAAAAAGAAGGAAATTTTATTCTTTTATTTGTATTCTGTTTTCCCTTTTTTGTTTTTTTGTGGGCAGAAAAAAAGAGTGTGGGGGTTCTTTTCCTGACCTCGAGTGCCAGGAATATTTTTAATAAGAAAATGGAAATGTTCGTACGTTGTGTGGCTTTGATTAATTAAAGTAGGGCTTTGATTAATATCTATTTCTACATATATTTTTGTGAGGTTTTTATATAGTCTAAAGAGCTATCTCACACATTATAGATAGATATATTTTGTTATGCAGCTATCTATCTATATATATAACACGTAAGACAGGCTGTGAAAATGTTATGAATTGGCAACGCTTGATATTCATGCTGTGCTTGAAAATGTAAAACCAAAACCCCTCAGATATTGTTCTGGTCTACCAGAATCAGTTTGTTGTTAATGCAGGACTCACTACATTCAATCATTTTGAAAAGGCTCTTAAACCATTTCTTTCAGCAGTTCTTTAATTAATCCCTTCGTATAATGAATAGCGGTAGTGCCTTCTACCCTCCAAGAAGGGCCTGTAATTCTAATGCCACTTTCAAGGTCTACAGCTTGCACGGTTATTATGTGTTAGACAAGTATAATATATAATAGTACAGATATGTAAGTAAATCTGCAGGTCTTTTAGAAGCACAGATGAGCCAAAGGAAGATCAGTGGAATTTGACAACATGACAGAAATGCCACTGCACAAGTATATCCATCTCTAGGCTTTTTGTTATGCATAACTGTGAGGAAAACAATCAGTGGAGTAAAATACCCCTTTGAGGAGTGTAATTTGGTAACAATTTGTAAACATGATAATGTGCCTTCTTAATTCAAAGGCATTTGATAGAGATATCTTGACACTTTCATTACAGGAGCTGTCAGGAATAATCCGGAGGAGGAGAAGAGTCTTATTGGAAAGTGCCTTCTTATCTGTGGTAATCTAATAATCTATAGTAGTAGCATCAAGTAATTTTTTATAATACAGCCTTTAATCATCTATCAATTGCTACTTTTAATTAGAGCTGAGCTGTTGAGATGTATAGAGATATTCCTGGGCACAAAATGAACAGCTATAGCTCTGCTCTGAGTAGTCCACCATTGCCAAAGAGAGCAATTCCCAGTCTCCAACACCACCTCCCTATGAATGATCTGGCTGTAAAAAAAAGAAAAAAGGTGCTGAGCCCATTACACATAGTGCCAAAGATCTGGTTATGTCATAACACATCTCTGTGATGAACTGAATGAGGATTGCAACAGAAGTTTTTGTGAATTTTTCTAATATACAGCTACTTGACTTTGCCCTTCCCCATTTCTAACCAGCGAGCTACCCTAACAGCTGTAGATATGTTAACTAGATCATTGTGAACATCTATATGGGCCAGGAC
This sequence comes from Calidris pugnax, assembly GCF_001431845.1. Lineage (NCBI taxonomy): Eukaryota > Metazoa > Chordata > Aves > Charadriiformes > Scolopacidae > Calidris > Calidris pugnax. Next base: position 160,585 of record NW_015090772.1, read on the forward strand.
CCCAAGAAGCTGCAATTCTCTCTTGATTTCATACAATAAATTTTGCCTTGTCCCTGAAGGCCACTGTGCCTTGCTGCTCCTTGGTGGCCCTATTTTTCTGTGGATGGGATGGCTTCAGAGGGCTTGTCTGTTAATAGCACACTGATAGCTTTACTGATTCTGCAGGATAGTACTGCAAGAGTCCAGCTGTTTATAAAAAGCAAGTAAATCAAAACCCAGAGTACTTCACACTAAATTAAAACTTCTTTTTTAAATCCCTTTCTCTATGCGTAGGACTTTTTGGTCTAAACCAAAGATGCATACAATGACCCTGCAAATAAGATCAGTGTAATTCAGAGAATGAAATTAATCTGTCAAGGCCTGGCTTTGTTTGTCACTTACCATCACTGTAGTTTCTTTTCATCTTCAATTTTTGCTCTCCTTCATTATTTGCTATAAAGAGTTCTATTTAGATGAAGAAATAGAAAGGGGATTTTATGCATCCATTATTTAATGATAGACTTTTATCCCAGGGGAAAATGGGCAAGAAGGATTCTGATGGCATAGTAAAGTGAATTAAAAATCAAAAAAATTCTTAGATTTGGCTGAGAGTTTATGACCTAATCTGCATAACTCTGGTTTTAATGTCAGTGACTTCTTTCCTGCTCGATTGTTGGTTTTTTTTTTTTGTTTTCAAATTTAATTGCTTGTGTATTAATTTTCACAATTCTGGAGCCAGCATCCCTGTGAGATCTAATTTAAGGGCTATATTTCCTCTTTGGAAAATGGGAGACTATTTCACAAAGAGAAGGAAAAATCAAGAACAATGGCATCTTTGAAATAACATTAGTTACTTCTTTGCAGAACAGTATTTCTTTTCTAAGGCTTTTTAGGAGGAGGTACTGTCTTTCTGAATACAATTTTCAGGCTGTCACAACAGGCCAGAGAGGCAGCACAGCAGTGCTCAGACTTGCCTAAGTGGACCTGATGCACAAGTGGGATTCCCACAGAGGGAATTTTACCCTGCTCCACTGCCTCCCTGGCTGAGGTTTCAGGGAAAGAGCGGGATAGCCTGCACATTGTACCAGCTAAATTGTACATGAGCAGAGACATCTTAATGTATTGTATATACTATGTATGTACAGAACTTTATTTCCCAAACAGAAATAATTTTAGGTATAAGAATCAGGTGCCAGAAGTTTTCTAACCTGCTGTGCTGATGCAGAAGAGCCACGCAGCTGGCATAACCAGCCACCCACACCATCAGCAAAGCTGCTGAGCACCATGTGGATGTGAGCCTCGAGGACACAGGATTATTGCCACACAAGGGAACGGCTTTAATTCTCCTCTGAAGCAACATGGGCTTCAACTACTGGTGAGCAGCAGGGTTTGGGGCAAACCACAAGGCTGGTGCACTTGTTGCCGAGGCTTTGACTCCCCACTGCAGGGTGGTGACTGGGGTGAACCAGGTGGAGGGGGCTCAGCTGAAGGACAGATGTGTCTTTTCACTGGGGACAATATAATAATACTTTTAAGATACATCTCAACAATGCTCTTCCCATCTTCCTCTTTATTTCTCCCCATTTTTAATTGTGCCAAACTTCCCTCCTAAATGATTCGTGTGTATCTCTGTCTTCATTTTCTTGCCGCCTTTCCTATCATGACAGCTTCCAGCCTTCCTTCCCTCTTCTGGAAAAAATCACAAAAGTCTTCCAAAACTGAGTACTTAAAAACCTTATTACTATAGAATGAAGCACAGGGTGGGACAAAGAAAGAATTTTAGGATATGCACATTGCTCCCTAAAGAGACTTTTAAGGAAGAAAGGGCAGCTTATGGATGCTGGAGTGCTGGACCCTTGTGATTGCCTAGGACATGCCAGAAAACACAGAGGTGCTTGAAAAGACAGTAGGACTTTTCTGTGAGCCCTCAAGGAGTTGCAGACATGGTAGAGCTGATAAAACAGATTCTGGTGTCTTCTGGTTTCCAGTTAATCTGGCAAGAGCAGAAAGCTGCCATGTAAACAGAGCTCCAAAGCTCTAAAGTGGGGCCTCTTCTGCTCTGCTGAGAAGAAGCCTCAGAGAAAGCTCTTCTGTGTCCCATTTGAAATTAAATTCATGGACAAAAAGTTGTGTTTCTGATAGGTGAAAACACTACATCTCTGGAAAGAGAATGAAAGCAAATGACCTTTCAGTCATTTGGCCTCTGTAGGACTTAGATGAGCTCCTGTTAAAATATCTCTGGGTGATTCTGGATAAAAGCTACTCCTTAATCCAGCCAGGAAAATACTGTTTTGTCAAAATACTAGAGAAACCCCCTCCATAGTCAGATGCTCACAACAAGGTCCTTTCTGGCAAGCAAGAAAGCCTCAATGAGCTCCTGTTCTACCCTGTTAAAATATCTCTGGGTGATTCTGGATAAAAGCTACTCCTTAATCCAGCCAGGAAAATACTGTTTTGTCAAAATACTAGAGAAACTCCCTCCATAGTCAGATGCTCACAACAAGGTTCTTTCTGGCAAGCAAGAAAGCCTCTAGCAAAGGCTTTTCTGAACTTCATGGACACATTAGACTTTGGATGCTGCTTCCATTTCTACCTCTATTTAGTCCTGCTGGTTGGCCTAAAAGTTCCGGGGATCTTGGCTCTGCTGTGTCACAGCTCTCCTTGCAGCATCGTAAACGCCAGCAAGGCGTAGGAGACTGCAGACCATATGTGTGCATGGGGATAGGTTGAGAGATGACTTATTTTAAGACCAATGCATTATTTTCTGACAGTAACTGAGAGGAGATTCACACACAAAAGTTATTCTTGAAAGGCTGATTTTTGCAGAGCGGGGAGCACTGACTCACGCCTGCCGTCCTCTCGGTCTATAAAAGCTACTCCTTAATCCAGCCAGGAAAATACTGTTTTGTCAAAATACTAGAGAAACTCCCTCCATAGTCAGATGCTCACAACAAGGTCCTTTCTGGCAAGCAAGAAAGCCTCTAGCAAAGGCTTTTCTGAACTTCATGGACACATTAGACTTTGGATGCTGCTTCCATTTCTACCTCTATTTAGTCCTGCTGGTTGGCCTAAAAGTTCCGGGGATCTTGGCTCTGCTGTGTCACAGCTCTCCTTGCAGCATCGTAAACGCCAGCAAGGCGTAGGAGACTGCAGACCATATGTGTGCATGGGGATAGGTGGAGAGATGACTTATTTTAAGACCAATACATTATTTTCTGACAGTAACTGAGAGGAGATTCACACACAAAAGTTATTCTTGAAAGGCTGATTTTTGCAGAGCGGGGAGCACTGACTCACGCCTGCCGTCCTCTCGGTCTCCAGTGCGTGATGGAGGTGAGGGAGGAGAAGGAAGAGAGTGATGTCTTGCTTTTGCTGTGATAGAAATAAGGGCTGGTTTGTCACTTGGCTCTTTTCCTAAACATTTTCAGCATGAGATGGGAGGCTGCAAATAGCTGGCTTCTGGTGCATAAAACAGAAAGGCGAAGTTTTAATTCCACTTATTTTCAGACAATTGCCTAAAATACATTGAGCCCATACAGTCCCCAAGGAAGAGAAAGAAAGACGAGATTAACTGACTTTCACCTATCTTCCCATACTAAATCTAGCAGAGGCAGAGTTACAAACATCACCAGGAGACAAATTTAGTCAAGGCACATATACAAAGATACACCTTCTCCAAAGGCAGAACTCTCTTTTTTTTTTAACTTTCCTGTAAACACCACGTCTCAGCTTTGGTGCCAAATAAGTGCATTTGTTTTTGGAAATGCTCTCAGTTTTTTTTCCTCATGTCTCACGGTGCGAGTGCCGTCCCAGCAGTGGGACACCAGGCTGCAGTAACGCAGCTGAAATGAGCAGTTACAGGGGGATGCAGCTGTGTTTAGAGCAATGAAAATGTAAGGAACTGCATTATTCAGTCAATGGAGGCAGGCAAAACAATTTAAAAGATCTATTTATTTGGAATGGTCGATGCTTTTCTTTTGCTTAGGTAAATTATTGGTTTTGCATCAAAAAAACCCAAAAAGGCAATTTTAATCTGTCTATGACTATGGGAAGACAATTTGTTGGTGATATTTGAAATTATTGTTGCTAATACTGGGCGCAGAGAAAGGGCATTCTGACACAATGCCAAAGGTGACAAACATGTAACGCTAATGAATTCCTCAAAAATACCCTCACTAATGCTTTGCAAATGAAAACTGTGTCTCTCTGAAAATTTTTCATCAAAAAAGTTTGGTTTAAAGTACAATCCACAATTCACAAAGGTTGTTATGCAGTGCAAGGTTTTGATAAAGTGTATTCTGTCAATATTTCTGACCTGTCATTGAAAAGCAAAATCCAGGTGGAATATACTTTTGTGTATTTTTCTGAAAATTAAGAAGTTGCATTTGGAAACGTGATCCCTGGTGACTGTACGTTTAAGGCCACAAATTCTGTTTTTATGTTCCGAGTTGGGTTACAGCACCAGACTAAATCTCACGTTAAGACTGCCCTGATAGATAAGCTGGGAAGGCAGGGGGAGCTTAACAAACCTGCCCCAGAAAAAGACAAGTACGGTGTTTCAGGGATGCCTTTCTTTTCATGAGAAATTAAATGAGTGTTCATTTAATGTAAACAGTGACTGAAGAACAGAGCGACGCAAGAGACGGCACACAAAATCAAGTGACTGCATCCTCTGGTACTTCACATTATAAATTCAACAAAAGGCCACCTCAGCCTTTCCTAAAGAGTCTCTAGCTTAGCTAGAGTGCTCCACTTTCCAAAGGCAAGCTTCAAAGAAGATTTGGGTGCATCTCCAGATGGGAACCTCAGTGTAAACAAGCACTTGTTTCTCTGATGCTTGGAGTGAAGGCGATACAGAAGGGGCTGTTTATGGTAATGTTATGTCTAGGTGGTAAAATATTCCTCAGTGTACAAAAATACTAGCTAATACATTTCAGGAGGAAAAATGCCAGCTATATTCCAATGGGAGGGAAAAACAG
>NW_015090772.1:171824-199889 GCF_001431845.1 Calidris pugnax
CTTTCCTGCTCGATTGTTGGTTTTTTTTTTTGTTTTCAAATTTAATTGCTTGTGTATTAATTTTCACAATTCTGGAGCCAGCATCCCTGTGAGATCTAATTTAAGGGCTATATTTCCTCTTTGGAAAATGGGAGACTATTTCACAAAGAGAAGGAAAAATCAAGAACAATGGCATCTTTGAAATAACATTAGTTACTTCTTTGCAGAACAGTATTTCTTTTCTAAGGCTTTTTAGGAGGAGGTACTGTCTTTCTGAATACAATTTTCAGGCTGTCACAACAGGCCAGAGAGGCAGCACAGCAGTGCTCAGACTTGCCTAAGTGGACCTGATGCACAAGTGGGATTCCCACAGAGGGAATTTTACCCTGCTCCACTGCCTCCCTGGCTGAGGTTTCAGGGAAAGAGCGGGATAGCCTGCACATTGTACCAGCTAAATTGTACATGAGCAGAGACATCTTAATGTATTGTATATACTATGTATGTACAGAACTTTATTTCCCAAACAGAAATAATTTTAGGTATAAGAATCAGGTGCCAGAAGTTTTCTAACCTGCTGTGCTGATGCAGAAGAGCCACGCAGCTGGCATAACCAGCCATCCACACCATCAGCAAAGCTGCTGAGCACCATGTGGAGGTGAGCCTCGAGGACACAGGATTATTGCCACACAAGGGAACGGCTTTAATTCTCCTCTGAAGCAACATGGGCTTCAACTACTGGTGAGCAGCAGGGTTTGGGGCAAACCACAAGGCTGGTGCACTTGTTGCCGAGGCTTTGACTCCCCACTGCAGGGTGGTGACTGGGGTGAACCAGGTGGAGGGGGCTCAGCTGAAGGACAGATGTGTCTTTTCACTGGGGACAAGATAATAATACTTTTAAGATACGTCTCAACAATGCTTTTCCCACCTTCCTCTTTATTTCTCCCCATTTTTAATTGTGCCAAACTTCCCTCCTAAATGATTCGTGTGTATCTCTGTCTTCATTTTCTTGCCGCCTTTCCTATCATGACAGCTTCCAGCCTTCCTTCCCTCTTCTGGAAAAAATCACAAAAGTCTTCCAAAACTGAGTACTTAAAAACCTTATTACTATAGAATGAAGCACAGGGTGGGACAAAGAAAGAATTTTAGGATATGCACATTGCTCCCTAAAGAGACTTTTAAGGAAGAAAGGGCAGCTTATGGATGCTGGAGTGCTGGACCCTTGTGATTGCCTAGGACATGCCAGAAAACACAGAGGTGCTTGAAAAGACAGTAGGACTTTTCTGTGAGCCCTCAAGGAGTTGCAGACATGGTAGAGCTGATAAAACAGATTCTGGTGTCTTCTGGTTTCCAGTTAATCTGGCAAGAGCAGAAAGCTGCCATGTAAACAGAGCTCCAAAGCTCTAAAGTGGGGCCTCTTCTGCTCTGCTGAGAAGAAGCCTCAGAGAAAGCTCTTCTGTGTCCCATTTGAAATTAAATTCATGGACAAAAAGTTGTGTTTCTGATAGGTGAAAACACTACATCTCTGGAAAGAGAATGAAAGCAAATGACCTTTCAGTCATTTGGCCTCTGTAGGACTTAAATGAGCTCCTGTTCTACCCTGTTAAAATATCTCTGGGTGATTCTGGATAAAAGCTACTCCTTAATCCAGCCAGGAAAATACTGTTTTGTCAAAATACTAGAGAAACTCCCTCCATAGTCAGATGCTCACAACAAGGTTCTTTCTGGCAAGCAAGAAAGCCTCTAGCAAAGGCTTTTCTGAACTTCATGGACACATTAGACTTTGGATGCTGCTTCCATTTCTACCTCTATTTAGTCCTGCTGGTTGGCCTAAAAGTTCCGGGGATCTTGGCTCTGCTGTGTCACAGCTCTCCTTGCAGCATCGTAAACGCCAGCAAGGCGTAGGAGACTGCAGACCATATGTGTGCATGGGGATAGGTGGAGAGATGACTTATTTTAAGACCAATACATTATTTTCTGACAGTAACTGAGAGGAGATTCACACACAAAAGTTATTCTTGAAAGGATGATTTTTGCAGTGGGGAACACTGACTCACGCCTGCCGTCCTCTCGGTCTCCAGTGCGTGATGGAGGTGAGGGAGGAGAAGGAAAGAGAGTGATGTCTTGCTTTTGCTGTGATAGAAATAAGGGCTGGTTTGTCACTTGGCTCTTTTCCTAAACATTTTCAGCATGAGATGGGAGGCTGCAAATAGCTGGCTTCTGGTGCATAAAACAGAAAGGCGAAGTTTTAATTCCACTTATTTTCAGACAATTGCCTAAAATACATTGAGCCCATACAGTCCCCAAGGAAGAGAAAGAAAGACGAGATTAACTGACTTTCACCTATCTTCCCATACTAAATCTAGCAGAGGCAGAGTTACAAACATCACCAGGAGACAAATTTAGTCAAGGCACATATACAAAGATACACCTTCTCCAAAGGCAGAACTCTCTTTTTTTTTTAACTTTCCTGTAAACACCACGTCTCAGCTTTGGTGCCAAATAAGTGCATTTGTTTTTGGAAATGCTCTCAGTTTTTTTTCCTCATGTCTCACGGTGCGAGTGCCGTCCCAGCAGTGGGACACCAGGCTGCAGTAACGCAGCTGAAATGAGCAGTTACAGGGGGATGCAGCTGTGTTTGGAGCAATGAAAATGTAAGGAACTGCATTATTCAGTCAATGGAGGCAGGCAAAACAATTTAAAAGATCTGTTTATTTGGAATGGTTGATGCTTTTCTTTTGCTTAGGTAAATTATTGGTTTTGCATCAAAAAAACCAAAAAGGCAATTTTGAATCTGTCTATGACTATGGGAAGACAATTTGTTGGTGATATTTGAAATTATTGCTGCTAATACTGGGCGCAGAGAAGGGGCATTCTGACACAATGCCAAAGGTGACAAACATGTAACGCTAATGAATTCCTCAAAAATACCCTCACTAATGCTTTGCAAATGAAAACTGTGTCTCTCTGAAAATTTTTCATCAAAAAAGTTTGGTTTAAAGTACAATCCACAATTCACAAAGGTTGTTATGCAGTGCAAGGTTTTCATAAAGTGTATTCTGTCAATATTTCTGACCTGTCATTGAAAAGCAAAACCCAGGTGGAATATACTTTTGTGTATTTTTCTGAAAATTAAGAAGTTGCATTTGGAAATGTGATCCCTGGTAACTGTACATTTAAGGCCACAAATTCTGCTTTTATGTTCTGAGTTGGGTTACAGCACCAGACTAAATCTCACGTTAAGACTGCCCCAATAGATAAGCTGGGAAGGCAGGGGAAGCTTAACAAACCTGCCCCAGAAAAAGACAAGTACGGTGTTTCAGGGATGCCTTTCTTTTCATGAGAAATTAAATGAGTGTTCATTTAATGTAAACAGTAACTGAAGAACAGAGCAACGCAAGAGACGGCACACAAAATCAAGTGACTGCATCCTCTGGTACTTCACATTATAAATTCAACAAAAGGCCACCTCAGCCTTTCCTAAAGAGTCTCTAGCTTAGCTAGAGTGCTCCACTTTCCAAAGGCAAGCTTCAAAGAAGATTTGGGTGCATCTCCAGATGGGAACCTCAGTGTAAACAAGCACTTGTTTCTCTGATGCTTGGAGTGAAGGCGATACAGAAGGGGCTGTTTATGGTAATGTTATGTCTAGGTGGTAAAATATTCCTCAGTGTACAAAAATACCAGCTAATACATTTCAGGAGGAAAAATGCCAGCTATATTCCAATGGGAGGGAAAAACAGGAAAAGCAAGTCATATTAGAGATAAATCAGGTGGAAACCGCGGTTGCAGACTTCAGGAGAAGAAAATATTACACATGAGGAATTCAGTTTTTCTGCTGCTGCAAGGCTTTAGGAAGATCACTCCTAGGTTTTTGGTACATTTCATTGGTTTCAGCTCTTAAACCCTAGCCTGGAGTGGCTGATAAAGGTTACAAAGGACTGGTGATGATGATGAGTAAGAAGTCAAGAAGGCCAATGGTATCCTGGCCTGTGTCAGGAACAGTGTGGTGAGTAGGACCCGAGCGGTGATCGTCCCCCTGGACTGGGCACTGGTGAGGCCCCACCTCAAGGGCTGTGTCCAGTTTTGGGCCCCTTCCCACAAAAAAAGACATTGAGGGGCTGGAGCTGGTCCAGAGAAGGGCAAGGGAGCTGGTGAGGGGTCTGGAGAACAAGTCTTGTGAGGAGAGGCTGAGGGAGCTGGGGGTGTTCAATCTGAGGAAGAGGAGGCTGAGGGGAGACCTTATCGCGCTCTATAACTACCTGAAGGGGGGGTGTAGAGAAGTGGGGGTCGGTCTCGTCTCCCAAGTCACAGGAGATAGGACAAGGGGAAATGGCCTCAAGTTGGGCCAGGGGAGGTTTAGATTGGATATTAGGAAAAATTTCTTCACAGAAAGGGTTATCCAGCATTGGACTGGGCTGCCCAGGGAAGTGGTTGGGGCACCATCCCTGGAGGTGTTCAAAAGACGGGTTGACATGGTCCTCAGGAATATGGTTTAGTGATTTTTTTTATTGCTTATTTCTTATTTATTTTTTTGTCAGAGTTAGGTTGATGGTTGGACAAGATGATCTTTAAGGTCCCTTCCAACCTAGATGATTCTATGATTCTATGATTCTAAGTCAGAAGAAAGGAGCGCTGAACAATTGAGAAATTGTAAAAACCTAACAAAAAAAAGATAAACTAAAACCAAAAACCCCCAAACAACAGTGGCAGACCTGTGAAGAAAATGGTGATATCCTCAGGATTTTCCCTTTGCTAACAGATACCTCCACGCAGGCAAAGGTCTCCAGCTTCTCTACAGTGTTAGTAAATCATCTGCGCCCTACAGCTGCAGGCGTCCTGGGCAGCTGGTACAAGGGTTGTTCTGGGTTTAGCAGCTTTTTGGTTTTTTAATGGTATTACAACACCTTTGCCGTCACATCATCCATTCTTGTACTCAGCTCAACCATGGTCTGACTCTGTCTCATTCATCCAGAGAGTATTTAAAGAGAGGTTTCAAAATGCCAACAGAATTTTAAAAAAATCTATTATCACAGTAATGAAAGGATGCTCTTGAAAGGCATTTCAGTGGTGTGGCCTAAAAAGAGGTTGAACAAGAGGTGAACTCCATCATCAGTGAGGAAAAACTGGGAAAAATACAATCTGCATTATGTGTTTAGTATCAGATGTTGATAATGTACTGCATGATACGGTCCTGAGTGGGAAAAGAAGTAAAAGCCCTCACTCACAGTGCCAAACCAGGCACTGCCACGGTAGGAAAAAAAGGAGAAAGACATGCACAAGAAGTGCAGAAAAAACATTCAGGCAGCTTTCCTGTCAATATGGTACAGTCTTTCCAAAAAGAATGAGAATATGGCTTGAATGAAATTAATAATCAGCTTAGATCAGAGGATGTTGCTGTATTATTTATGTATTTGTGCACCCCCACAGCCATTTAGATCAGAGGATGTTGCTGTATTATCTGTCTATTTATTTATGTATTTGTGCACCCCCACAGCCAGCAATAGGGTCATAGTCAATGTCTTTATTCCAAATGCGGCTTATTTTCTCCAGGTTATGAAAGTCAGGTTAATATTTGATCTTATATCAATAAATCTCCCTATACTAAACATATAAAGGTTATTCAGAAAAATGCATCCTGGAACAACTGTGAACTTACTGTGATATTTTGTAGAAGGAGAAGTTCACTAGGTATAATCTGAAGAATTTCACTGCAATTATGTAAATATGTGAATATAGTGATGCCAATCCCTGTTACAGTTACGTGGGTGATGTTACAGACTGGTATTTGAAATATGTGACTTACGAATTTAATATGATCACTTATGGACTCTGTCTCACTGTCATAGTAGCTGGATGGCATTGATTTCTTCCGTCTCCCTCTGCTTATCTCACGCTCTTTCATTTTGCTTGGCTTATTGATTTTCATGTTCACTTCATACATTATCTCACTGGAAGCTGGTAATGAATCAATGTGACCTCCAAAATATATGTTCTGCTATAACCCTTCGGAAGGAGCCATATCAAAATGCACTGAGCAGCTATCGTACACATCTGAATGAGAGAAGACAGCTTTGTCTCACCCCTTCTCCTGGATGGAAGGCCTGCACAGTCTTTCTATTGCCTGCATGTATTTTTAAACGCCTGCCATGCTAATATTGACCTAAAAGGAAGACACTGGAGCAAGGAAGCCCTTCAGAGCAGGGACTGGCTCTTACTCTCTGCTTACATGGCCCATCATGTGCAGTTGTTATCAGAAAGAGTCCTGTTAGCACAAAGGGGACACCTGAAGTATAGGTAACAGTAACACTAATTATGCAAAACAGTGCCGGGACAGCTATGATGACAAATTGTCATTGTTTTTGTTTCCTGCTCTTCTTACATCTGTAGGTAAGATTACAATTTAATGGCTAGTTCATTTCCACAGATGCAGTCTTATTTCTCCTGGCTGGCCCTGCTGCAGCACATAAGGGTATTGCTAGAGCTTTCTGCTCAACAGGGGAGGGCCTGGCTGAGAAAGGAAGATGTGCTTGAAACCAGTCGGGGTAATGACACCAGAGTCTGATTTCCACTTGAGGATGTTTTAAATGGGTTCTTGAGGGAAACATAATAACATCAAAAACACCCTCAATTAACCAGCACCTCAGTGACAGAAAACAGTATGTTAAATTCAGGGATTTCTCCTACGAGGTGTTGTGTAAGTTAAAAATCTGCTTGGTTGAACAAAAGTAGAGGATGCGGATGTTCATTTTGGAACTCTCCAACATGGGAACCAGCACTGAATTTTTAACATCTGTGTATGTAATGTAGAGTGGTTACTGACAATAGTTATGTGCCTCATTTATTTGGCGGTTCAAACACACCTCATTCTGTTCCTCACTGGAACTGGGTTCCAGCAGAGACTGGTCACGGAGGCCCCCGGTGGAGCCTACGAGTCCCTGCTTTGTGTCAACCACCTGTGTTTCCCAAAGGACATCGTGCCAACCATCTGTGGCTAAACCACTGCAGGACTTCTTGGTGGGATTAAACGTGGGTTTCCGTGACTGCGCTGGCCGAGCTGCCTCCCGTGAAGAGCCAGACCCCGAGTATTTGGAACGACTTCAAGGCTTCATTTGCAAAGGTTGAGAGCTCTCCGATTCCCATCTCATTCACTCAAGCCAGCTAAAGACTCTTCTCAACAATGTTCGGTGTTTTCTGAACAAATCATGGATGTATTGGGAAGAAACTTGCAGGGCTGGCTTTGCTAGAAAACAGCAGCATCTTAGTGTTTCACTGCCTCTTTCTGCTCTTTATTAGCAAGTGCTGTCCCAAACGAGGACAGAACGATTAAAATTCATGCTGAACTACAGGGAAAAGGAACTACCAGAGCTGAGTGAACACACAAAACGTATGCAACCAGTTTGGAAACAGAGCTGTGTAACCCTTCTGCCAGGGGAGGTTTTTGGCACTGAAGGGGGCTTGGTGATGTGAGGTGCCTCTAAATTTCCCAACCCCTACAACAAACCTGAAAGTCACCTGCCCTGAGACCCTCGTCAGGCACTTGGGACACTGGGTTACATTGGCTGGGCTGAGCAGAACCCTCCCACTCACAGCCACCACCTGGAAGCCCTCGCCCAATGGCACCTCTCAAATGGGCTCTGCCAGGCACCTGGGCAAGGAATTTAAATTTATTCAAGAATTCATTCATCCAGGCAGACAGACTAAAAGACTTCATTCAAAGCAAAAACAGGTAAACAAAAGAATCAAACTCTCCTATATTTGTTTGCCTTTACAAGCTGTTTTGACGTAAAAAAAAAAACCCAAACCAAACAAACCCCAAGAGGCACCACAAGGCTTACGAGAATGGCAATTAAACCGAGCTGACAACATTTGGTTTTGTTAGCTCTGCTGTGGCTAAATGAACAAATGGCTTAGATGATATTAAAAGATTTTTTTTTTTATCTGCTCAGAAGCCTTTCCTCATTTACAAGGCAGAGGATGTGATGCATTTCCCCGCCTCTTGTTTGTTTCTGTTTTTCAATGTCTCAGAAAAGCTTCAACCCGTGGGCCCTACAGTAATGTCTCTGGACCAGCTCTCGTCGTGCTCCACAACCACGGGAGTGATTCAAGCAGCATCTCTCTGACACGGTGCTACGGGGACTTTTCAAAGCCCCTGCAGCTCCTGAGGTGCCTGCACCAGGAACCTTGCCATGTGAAGCTGGAGGACAGTCACAAGCTACACCTTGCACCTGCAGCAAATTACCACCAGCAGTCAGTGACCTCTTCAAAATATCATCACCCTTCTTCCAAACGGTTTTATGAGGCCTAATTAAAATGAGCTTGGTTGAGGAATTAGTCCATGAAGGTCTCTTAGATAATTGCTGTGCTGTGATTAGTTTCCAGTTGAACAGGGTGCTTCACGGTGACCTGCAAGCAGTGGCAAGTCTGTGAGATAACTCCTCCTCCCTAAACCATTCCCCCCACTGGGCTTAATCCCATTTCCACCTGCTGGAGCCCCTGAAAACTGTAGTTTTTACTGCCATCTAATGTCTACCCAGCCTGCCTGATCTCCTGCTGGCGCGGCAGATTAGACTAATGCCATTAGACCGTTTGATTCTCCTGAATTTGCTTACCCACAGCGGGACACCTGGGTCATGGCAAGCGGCCTGTCCCATCAAAGAACCTTCCAGCTGGATCCCGCTCAGCTCTTCGCAGCATCACCCTGTAGCCCACGGGTCCCACAAACGCCAGTGTCACGTGTGACCCCCAGCTGGCACAGCTGGGCAGAGGCACCAACTGCATTTGCGGAGGAACCAGAGCCTGGGCATCATTTTTGGTACGTTCTGGATCCAGCAGCAGATCTTTCTCTCTTTCTCACAGCACTGAGCAGCGCTCAGGAGAGGGGCTGGGAGAGGCCCAGCTCTAGGCCAGCGTGTGGGTGGCTGTTCTGGGGACACCAGCCGGCAGTAGCAGTGACACTGCTGCCCTGTCCCAGCCCCAGGGAGAGGTCTCGTGCCTGAAGATCCCATGGGAGGAGGTTGAGGTTGTGTGTGGCAGCCACCCTTTGATGGCCCGGGCTCTCAGTGGGCTGTGGGTTACACAATCCACGGGGCAGCACCAGGGGAAGAGCCCGGCCTCCACTCACCAGGTGGATTTGGTGGGGCAGAAGAAAGTTTCATCCGGCACAGCCCCAAAAAGGCCACCAAACAAAAAGACCACCAAACCCTTGGCTGTGGCAAAGAGCAGAAACGGGCTCAGGAAGCCCACCCCCTGGCAAATGCCCACATCTCACGCACGCTGCTTTTCAGCTGCCTGGAAGGAACCGCACGGGCACAGGAGTGTCCTTTAACTAGAGGCTCTGAGTGCTTATTTCAGCATTGTTTTCCACCATAACAGATTTGCTCGGCACTTAATCTCATTCTCATTGACCAGAACTGCTGATTGCGTTATAATTAAATTGCAGTCTAATTTTACTTAGCTTTAACTGATAGAACACAAAGCTACAGGAATTAAACCATGATGAAAGGAAGCTGCACTAAGCAGCGGCACGACTATTAGGCCAGAATTGGGCTGAAGAAATGCGCCAACAGACCAGCATTGCAGCCATCGCTATTGACAAAAATGACTACTTAGGGGCCAAAGGAATCTAAAATGGTTTTTAAATATGTGGTGGTTTTTTTTTTCTACATCCATCATTACAAAATAGAATTTGGATTTCAGTTAAATGGACAAAAGCTGAGATTGTTGGATGACTCTCATTCTGGGCTCAACTTTTCCAGGTGCGTTGACTGGATAACTACTGTTGGGTGTACTGGTGGGGCAGAAGCCCGTGCTTCTAATGCTCATTATTCTACTGTCATATTGCTTCCCTCTTGCCAGACCAACAATTCCATTTAGTGTGTTGCAGAAAAGTCAGCTCACCGTGCAGATAAAAGATCAGAGGTGTTCATAGAACTAGGTCGTTCAGGTCCCTTTCCAGATGTAATCTCTTGCTTTTGTATTAATGAACCTGCAACAGAGGTGGCTTTTTACATTCCTTGGGCATTGAAATGAAACCGTGTAAAAACATGAAAAAAAGCTCTGTTTAATGCTGGAGAGAAAATTCCTGGAGGTCCAAGTTTCATGCGATGCTTTCTATATATGGTATGCTTTACTAAAATTATTGTACATGTGTATTTCCAAAAGCTACTTTTCGTGGGGAGCTGAAAAATTCTATCAACCCCTCTCCATACATAATGGGGACCACAGACTGCACTGTTAATGGTGGGGAATACTCCCCTTACATCCATCCTTTCGGCCTTCCCTCTCCCCCCGACCGGTATATCCAACTCTATGTGGAGATAAAACTTTAATTTATGCTAATACTTGAGCGTGACACTCCTTGTGACACTGCAGTGGTGACTTCAGCCCGAGAGCTGAAGGCTGAAAGCTGCAGGCCCATGCCCTGAGACAGCATCTCCCTTCACTAACCAACCCACACGAGGTTAATGTGCAGAGAGCTATTAATCCTTCTACAAACAGATCATTTTGCAGTTCATTAAACATTATTGCTAAACTACCAGTAGCCCTTCCTTGATTACTCACCTCTGAGAAAAGTGGCTCACAACTAAGTAGGAGCAGAAATAGATATTAACCTGTTTGTTCCAGTGATAGCTTGTGCTGTGCAGGATAATTACTGTTATTATTTGATTTCTTTGGTTGGGGTGGGCAGAGAGACTGGGTTTGTCTACACTGAAGTGTTTTGTTAATGCCGAAGACACATGTATTTATTCAGTCCAGCAAACATTCATTTTATGAAATATAAATGTCTGAGTTTCACACAGCCCCGTGGCACTGGCAGGAGATCACTTCTCTCTGCTTTTGCTGCTGGAGAGGGGCTGGAGGGACAGGGTCAACGTTTGAAGGAGGCAACAAGGAAGAAGGTGACAAGATGAATATTGTATTTCAGTAGATCCTTTTCAACTCTGCTACTAAAGGAAGGAGAAAAAATCCCCACTAAAGCTGCTGTTTGTGGTAAGAGGAGAGGACATTGGTAACAAGTTGGGGATGGATCCCTGGTGCTGGTTAGGGACAGGAATCTTAGAAATTTGACAAGAAGCAAAGCTACCTTTGAAATCATTTTATGCCCTTTGAATCTGGATTATTAAATGTGTCCAGTTTTATTTGTAAAAGGTATTTGCTCAAAAATCTCATCAATTTATGACTCTCAGATCTAGCCTGTGGATACAATCCCCAGTAGAACTCCATTTCATGCCTCCTGAACAGCCATCAGTGTCATGAAACCTCAGTTTTTCACCCACACCAACTAGCAGACCTAATTTCTTTACTTACAAAAGAGCTGATGAAGGAATTAATTTCCAGCTAGATCTAAATCATCCGTACTTGATGCCATGCCATGGTCCTCAGAGTAACCCTTCCATTATGCAACATCTCAAATTTGCTCCCAACTGAAGAACTGGGCTAAGTGCTTTAGTGCTACTTTCTCCTCAGCTGTCAAAAGTGTTGTATGACTGTCACTTTGAGGAAAGGAGTAACATTGATTTAGATTTGTGTTCCAAATTGTGGATCGTTTTGAAACCTTTACTCTGTATTCTGGAATGACTGTAAAATGATGTGTAGGTGGTATCTTCCTGAATTCAATGGATAGATTCCAAAAGACCAATTCACCCTGGTTTCTGTGCTTTCCAGCATTATAGCTTTTCCAAAGACTCCTTTTCAGAGTATCTGTTCACCTGTGCTCCAACATGCAACAAGCTCCTGAGCTCAGGAGAGCTGCAGAGCCCAGATCACAGCTGGTCTCTCTGGTAAGTTGAAAAGGTAAGAGGTCCACACTTCAGTGAGAGACCACGCTCAGCTGCTGTAAGCATTAAGGCACCTGTTTTCCGCAATGAGTGACAGCTTACACAAAATGTTTAATTGCTAAATTAGCTGAAATTGAGCCCACCCAATATGTGAAGTGGCAGTATTTCCATTAAACTGACCCATATAAATGTACTTCCAAATGGTTTTCTTACTGATAAGAGACTGATGGGCACCATCCCTAAGTATTAGAGAAGTCTTTGTTTGCAGGACTGCACAATGCTCAGGTTATATGATGGTTTTCTTACTGGTAAGAGACTGATGGGCACCATCCCTAAGTCTTATGAGAAGTCTTCATTTGCAGGACTGCACAATGCTCAGGTTATATTTACAGCTTTAATCTAGACCAAGAATGAAATTGGCAGGGATTACACTCTATCTGACCCACAGTTTGCCTTGGGATTCTGTATCTTGTAGTCAATGAATTCTGGGAGGGATTACACTCTAATCTGACCTACAGTTTGGTTTGGGATTCTGTATCTTGTAGTCAATGAATTCCAGAATTAAGTGACATGTCTGCATGTCCTTGCTTCCTAGGGAACCTTTAAGCTTCCCAAACAAGCTGGTTCCACTCATTCGATTTCCTGAAAGGGAAGGTGAGGAGAGGGTTAGAAGAGCTTTGGGTCAAATAGAGAAGTATATTCAGGTGCCTACAGCCCCGCAGCAATCGATAGGCACCGAGGAGACTCTCTGTAGCCCGTCCCCAAGCAATGCTGGCCGTTTCCAGAGGGTGCTCTGGCAGCAGCTGGCGGGTGCTATGGGCTGCATCCACTCCTGGCTGTGCACAGCCTCCAGAGAGGTCAGTGGGAAGGGACTGACTCCCAAATCTGGATTTTTTGCTTGTTGCTCACCTTGCCACCGCCTACATCACGCTTGGAGACAGCCATGGACCATCTAAGGCCAATGCCATCAAACCCAGTAGTTCTGAAAGCCTGTTCCTACAGCCACATCTGATGACTACTTTCAGGTTACTTGGGGAGGAACAGGCACTGTCTTGTGATGTTGTGTGGTGTCTAGGACCAGGTGCTCCTGGTCTGCAGTGTGATTCCTAGTATTGTAACTAATATGTTAATCTTAAGTAAAAGTGACTCATGGTTTAATTTCCATGGCACCATATCATTAGTAGATCTGCCTTTGTCATGAAATCATACCTTCGGTTTCTTGGCTTTAGCAATAGACCCTTTTTTCCCCTCTCTGAGGTAGCACATCCAGACTCCTCACACATAACATCTTTGTGAAGAACAGCTAAATCTAAAGTCTTACTCCATGTATTTTTCTTGCATGACATTAGAAAAATTCTTTAGGTTTCATCCAAGCTCTGCACAAGCAGGAGCAGCCTCCGTGAGCAGAGCACTTTGTGCCTGTACCCTGCGCTACAGGAAGGCATGTGGCCTGGACTGTCAACGCTCACATCAGATGAGCAGAGCACTTTGTGCCCAGTTACCCTGCGCTACAGGAAGGTATGTGGCCTGGACTGTCAACGCTCACATCAGACCATCTGACTCTTATATCTGTATAAAACATGATGTACTTCAAATTGTACCTTTATGTGAAGGGTAAATCCTACTGTAGAGCCACTTACCTGAAGTTGCTGTTTCTCAGAATCACCCTGAATGCAGCCAGGATCAGTGTCCGAGTTACCCATGTGAGCTCAGCGCCCATTTTCTGCTCTTAGTTGCTTTTCTCTCCTTTCCCTTTTTCTCAAGTCACTATTCTTAGCAGCTTGTGCCAGAAGAGGTCAGTGCCCCTGCCCCAGGAACACTCACCTGCTCCCTGCTGGCTGTGCCAAGGCGGCTGCTGTTATTCCACAGCAGTGTCCGTGGTGTCACAGAGCAGGAGGCTGCGATTGCCACATCCCAGAGTCACGTTACCCACAGGGACCCAAATGAGCTCACCAGCCCCAAAAGGAAGAGGCAATGAGACATCTCAACCAGAAGAGTAAGTCCCCTTTCTTCAGGGTTAACATCTCCATCAGCAGCTAAACCTAGATAACCTTAATGGAATTGATATACTCACACCATCAGGAAATAAAATAAAATCATTCAGTACCTTCTTACATTGCAGGAAATTATATTGATTTATTTGTTTGAAAGATTCCCCACAGGGTATGAAGAGGTCCTTCCACATGTGAATTGAAGATATAAGACTACATTTTGGATTAGAGCTTTTTCTGCAATCCAGCTGCATGGATGGCAGCAGGGAGGACCCCAGCTGTTAACATCTGCTGGCTGGGGTTTGGGATCTTACCAGTGGTGAGGTCAGTCAGGACCCTCAGCAGGAGAGTGTCCTTCCAGTGCAGGGTAGGAGGGTAGTCTCAGGTCTATGGAGGCTGAACCTCCATAGGTGTGGGTGCTGGAGAACAGCCCATTTGTCTTCTTCCATCACCAAGCCTGGGTTACACTCCTGTACCCCAGCTTCAGCGACGGCAGGAACCGTCTTTGTGCTTCTTCAGGGTCTCACTCGCAACCCCTCAGCCCAAAGCAGGTGCCAAGTCAGAAAAGGGGTGCCAGAGCGAGAGGTGCAGTGAGCCTCACCTTGAGCTGGGCCCATGGTTGGCAGCAAAAGCCGTGGCGGATTGCCTGAGTAAGGAACAGGCAGTGAACAGCCTAATCCCTCCCTGCGTGTCATGGGCACCAAAGTACTGGCAGGGTCTCTGTATCAGCCCAGGGGGGCCAACTGCTCCCCACACTCCCAAATCTGGCCTGGTTTTGTTAAAGTGTGGCTGGTTGAGATGAGGTACACAATCACGATGCATCCCACCCCAGCCCTAAGAGCATCACACACCCACACCAACAATGCCTGCTGGGAGAGTCCACAAGTAGCTAAAATTCCCAAGTGGAGGGGTCAGCACCCCTGCTTTGACCAGAAAGACAGACATACATCATTGTAGGAAAACGGGGTTTAAATAACTAACATACTTCTCTGGAACCCTATCATGACACACCCCTGTGCTATCTTCCAACATGACAAGTGCCTGTGACCCAGACTCTCACTTGATGCACGTCACCTACCCATTGGATGGAACTGGCTCCAGAGTTCCAAAACTCTGATCTGCTGGACACAGGGTACCTTCTAATCTTGTAATCTCATAAAATCATTGTACTGTTACTGGTGCTTCACTCTTGAAAAAGGAAAAAAAATAAAGGTTAATATACAAAAGGGAGGTTTCAGTTTTACAAAGCTCCCTTTATTCACCTGAATCCCACTAAGGTCAAGAGAAAGACTGCTACTGACTCATACCAGCATTTGAATCCAGAGCTGAATTAGAAATTCACTTTGTAAAATTTCAGCTCAGGAAAGAACCAGCTTCCTAAAAGATCACATGGTGACAACTTTCATCCTTTCTTAGCAAAAGTCTGAGAAATACTTTCCAACACTTACTCACCAAATCAGAGCCTTTTTCTTTTCTATGGCAGTTTTAATAAAATAGTTTTGATCCTACAGATGTTAAAAATGTGTTTCAGCCTCCTTTTATGAACAAAATACCCACTGAAATCCAAAGTGTTGTGTTCGAGGAGCTCATCTCGAATGGGCTGCTTCCAACTCTTACAGTCTTGGAACAGGCCCCCAGGCATTTAGTCTGGAGAAAAACAGGCTGAGGGGAGACCTAGAGCAGCAGTGGAATTGTCATCCCTGGAGGTATTTCAAAGACAGGCAGACGCAGTGCTTGGGGACAAGATTTAGTGGTGGTTTCGTCAGTGTTAGGTTGATGGTTGTACTTGATGATCTTAAAAGGTCCCTTCCAACCTGTACAATTCTATGATTCTAAGATTATCAATACCCAGATCTACCCAAATACCCTTATGGCCCCAGTGGATTATCAATACCTGGATCTACCCAAATACCCTTATGGCCCCAGTGAAGGAGAAGCAACTCCTTAACCCCCCAAGGCAAATAGTTTCCTGTGGATTCACCTCCCAGAACTGGCTCGCTGTCAGAGGAGGGGCAGCACTAGCTGGTGGGAACTGTGGAGATGCACATAGGCAGTGCCTATTTCTACGGCACATTGCCATGAGCTGACTTTTACCTGCTACAAAGCTGTAGCTGTCATCTCCTGCCTCTTCCTGTAGATTTCCTCCTCTCTGCAGTAGTGCCCTGGGACTCTCTCCCTCACACCTCTGGCACAGGGCTCTGTGAAGGAGAAGCAACTCCTTAACCCCCTAAGGCAAATAGTTTCCTTTGGATTCACCTCCCAGAACTGGCTCGCTGTCCGAGGAGGGGCAGCGCTAGCTGGTGGGAACTGTGGAGATGCACATAGGCAGTGCCTATTTCCACGGCACCTTGCCATGAGCTGACTTTTACCTGCTACAAAGCCGTAGCTGTCATCTCCTGCCTCTTCCTGTAGATTTCCTCCTTCTCTCTGCAGTAGCGCCCTGGGACTCTCCCTCACACCTCTGGCACAGGGCTCTGCACTGAGCACACACTGAGCTACTGTCGGTGGTGATGTGCAGCCACCAGAGGGAAGGGGTACAACTACGGACAGATTTCAGATCCTCTCTGACACATTAGATGTGGGGTACAGTTTCACACGGGTTATGTCTGCAACCACCTGGGAATTTTACCGAATTTTCCCCTCTGCATTCCCTCATCTAAACTTTACAGCCGTTTTTCCCGGCTCCGGTGTCACTATCTGCAGCATGTGCTGTGTTCCAGCGACACCTAGGGACAGAGGCTGGGAATGGCACGCTGGCCTTTTACAGAAGCAGCATTTAAAATATATTTGAAGCTGATAAAATGGGTTGGTTTGATAGGGACTGATTATTTAATGGCTTTTGAAAAAAAGGCCAAGAGTCCCTTATCTCCTCTCAGAAAGGTAAAAACAATGCTCATTGCAGAATGTGAATTTTAAAAAAATCTTTTCTTGTAATCTCCCAGTAGCTACTTGTAAAACTTCAATTGCACAATGGACACAAACCTATGGATCTTAAATAAGCCAGTGGCTGAGAGGACAGTTACAATTAAGATGAGGAGAAAAGCATCTTGCATACTTTCCAGGCTCAATGTACCACACGCCCCACAGCCCGTTCCTCAGCTCTCGTGCATTAGCAGCCATTTCAGGGAGCCACACCAGAGAAATGGCACTGACTGACATCACAGTTCACTCTGCTCAAACAAAACAAGCAAGATAAAGACATTTCACTACTGAAAACAAAGCACATGAAAAGGGATAATGTCATCATGAGGAAAGAAACACTCTAGGGTCAAAAGAGCAAGTTGCTCTGTGTAGCTGTATCTATGTACCATTTACTCATTGCTACTATTTATTTACCCATTACATTTGCATGTCAGTTCTCTGGTCACAAATGAGTCCCCGTGCCTAGTGTTTCACCTCTGTAGGACAACAATATGGACCCCCAGACCTGGGGATCTTACCTGCAGGGCAGGAGATGGCTGATGGACATGGGCATAGAGCAGAGGGAAGGGTGGCCATCTGGACGGCTCCGCAGCATGGCCTGGTGTCGTTCCCGGAGGAACAAAGCCAAAGCAGCACCAAGTCTCCCCACTGTGCTTCGTTCTGCACTGGAGGAGCAGGCAGCCTCCCTCCAGAGCGTCACCGGGAACAGCCACACGTGATCAGATCAAAAGCTCACCACGTGCCCGTGTAACACATCACTCAACAACGTGGGTACGTACGGGCCACCTCTTTTAAACCAGACTCTGTGTGACCGTACAGCATCCGCTCTGATTTCCCCCTGTAAATTTAGACTTCCTAATTCTACATGACCTGTGAGAAAAAAAAGAATCCTGTGCTAAGCCATGCCCGGACCTTTGGAGAACGCCCAAAAATACCACGTGTCTCTGAGGACAGAAGGAAGCATGGAACATATTCTCAGAGGGAGGAGACATCAAGAGAAGTGCTTACACACACACCAGGGGCTTCTACATACAAACCCAAAGTATTTAAATCTGCTCACACGGGAGAACAGCATGGAGAGGGTGGGGACAGAGGCAAGCTGGTGGTTCCTCTGGATCTCTGGGTCCCATCAGCTGGAGCTGTCCCAGCTGAGGCCCAGATTTCAGTGAAGAGGAAAAACTCTGTCCAAAAGTAAAGGTCAAGTAAACCTTTGAAAAATAAAAGACAGTGGACGCTTTGTCAGTATCAGCACTACAGAACGGGATCCCAAACACACGGTCTGTCCAATTCTGTGAACTTCAGGGCAATGTCTCTCGATACGTACCTGTGAAGGAACCGCCAAAACGTTCATTCCTTTGCTCCCAGCAGCCACTTTGCTGCATCACTAAACCCCTACAGAAAGTGTAAATTGCAAGCCAAACCCTGGGCTTCTCCTTTTGCCACCTCTGCCCTTTCCATCAGGCAGCCAGGGGCAGCCATGCACGTTCCCAGGGCTCAGGAGAGCAGCAGGCACACACAAAGCTCACACAGCCCATGCTGTGCCTTCCAGATGGGGACCTGGGAGAAAGCAGCGCTTTGGGGCTGGCGTAGGGCACTGAAATAAACTGAGCAACAACTATTCTGGGGCAGGAAATGCCTCATAAGGTAATGTAAGAGAGGCTTCCACTTCAACAGCTTCCTCGCAGAAGTGTAACGCCCAAATCATGCACTTGGAAGATTCTCCTCGTACTCAGTTACTTCAGCTAAACTTCCTTTTTAAAGCATCCCTAGTGCCTTCCTCCTGAAAACGTAGCTTAACAAGGTGAAGATTTGCAGCCTGAATCAAACTGAGACAGCTAATAAAATACTAGAAACTAAGAAGAGATTAGAGATCATCATCCTGTTGTTGAGGTGACTGAGGAGAAGGGGTGCACTGAGTGAACAGCTGAGGACACATCCCAGGCACAAAAATTGCCAAGCGACACCACCACCACCTTTGCAAAGGAGCCCAGGGAGCCTCCAGACTTGCCCTTTGTGTTCCCGCTGCCTGTAGCTTCATCCAGTGACACACAGCTGTCCAATATTTCCTAAAGAGCCTTTTTTATACTGAATTCTCACTCGTATCAATTATCTTGAATAATAAATAGATTAATTTACAGGTTAGTATTTATTAAAGGAACCCGGACAGTGGTTTTGATCCGAATCTCCAAGTTCTAATTCAGATCTGGGCTTTGAGTTACACCTGTAACTCGGCAGTGAGTGTTGAACAGACACTAACAGACACCCGGGCTGCAGGGCCACCTTTTCCACCAGTGTCACTGAGCACAGACGTGTTGGTACCACCAATCTATCTGGCACTGACTGAGGTGTACCCCATCATTCATCGGGAGGTACCCCCCAGCAGATTTTTCCAGCAGGACTCCTGGGAATATACCATTTTTCATCTTTCTTACCCCAGAACTATGCTCTGATTACACATCACCACATTTATCATTTGCTGGATCTAGCTAAAGAGCAAACTTCTAGTAGATTTGAGGGAGAGGCTACCAAAACAAGGGGGTTACCTGTCCCATCACGAGGCCCAAGGCTTGTCTGTCTGTGCTGCAGGAACAGCGCTGGTTCCCTCTCCGACTGCGAGAGGGACCACAACCACAGCTCACAGCTAAACCCCACCTTCAAGGAGCACCACCACCAGTCCTCCTGCAACTGCGTCTCCAGAATTCAGCGACTCGGAGAACTAAGTCTGGATCGTGGTATTCCGCTGCATAATCGTAGCAAAAATGGCTTAAAATGGCAAAAAGCATTTATTATTCACACAAGTACTTTTAATCAGACCCCAAATTAATCTCAGAAATGTGCCTTCACATTTCACAGATGCAAGACATTCTAAAAATAGCCAAGACCAAAACTTGAGCACTCATCACTGGCTTCATCTAAAAACAATGTGCATTTTGCTCATTAAAGAAATTAGATCCTCTTCTACCCAAAACCTTAGACATCAAGCCAATACCATCGTCTCGTTTTAGAGCTATGATACCCCAGTACAAGTCACAATTTTTTTAAGTTGGTTAGTACAGATTATGGTACAAATTTAAAAGAGGAAATATAACATTTCTTGAAGAAATCAAAACTGATTACAAGAGGACCAAATACATCACTATTAAATTACACTACTTTTTATCTTCCACCAAAAAAACCTCAATCCTACTTAATAATAGTGTAAAATTCCCCGTGTTTTAGAAAAGCATACATAAAATACCATCGGTACACTTTATTTCAAAAGACTTTGTTGTCTCAGCTCTCTAGCAATACCCCAATACAGGTTGACTTGTTCATGAAGAGATCAATCACAGGCCTGTAGCAAACATTAAAAAGTCGTGCCAAGTACAAATCCTCTTTTGAGACTTTTTTTTAATGTAAACTGGAAACAGGAGGCGTGAATCATCCGTACAGCAAACACAGAACAACTATGTCATTTTTCCCTTATTCATCTCAAGAGCTTTTGATCTTGTAACTGGAAAGTAACCTTCATGTTGCCAACTAAACCAAGTATGGATGTATGGAGAGCTGTAGGAGGAAGGCAGATTCTTAAATACACACGTCCCTCTAAGACCACTTCGATTTCCCTAGTGGCATCAGCACACTAATTAGAAGAACAAGCAGTTGCACTAATCAACACTGAACACACTAGAAGTAACAGGAGCCCCTACCATGTCCTAACGTAATCAATAAAAAGGCCACCCCCATCCTTTAATGGCTAAATGACAATCTTGGACATACTTCACACAGTCAGAGCACTAACGAGCTGCTCTGAACAAGGGTGTAACACACGGACCCTGTGCACCTCCGGGTTAAGGAAACAAGAATTGCTGACTGGAACTCAAGCTGCATCCATCCTATACCAGTAAAATTAGAGTAGCACAGGCCATAACAGTGCAAAACATCAGGTGAGATCTTACAAAAACTACAAACAGCGTCTCTCACTACAGCAGGGCTATCTGCTTACACCTGCACCTTTAGGGGAACGCATACTGATGAGCAGGATGGCAGAACCGGGCAAAATGAAGACCTCTGCTTAATCATTATTTTTTCAAGTACTGAAAACTTAAGCTTCAACGACTCTTCACATTTTTAAGTTTTATAATGGCTTTAGATATATTTAGAACCTTATATGCCAAGCTCTCAAGGAAGTTTGATTAGGATTTTTAAAGATACAGAAATAACAATGTTGCAGAGGTCTTGCAGTCCAGATGAATCTAAGTGAATGAAAACAGACTTAAGACATAAACCTATTTGCTAAGGTTGGATTTTTTTTGGAGGGATTCCCCTCTCCCTCCCCAAAAAAAGTTCTCCAGAACAAAATGCTTTTCTGGCAGGCTGTGCAGGCAGTAAGGGTTAAGCAAAGCCATTGTACCAATGAATGGTACGCGCATAACCTAAGCACCGTGCACTTCAAAGGTTCTTTCACTTGAGAAAATGGTGGCTTATCTGTCCATAGTTGTGCTCTTCCTGCCCTTCTCAAACACAGGGTCAGACTTAGCCGACCACAGGCAAAGGTCAAGGGTCTGATAATTCACACAACAAGAGAAAGCAGGCAGCCTACAGAGCTGAATTACTAAGTCTCACCTTCTACAAATAAGGACTGCTACCACCATTTGGGAAGCGATGATTTCGTTGTCCATAGCTGCATTAAGCAGATGTAGGCCCTGACCAGACAACACAACAGATTTATTTATGCAGCACTTTACTCCAGTGTATCAGTTAAAAGAATCAGCTACAACAACCTACTATAACTACACACAGCAAGACTGTGAATTTGAAACAGCAGTTCCTACATCCAATTGCAGCTTGTGGTAAAGTCTAGGTTAAGAGCAGCAGTCTTGATTTGGAAACGGAAAGACACAGAATTCACAATATTCCAACAAAAAGAAGCCACCAGTCTGCAGTCTGAGCTTGCCCAGTCTCGAGTCCTACTAATGGGTTTTAAAAGTGTTTTGCTGTTATTAGATCCCTTTCACTGCCTTGACAATTACGGGCCACATCCTTTATGGTTTCTTAACCTATTTTGGAATAGATGGAAAGACTGAAACCTGCCTTCACTGTACAAATTGGTTTTCATGGTAGGCATTTAAACATTAAAGAGGACAAAACATGAAATTGTTGAAGCCTTTCCTCTAGAACACACAAAGAGGCTTGGGCTTCTAACAAGGCTAGTTAGAGACACTGTTCTAGTTTAAAAGACTTCCAGAAGTAAAATTTCTGCTTTCCTTCTAGAAAGATTAAATTCTTTCTGGCCACAACAATCCCCATTGATTTAAACTTCAAATTTCTTACTTCTTATACCCTCTCCTTTTAATTTTGCCCTTCAAAGGTCAAAACAAACGCAGCTCCACTCCAGCATAAAACCCAAAGCCACCTATCAACTGCAAGGTTCTTCCTGTCAGAAAAGACTTCTAAATGAGGAAGAAACAGTTTAAGTTTTTCTTATTGATTCCAAGCAGAATGACTACAGAGAAATGACTCAAGCTTAGGTAGTAAAAGTTAATGGAATGCCATCTGAAATGAAGACTGACTCAGTAACACATGAGACTTGCTAATTGTTTTTTAATCTCCAATTCAAACCCTCACTAGAAGAACTCATGTAATACCAGTTTTTCCTCTTGAGCAGGAGAACAAACTTTAAATGAGAACATCAGGTTTTTCTGGCATTTAATAAAATGAAAATCATTAAGTGCTACGTACCCCCAAATGATTAATTATTTTAGCATCTATGAATCAAGACTAGGTAAACTTGCAGTGCAATTTTATTCTGCTAATGTGCAAGACTTACACATGACTTATTTTTTGGATTTCCCTTCTGCGTGCTGGTATTTCCTGTTTTGCAGCAGGCTTTCCCACCTCCTCAACACATTATACCTTAACCGTATACAATCTTCCGGAACATCCTTTTTCTGGACCAGCTAAGATCTGTAACAGCAGGCAGCGTTTGTGGAGACTGGGAGACCGGACACTGGATTCTTACAGCTGGAATTGTCTAGATCAGACAGAGAAACAAACTGTCATATATATGCTCTATAATGCTCCTCTAGTTGTTCTTAGTGCCATAAAGGTTCATATCTGAATTCAGAAATCTTAAACAAAAAAAGAAAGATTCAAGTGAGTTAAAATTGAGCACTTCTGTTTCAAAAGGTGAGTCTGAACAGGAAACACAGTATAGGCACAGGTGATATTAAGTAATGCACTTTTGCCTATTCTTGATGTTTACATAGGTAGTCATTAGTTCTTTTTTCCCCGAATAAGTTATTACTAAGTCTTAGCAGTAAAGAAATTTTTCTTTTTTCCTTTCCAGAAATTACATAATATTACAAGTAGGGTTTTTTTTTTTAAATTTTTCCCACTAGTCTTATGGTTTCCTCATCTCAGCATGTTTTGAATTGTTTCAGAGAAAAATTCTATGTGTAGCTCACAAGGAAGATAAAATCTGCATGTTTCACCAAATGAAATAATTCCATTCTGTAAAGAGACTTAAAAGCAAAATCTCTTAAAAGCAAATACCAAATGCCTACACCTAACTCAGACTAGATGATGGTGGAACAAACCTATTATAACTTTAGATGACAGCAAACTTATTGCCTGCTAGAAAAGTAGACTAAATCACCTTTCTGTAGTAACACCCAAACCCCATTACAAACCCCTCCACGTTAACTGCTAGACATAACAAAACTTTTCACAGGGTAAAAAAAATCCACGTTAACTGCTAGTCATAACAAAACTTTTCACAGGGTAAAAAAAAAAAGGCTAGTGTAGAGCCTGTTCCCTTCCTTACTTCCGTCAGCTAATGAAAGCACTCCACTTGCCAACATTAAATGCACAGTCATGGCAGAAGCCAACTCAATGTCTTTCCCGTTTGTTCACTCAGTGACAAAAGAGACACAAAATCCCATGCACTTCCTTCAAACATTTTGGGAGTACTATGTAAGATCTAGATGTTTAACACATTCTCAGTAACAGCAGCCTTAAGGAGTTCAGCTTATTCAAGTCTAACACTAATATTTCATAGTCACTGCGGAACATTTTAGAGAATATCCAGTTACTTACTCAGAAAACAATTTATGTCTTATCATGCTGCTACTAAGATACACCTACACAAGAGACTTTAAAGCTCTAGTCTTACAGCTACAGGGTAAGATCACAGCAAGCTAATGTACTGATTAATTAGCTAATACTTCATCATGTAGATTTTCCAATTTATTCAATGAGCAGCGAGCTACACTTGCCACAAAACACTGTAGCCATTCTTTAGTAAGGCTGCTGTGCTAGTTTAAAACTTAAGCTAAAGCATTTCAAATATCCCAGAAAATATATGAATAAACTTTTATTTCTAAGCAGCAACACACACTGTTTTAATACAAGCCACACATTTAAGTCAGGTGCAGAGTAGTAAACTGAACAATCATCGCTAAAACACTTCCATTGGAAATGTGTTAAAGTTCACAAGTGTTATCATTACCACCTTACTGAAGTTCTCTTATGTGTTTCTAGTCTACACACCACGTGGTGCACGCAGTCATGCAAATCTGAATCAAATTTTAAATGTTCAGGTAACAGGGAAGTCCATTCACTGCAAAGATTCATTTTTCACAGAAGAGCCAGGGTAGGTAAGACCAAATACTGCAGGGTTCTTCACAAGAGTACAGGTATTTTAGAAACCATGAACTTTCAGTTGTTCTTCCTTGACAATGCCAATCTAAAGGAGAAAAGCAACATATTTCAGTAAAGCTTACATGCTTCAGATATTACAGTGATATCAAGTTACCACAATCTTACACTCTGATTAAAGAAACTGCAATACAATGTATACTCAATATAGAAGTTTTCTACTTCCCAGGATGTTTCCGGGCCAGGAGAAGAATTGACTACATAAAAAAGAAAATCTTACCAGACATGTGACTTGTTCTGTAGTCCTAGCACTTATTCTTTGACAGTGTCAATATATATCATGATTTGCATCAGTAATCTTGTGGTGAAAGACTTTTTCCTCTATAGTGTTTTCAGTCTCAAAATGATGGTTTGCATCAAACACTTGATTTTACAAATGAAGAAGTCAAGTTGCACTGCCAGAGAACAAGTGGTACGTTCTTGCAGGGTAAATGCATTCTACAGTGCTTTGATTCTTACTCTTATTCTGCAAGTGTCATTTTACTTTTTGGCTGAAAATACAAAGGAACTACAGCAGACCTCTTTAGCTGGTTAATTAACATCAGTGCCACCTGCCACTCTATTGCTTCCAGAGAGGTTTAGATATTTATCTGCAATCCCTTACCTCCAAGAGGAATTGGCAAATGTTCTTTCTCTGGTCACCTTGAAGCTGGATAACTTCCCCGTATTCGGGATGTTCAATCACAGTACCATTACAAGCAAATTTCTAGAACAAAACATTCACATTGTAAGGCACCTGACGTACATTATTATTTTGCTTCTTAAGTCTTTCCTGCAGAATTTTGTCACAGAAGCTGTTTACTAAGCTCTGATGCCAAGCAAGGCAAAGGCTAGATCTATTTTGCACAGGTTTTGAGAGCAAATGGAATGTATCTAGTGATGCATACAGACACAAACTAAGCTGCTGATGGTTAATTCAGGCAAAGACAGGATTAGATACTGCGCAGGAGGAACTACCCAGCACTCATTGCAAGAATAGAAAACAAAGTCACAAGACACAGCCTTTCAACTCCAAACTATTTTAAAATAAATGTTTACATCCTGGTGAAACTCGAGATCTCTATTTCAAGAGCAACCCAGCAATGACAGGAGCAGGAATGCAAAAAACAGTTCTACTTTAAACTGATTTTATTCTTCACATCAACAAAGCCTGTTATCTCTGAAATTTTAATGAAACATTCAGAATGTATTTTATTTACTTCTTTATAGGAAAGAAACATTTAACTTTTTAGCAAAAATCAGTGTCACTGCATACTGACAGGAGTTTTGAGAAAGAGAGGTAAAGGCATGAACTTGAACATGCAAGTGATGTGCGCTGGCAGGAATGAAATCAATATTCTGTTACCTCATATTAAAAGCTACCACACTCTTTTATATCTTTATTATTAAATCAAATCAGCAACTTCACCTTTTTGAAAGCTTTCACAAGTTTCTTCTTGTCATAATCATCTGCAATTCCCTGAACAGTTGTTAGTGTCTTTCTCCCGTTTCGTTGCTGGATCCTTATATGAATGTAATCCTCAGTCCCCGCTGGGAGTAAGTCGTCGCCCTTTGTCGCATCAGCAAAGGGGTCTGCAGGAGGAAAACCATTTGTGTAATTCCCACAAAGGGAAACACCCAATTCGAAAACCAACAAGTAAATTTCTCACTTTATTTAAGGGATAATCTTGCTGTTTTCTCCCTGTTTAAATCAGAGTACTTTTTTTCTACAGATGTATTGTCTCACTACCCTACTAACTCAGCATAGCGCCCTCATCTATCCAGTTTCTTCAGTGCCTTCCCGGATATAAACAATTTTCAGCTCACATATCCATTTACTTCAGTATTTCCTGTAAACAGTAAATCCTGAAGCTCTGAACCTGAAAACAGGGCTCTGAGCGAACATCAAGTGCACATGAGTTTTTAGACAGCCACATGCATTTGAAGTGAAATATGAAAGTCATTATCTTTATCAGACCAACTGTTAAGGACAGAAAAATCAAAAAACTCTTATACACACACTCCTATAGAGGTCCAGAATAAAAGTCTTATACCTTGACAACTACCATGCTACAAGCACTTTAAGGCATGGATGTAATTCTTGGCTACTAATGTAAACAAAACAGGGTAAACAGACACAAACAGATGTCACAACTTGTCTGTAAACCAGGACCCCTCTGCCAGTCAGTAGCTTTAGGCAGGAATTTTAACAAAATTCATTCAGGCTTTGACTAAAAAAAGGTCAGCTCTCAAATTCTTCCAAGCTTAAATTTATCTAGCATGGGTGAAATAGGAAGGCATTTAGGAAGAAGAAGGGTTTCTGGGTTATACTTCTTGTTCTCTGTTCTCCACCAAAAAAAAAAAAAAAAAAAAGTATTTAACGCTCACTCTGTCAAGAAATTTGATAGCCCTACAAGTTTCCTAATCAGTAGCTCCAAATAAATCTTGAAGCATGAAAAAATCTACGTTTTGAATTTTTTTTAAAAACAAATGGCAAGTAATTTCTGCATACTAATCAGAATCATATTGAAGAGTCTGATCTTCAGAAAGTGTAGGTTCAACAGCCATGCAAGCTACAATTCCCCAAACTTCCATCAAAACTCAAACCTAAAAGGCTGACCAAATTTTGCAATCCACTCAAAACAAATACCGCAAAAGAGTAAAACTTCAGCAGAGATAGCAAGAGAAGCAGTTCAGCTTCTAGACAGACTGACCCTTGTGAAAACAAGGATGACTAGAATATTAAAGGCACTGAAAGCATCATGAGGATGCACGCTTCACAGGAACGACGTACAGCCCTGGGAAACTTGGCTGGCTTAATTTCTACTAAGGCACTTGTTATAACGTGCTGCACTTCAATGTCCCCCACAGATCGAAGGGCAAACAGTAATAGAAAATTTCAGTCAAAGAAAAGCATGAAGATCACTCGGCAGAGCTGAGGATTCCAGGCTGGAGATAAGCCAGCGCTGTAGGTGTTGACACTGGATTACTTCAAACAAATCCTTTGGGCAGCACCTTCCTAAGCGCAGGATCAGCTCCCAAATCATGATTAACACAACCTTCTCATGTGGCTTATATGTGCGGAAGATTAGAGACAAAAGTGAGACCAAAAGCCTGACAACATTACCATATCACTTCTGCTGCCTATAGATAAGGGAGGTGGAGAGCCATGGCCCAGCACTGTAAACTTCCCTAATACAAGAGAAATGACCTACAGTCTGTATAGCTCAATCGATATAAACAATACCCTTCGCAGGGCATATATCAGGTTTTGGGACATTGGTAAGGACACGATGAGGCAGCAAATCAACAAGCAATTGGAACGGAGGAGAATGATTGCCTTCCTTAGCAGACCATACGAACCCTAGGCTCCCTCTGCCCACAAAGGCTGCAACTTTGGGGCTGCAGAATTGACAGAAACGCCCGGTTTGGGGCGCACCTAGACACTGAGGGGAACGGCGCGGTACGGGGTGCCAGAGCACGGTACATGGCGGCGGCTCCCACGGGAGAGGAAAGGGAGCAAACAGGGAGAGAGACGAGTCTCCCAGCCCAGGTCCCCCCGCCGCACACACACACAGGGCAGCTCCCGAGGCTGGGGAGGGCAAGGCCGAGCCGCCGGAGCACGGCGGGCACCCCGGGGACGGCAACACCCGCCGGGCAACGACCGCAACCTCACCCCGAGGGGCTGGGGGGGGGGGAAACCAACGCCCCCGGGGGGGGGG
>NW_015090772.1:200223-200678 GCF_001431845.1 Calidris pugnax
ATTCTGAGAGGACGGGAAAGGGGAGGGAGGGAGAGAGAGAGAGAGAGAAAAAAAAACAACAACAAAACAAACAAAAAAAAAGGAGCAAAGGGAGAAAGGAACGCAAAGGAAAATAAAGAGGGATGGGAGCCCCCCGCCCCTCAGCCCCGGCACACCGCCCCACGCTACCGGTTAACGGGCGGCGGCTGCCGTTTTTCCTCACAAAATGGCGGCTCGCCAGAGCCCCGCCGAGCACGTGATGGCCGCCGCCACCACCCCCTCCCTGCCCCGCGCTGCCTCACGGGAAAGCGAGTCCCACCCCGCCCCGCAGAGGGGAGCGGCAGCCCGACGGACTACAGTACCCAGAGTGCACCGCGGCCGGGCGGGGGGGGGGCCCTCTGCCTCAGGGTTCCCCAAGGGTTCAGCGAGCGGTTGGAAGTCACCAGCTCGGGGGGCCGCCCCCCCCCCCCCCCCAG
>NW_015090772.1:201721-202708 GCF_001431845.1 Calidris pugnax
CAAAAGCCCCGCGGGCGGGCGGCTGAAGCCCCTTGTCGTGGCTGCCTGCCCCGGCCCTCAAGGGACAGCACAGGCCCTGGTGCGGTGACACAGGGGCTGGCCTGCCTTTGGTTTGGGTGGTGCCGTCTCCTGGTATCCCCTTATGTAGTTTATAAATGGTTAAACTGTAGAGAATCTTTTGGAGAAGAAATGTAACTATTTTAGTAACTACCCCAAACGGTTTCAAGGGGTTAGTAAATAAGAAAGGCTGTCTGTGGCCCCCAGAACATGGTGACCTAGGGCAGGGACGCAATAAATACGGACATTGTCTGACAAACAGGTGGTAGCAGGGAGATCATTAGGCTTAATGAGCAATCAAGCAGTTAGAATGTTTTGCCAGCATGAAAAGTGAGCCAAAGGACAGGTGAAGATGATGAAGACTGAGGAAGAAATGACCCTGACTCAAAATGAGGACCACCAGAAGGCACAACTACGCACGCCCAAAAGCTTATTATAATGTGTAAATGAATTATCGGAAATGTAATGAATATACTAATGTTTTATTGGAATGATATTGAATATGTATACCTGCTGCGTATAAGTTTAATTTGACATCAGTATTGGGTGCGCACAATAGGAGGAATAATCCCCTGCGCACCCGGCGCCGCAATAAAGAATGACACTTTCTGAACTTTAAATTGAGTCTTAGAAAGTTTTATCTGCTGGTTTGCAGTAACACTGCCAATGCACATGCTGCCTGCTAACGGGACCAGACCAGCACTACCCCAAAGTACCTAAAGGGTGGGTTGAAGGACGATGGAGCAGGACTCTTTTCAGTGGTTTCCAGCGATAGGATGAGGGGCAACGGGCACAAGCTGGAACATGGGAAGTTCCACTCAAATATGACGAAGAACTTCTTTGTGGTGAAGGTGGCAGAGCCCTGGAAGAGGCTGCCCAGGGAGGGTGTGGAGTCCCCTTCTCTGGAGATCTTCAAGACCCACCTGGATA
>NW_015090772.1:221368-369895 GCF_001431845.1 Calidris pugnax
AACAAAACAAACAAAAAAAAAGGAGCAAAGGGAGAAAGGAACGCAAAGGAAAATAAAGAGGGATGGGAGCCCCCCGCCCCTCAGCCCCGGCACACCGCCCCACGCTACCGGTTAACGGGCGGCGGCTGCCGTTTTTCCTCACAAAATGGCGGCTCGCCAGAGCCCCGCCGAGCACGTGATGGCCGCCGCCACCACCCCCTCCCTGCCCCGCGCTGCCTCACGGGAAAGCGAGTCCCACCCCGCCCCGCAGAGGGGAGCGGCAGCCCGACGGACTACAGTACCCAGAGTGCACCGCGGCCGGGCGGGGGGGGGGCCCTCTGCCTCAGGGTTCCCCAAGGGTTCAGCGAGCGGTTGGAAGTCACCAGCTCGGGGGGCCGCCCCCCCCCCCTCCCCAGGAGGGACCCCAAAAGCCCCGCGGGCGGGCGGCTGAAGCCCCTTGTCGTGGCTGCCTGCCCCGGCCCTCAAGGGACAGCACAGGCCCTGGTGCGGTGACACAGGGGCTGGCCTGCCTTTGGTTTGGGTGGTGCCGTCTCCTGGTATCCCCTTATGTAGTTTATAAATGGTTAAACTGTAGAGAATCTTTTGGAGAAGAAATGTAACTATTTTAGTAACTACCCCAAACGGTTTCAAGGGGTTAGTAAATAAGAAAGGCTGTCTGTGGCCCCCAGAACATGGTGACCTAGGGCAGGGACGCAATAAATACGGACATTGTCTGACAAACAGGTGGTAGCAGGGAGATCATTAGGCTTAATGAGCAATCAGGCAGTTAGAATGTTTTGCCAACACGAAAAGTGAGCCAGAGGACAGGTGAAGAAGATTAAGATTGAGGAAGAAACGACCCTCACTCGAAACAAGGTCCACCAGAAGGCACAACGATGCATGCCCAAAAACTTATTATAACCTGTAAATGAATTATTGGAAATGAATATGCTAATGTTTGCTTGGAATTACATTGGATCTGTATACCTGTTGTGTATAAATTTAATTTAACAACAGTATTGCGTGTGCACAATAGGAGGAGCGATCCCCAGCACACCTGGTGCCACAATAAGGAATGCCGCTTTCTGAACTTTAAACTGAGTCTTAGAAAGTTTTATCCGCCGGTTTGTGGTAAATCCCCATGTGTTCCCGAGCCCACTGGAATTCCAAGCTAACTCCCAAGAAATTGAGAGAGGGCTTCCCCCTTCCCCACTGAAAACGCATTGGAAAAACAAAACACCCCTCCCTCAGGCCTATGTCGCTGGACAACAAACAGGCACAAAGACACTGGGGGGGCCGGTCAGCACCCCCCAAACTGCCCCTTGGTGTGCTCCCCCTTGGTGTGCTCTCCCTTCCTCTCAGGTGGGTACTGCCAGTGAGGCAGAGCTGATCCCTTCCCGAGGCATCAGATGCCACCATGGCAGTCCCCAATGAGAGTCTCCCCATCCCACAGCTGCCCACTGACTGACTGCTAACTGGTTACCTGTGGGGAGGACAGTGTTGGGGCTCCAGTGGTAAAAACGCGCCTTTAAAAAGTCATCCACGTGTTACAAAGCTTGCCAGTCCTTGGGAGGCGATCAAATGGCTTTGCAGATGTACAATAACCTTGTTGTATTGGCACAACTGCCAGAACTTCCACTCAAATATGAGGAAAAACTTCTTCACAGGGAGGGTGACAGAGCCCTGGAACAGGCTGCCCAGGGAGGTTGTGGAGTCCCCTTCTTTGGAGATTTTCAGGATCCACGTTGATGCAGTCCTGAGTAACATGCTCTAACATGCTCTAGGCAATCCTGCTTCAGCAGGGGAGTTGGACTAGATGATCTCTATGGTCCCTTCCAACTCTAAAAATTCAGTGAAATTCAGTGAAATTTGTATTTATTTATTTTTTCTTTTTTTTTTTTTGGCTTTTTATACTAAGCTTCAGTCTGCTTAAATCAAAGGGTTGTTCCTCTTCTGTGATCCCAGGCCTGGATCAGCACTGCAGTAGTTTTATGAAAGCCAGAGTGCATTGGTCTAAGAAAGTTTCTGGTCCTGGCCCTTTGCAAGGAAGCTTCTTTTCTTTTTCCCTTGGGGAGAGCAGGGCCACCTGCCTCGGTACAAAACCTCTGCTTACGCTGTGCCACCATCGCTGATGAAGCCTATCACTGTAGTATGGGCTGCAGAGAAGGGTTGTCTACCTCGTTCCCAAGCAGCTGCAAAAGGCACCATTAGGACAGGAATGGGAGGACGGGGAGAGGCTCCTTACAGAGCCTGCCTCAGCCACAGAGACATGCCAGGGATTGAACAATGTCTGTGGCTTAAGGATGCAAAGCTGGACACTGAGAGACCTGGGCAGGCTGAGCAAGCTCAGGACACTCACTCTCAGGGACACATCCCCACGGTGTCTCCAGCACCTCTCTCAGAGAACTTACATTACTACTAATATGGCAATCTTTTGGCTCTCATCCATTTTTGCAAAGTCGACATCTCTGGGCAAAATCTTGTTGTCTCTTTTGCTCTCCCATCGTCACCCCATGAAACTTTTTTTTCCCAGCAGCAGAGCAGACCTGTCACCCCTTTTTTAAATCCCAGCCACTATTTTTTCTTACCTTGGCTGGGCCAGTAACCGCTGTCTGTGGGGTGTTGTGATAAGCTACATCAGCAAACTGATTTGAGTTCAAAAATAAAGGTTAAAACCTCAGATCCACTCCACTTGCATAACCCTGCAACTGTTGCGCTTGGACAACCAAAGAAGACAGAGGCTGGGGACAGGCCTGGCCATGGATGAGAGAACAGTGGGTCTTCAGACACAAAACCCAAGTCTGAGCCTGCAGGTTTCAGCAAGTGCCCTGCTCACCGTGGTGGTTCTTGTGCTTACTTTGAATCCCCACGCATTTAAAATAGTTCTGTTTTCATGGCGGGGTTAACCTGGGCCCATGGGCTCATTGAGCATCTGTGGGATTTATCGTACAGTTTACAAACAGATGAGATTTGGTGTCTGAAGAACAACAAAGGTCCTTTATAAGCCAAGAAGATGTGACTTTGTTGTCCTTAAAATGAAACCGCAATGAACAGTTCTTCAGAACAAACCTTGACAACTGCAGAGGGAATGAAAAAAATTCCTAATTGCACAGCTTGGCATGCACTGGGCAGCAATTAAACCAAAGGTGGTGGGCCAGCAGGCTTATTGTTCCCTTGGCAGCCTGCCGCAATGGCCACGTGTGTTGGCTTGGGGTGTCCGTGGGGCTGTAGCGATGCAAAGAGCTCTCCCTCGGCTGTCCTCCTCAGAGGGAGCTGCTGGTCTCTGTGTCAACTCTGTCACTCAAACAAGCATCGTCTGTGCCAGCGCCTTGCACCAAACTTTGGGCACAGTGGGCAGACACGGGTGGCAGCCCGCTGGAGATGTGCTTCTCCTGCTTTTGGCCCTTGACAGTTGTCCTGAGGTCTTTTGTCCTGACTGAGTCCTTCCCATTGTTCTCGAGCAGCCGCTTGCAGCGATAAACCCATGACAGCCCTGGTTGCAAGGACTTCCAGCTGCAGCGGACTGCAGAAAGGTGGGCCGAGCAGACGTGGCACAGCAGAAAACTGAAGAGGCATAATCAGTTAAAATAGGTTTAAATCCTAAGTGGAAGCAAGAGGCGGTGCTGCTTAGGCTGTTAAATTTCGGATTACAGCTAATTGACCTAGAGCCAAGGATGGAGTTAATCTCATTTGCTAATATCTATTAGACATCAGGGTTTAAGCAATGGATTGGGAATGATTCTCTTGCCTTTCCATGACTAATGTATAACCTGGCAACTCTCGTGCAGGAAAAGAACATCATCTCTAATTATTTTGATCTTGGCTTCAAGCTATTTAAGTGTAATAGTTGCAAGGCCTGGTTGTGAATAGCAATTAGAGATCCCCTTGCTTGCCTTTTACTGTGTTTCAGTTCATCTGTCAAGCTGGATGTGAATCATTACAGGTTATTTGTGACTGGATAAGCTGCAGGCGTTAAACCCAGGGACTCGCTGGCATACAGATGAAAAATATGACATACTGAAGCCATAAAGTACTCTTTTGTAAAAACTGTCACCCTAGTGCAGAGCCTCCCGTTCAGTGGGTGCCCTCAGAAGTACTTCAGCAGCCCTTTAGGAGCAGCGAGTGACCCAGAGCAGGGGAGAAACTTTGTTCTTCCAGAGAATTGCTGTGTTGGAAACATGGGCCTGGAATATCTTGAGAAGGCCTTGCATCAGGAAAAAAACAAATCACCCACATCATAGAGGATAAAGCTCTACTTTGATTTAATTAAGGATCGCTCCTCTTGGCAGATCCCCTGGCCATGGTCTTGTGATCTGCCCTGCCGGAATAGAGCAGGCTCCTGTGCTGAACTGTCCCCCACAACAGCCTGGAAACCCAGACAGCTACTGCTTGAAGCACACAGTGTTCAAAGAGCAGCTGAAGTTGCCTGAGGAAGTGATTGTGCAGGAAATGTGCAAATGGCACGCAGCAGTGCTGATTTCTGTCCTGTATTCCGGCAGTGCAACTACTCTTTATATAAATTTTGCCCCACTCCAGTGCCTGGGGCATACCTGTGCTGGCCTAATGTTGGCATCCTGAAAAATAATATCGAAATGCTGAATGCTTGAGAGAAAGGCAAAAATATTTCCATCTGTGATATATATTTTTTTTCTTGAACTGTAATCTGCCCACTTCTGCTCCATGACTCTACCTACAATATCCACCTGCCTTTGTGCATCCCCAACCGCTGTGCAGAAGGCTGCCCGGTGGCTTTCTGGCATGGAGGAAGAATAGTAAAAGTTTGAGAAGAAATCTTCCCTCTGTCTGCACTGCCAGAAGGCAGCTGTAACCATGCCAAGCCTGACTCGTATTTTTCTACTCAGGCTCTAAGTCTGGTGCAAAGGCTCCACAGCGAGCTGAGGAAGGGCTTGGGGAGACTGGCTGATGTCTTGAGCTGTAGCCCAGGCCCTGAGTCGCTCAGCTGCTAGCAAGTTGTTCCAGTGAGCACGTGCTAACTGGTAGATCTGGGCGCACGAGGAACTGTGCTGGTGGTAAACATCTGGATATCCAGACCAACTTGTCATAATCTGGGTTAAATGCAGTTTAGTTTAGCCTCAGTACACGTCAGATTTCAAGACACATGTTTTCACTTAAAAACTTGTGGGGGTTCATTCCTTGCTCTAGAATGGTTGAAAGCAAGATGATGATTTCTGTGCTAACCACTAGATGGTCCTCTTTCTCAAAGAAAAAAATAGCTCCAAAATAGAGCTGCACATAATTAACAGTCTCATCTAGTTGCTCGAAATGCCATGGTTTTTCTGAATAGATTTGAACAAAACTTTTCATCCATCCTCCCAACTCAATTAGTGCAACTGGGCCTCTTACTAATCAGCGAATACTTCCCAATTAATATCAGTTAAGAATTTCCAGCTCCAGACAGCACAAGTGTCAGCGACTGACACACAGTTTATTAGTCTGCATTGCTTAGAACATTTTATAGTAGCCTTTTGTGAGGGCAGAATGACTGACAGCAAAAATGGTAACTTCCACGTAGGTGTCAAACAGGGAAAATGGTCTGTGCTGTGGAAAGACTCACATTGCCGTGCTGGCAAGACTAGAAAGAGTAAATGGGATGAAAATGGCATTTACTTCTGTTTTAAGATGATAGGATCACTTAGCAAAACAGCAAAACAAGACAGCAAGACAGGATCCTACAGATCCTGGAGAGAAAAAAGTCCTCACTCTGGTGATTGCCACTAGAGATCAAGAAAGGATACCCACATTTTCTGGTCAAAA
Source organism: Calidris pugnax (assembly GCF_001431845.1). NCBI lineage: Eukaryota > Metazoa > Chordata > Aves > Charadriiformes > Scolopacidae > Calidris > Calidris pugnax. The sequence goes on from NW_015090772.1 coordinate 227,123, forward strand.
TCAATGTGGAGAGCAGTAAGGGAAAATATCTATGATGCAAAACCATGAAGGGTTTTACTTACTTAGAAGATACCCTCTCCACGCAGCGGAAGCACAGCCACTGCCTGGTTCTGGGATACAGATTGATTTTTAGGTAGGGAGCGTTTGCAAGGTTCAAAGGGAACACGCTAAAAGGAGGTTGCTGAAGAAAGCACGTACATACATTATTGATTGTGTTAGCTGTAGAAAGACCTTTTGTGCTATCATGGACTGGAAGTGCTCTTCACATTTTGCAGTTGTAATCCTGAGTAGTCTGAGTAAACTCTTGAAAACTTGGATGAGGAAGACACTTCTTTTAGCTGTTACTGGGTGGAAACTGGAGAATGGAAGAGTATTTCTCATTTGTGTTCATACACACGCCCATAAAGGGATGAGGAGTAATGGTTTTAAATTGAAAGGGTGGATATTTAAATTAGATATTAGGAAGAAATTCTTTACTGTGAAGGGGGAACAGGTTGCCCAGAGAAGCTGTGGCTGCCCCATCCCTGGAGGGGTTCAAGGCCAGGCTGGATGGGGCTTGGAGCAACCTGGTCTGGTGGGAGGTGTCCCTGCCCAGGGCAGGGGGTGGGAACTGGATGATCTTTAAGGTCCCTTCCAACTCTAACCATTCTATGATAAACTATTACATGTAAATAAGAAATTTATTTTCATCCCCACAATTAGTGGTCATACCCTCCTCGGTAGCGGTGGTGGGGTCATCTACTTGATAAGTGGATACTGAATAAGGGCAGGGCCAGGCAAAATTTCAATCGTGCTTCCCTGTATGAGTACCCCAGAGATTGCCCCTGGGAAAAAAAAAAATCTCATTTCTCTTAGGAGGTGGTTGCAGTGAAGTAGTGTCATTTGTATTTGAGATTTTCTCAGCTGGAAGCAGCTTTATAACAAAATTAAACAAAAGATTTGCTATTGAAGTTCCACTTCATCCGAACGGGATTGCAGCATTTCCTATCCAGTCCCACTTTATGGACCAGGTCATGCCCTCAGAGCCCTGCCTACTAAGCACAGGCTTAAAGATTGTTTCTGCAGGTAGTCAGTCTCACCAGGAGCAGAGCATGACCTTGTGTCTGCAAAGGTCTCTGCAAGAGAGCTGCGGTCCCCAGGCTTCACATCCCAGCCTCTCCGCAGGAGGAGCGAAGCTCCTGCCAGTCCGGCTGCTGCTCCTCTGCAAAACTTCCCAGTACACATGCTAATTAAAGCAGCGAGGTCTGTAGCAGCAAGACTGCCACGACATGATAGTCAGGGGATAGTGTTAAAAATAGATGCACAGAAGAGCTGCCTATTAGAGAAATACAATATTGATCGAGGTATTTGCCTCATGCAGGAGTTGTTTCCCCTGCCACAAAAGCAGTAAGCAGCTGCCTAAGCAGGGAATCACAACTGGTTTCATCTGCTGCTTGGGTGCTGTGCTGCAATATGGCCTAAAACACACGCCTGGGTGAGCCCCTAACCCAGCTGTGGTTTAGGGGCTCAATGGGATGAGAGCTGCAGTCACGGCAGATCCCAAGCAAAAAGCAAAGACAGGACCACAGCAAGAGGAGCAAGGGCTGGGAAGGGGCACGTGGCCTGGCTGCTCCAGCTTGCTGGCCCTGAGAGCTTCCCACTTCGTGCCTCCTCTTTCTCCCCACACCTCATCCCCAGGTGTGAGCGTTTTCCCCCACAGACATGTTCTTCAGACAGAGCATCTCAGCCGGGCAGTGTGGAGAGCTGGGCTCTCCTCTGTGGAGAGCGTGGCAGCCGGTGCTGCTCAGGTTTGCCCGTGTCCCCCCCATCTGTAGGGATGCTGCAGTGGTCCCCTCCCCTCTGCTGTCCTCCTGGTGGGCTGGGAGAGGTCCTCAGTCAGGTGTCCTGCCAGGACCCCCTCTGCAATCCCCTGGCGCCGCCCTCAGCTCTTGCTCCCTGCCCTGATCAATGGCTTTCTAATAGAGCCACAGTTCCCCTCCCTTTGTAAATTTAAATTTTGCTCACTAGTCCTGCTGACGTCCTCCTTGGCTCCCCCTCCTCCTTCAAGCCCACTTCTCTCCAGTATAAAAGGCACAAGCCCCCCCAGCAGCTGCCCTGCTTCTGCTTGGAGCAGCGGTGACCCGAGGAGCAGCTTCGGTGCAAACAGGTGAGTGCCTCCCTCCAGCTGCTTCAGCGCTCGTCCCGGCTCGCTCTTGCTGGATTTCCATTTTTCCTTCTTTTGCTTTTCTTCTTCAGCTTATCTGCAGTGAGGTGCACAGCCGTGCTCTGCGCTCAGTAACTTCTCTCCAGTTTTTGGAGACCCCGCGGGCAGTGCTGTGTCCCCGCAGGGACCCTGCCTGCCCCTCAGCCCTGAAACGAGCCCTGGGCACCAGGCCTGGATTCACCCGGGGTCTGAGCTCCCGGGGGAATATCCAATGCTGCTTTCAGAGGGGGTTTGAGCTCCTGGAGGAGTTTCCAATGCTGCTTTCAGATGGGAAAGCCATTCCCGTTCGCGTTGGAGAGGGGGGTACGTAGCCACTGATTTTGAGTACGATGCTGTCTCGGGGTTTAAAGAGTTAATAGCACCTCATCTTCTGAGGACATCCATGGTAGGTTTAGACCTGGTGGATCTGCAGCAGAGTTTGAGTTCGGGATGCTGAGAGTTCCCCTGTGCATGGAGGGAGAGCCAGGCTGGTCTCCCAGTGCTCATGTGAGGCAGACCCATGGCAAGCTGTGACACTGCTGCTGTGCTGTCACTTTACGAGTGGCTTTAAAGTGCTGTAACTTTCTCCTCTCACATGGATGGAAGTTGCCAGATTGCTCTCACTGATGTTGCTCAGCCAAAATGTAAAGGCTCTTTCTGCTTAGGGACCAAGCAGAAGTTGACCAAGTGGCAGCTGCGCTGACTTCTGTTGAGCTCCACGAGCAGAATTATTCCCGAAACTTTTAATTGTGTCAAGTTTTGCTGAAACTAGTAAGTTTTAAAAGTTTTTGGTGGTCATTTAATGGTTGGAAATGGACGGTACACACAGAGTGACTGTAGGAGGTCTTGGTTTTTTCCATTTTCCCTTTGGAAGGAGGCTGCAGGTCTGTGGGCTAAGGCAGGTCTGGAGACCACAGACCATCTCCCAGCCCCATTGCTCCTGAAAGGCCTGAGAGTGGGTAACCAGGATTTTGTACTTATCCTTAACGCCTAGTGGCAAGGTGGAGCTGGGGTTAGAAATGCTCAGCATCATGCGGGGTCAAGTTTGTGGCATTATCTCTGCCTCAGTTTCTCCCCGTACAAACAGGGGTGGGACAATTAGGAGGAGGAAATTTAGGGAGGATTGGAAGTGCTGAGCCCTCTGATTATTTAGGGATGACGTGTTACTTACTGCAGAGCAGTGGAAGCCATGTGCTCCACAGAAATTCTAGCCAGGTCAAAGATATAAGCAAAATATTCCATAAGTATTGGCACTCTAGAAGGTGGTCGGAATGGCCGATTGGGGCACAGGACCAGCTGGTGGAGACTGGGACATGGCATTGCTTAGGAAAAAGCTTGTGATTGTGCTAAAAGCTTTTTCCTGTATTTTCATCTTTCATCAACAATGAAATCAAGGCAAGCTCTTCCTTTCTGTCACTGAGTTCCCAGAAAACACAGCAAGTAATCTGGAAAACCTGTCAGCAGCCCTGTAAACACACCAGAGAGGTTCCTCAGAACAGCTGTTTGTCTGAGTTTCAGGCTTTGCTAAACATGGAGCAACAAGAGATGTACACCAGCTGAAAGAGGAAGCAGAATTCATCCCATGTGGTTTTACATGCTAAGCTTGTTTAGTCCTGATTGTTATGAGACATTCAAGTTAGAAAAAAGTTAATTCACAGTTCTGTTGTGATTACGGGTTGAAATCACTTTCCGCTAAGCTGTCTGCTCTGTCACTGTTAGTGAGAAGGGAAAAAAAACCTTCCCTGAATGCTAGGGGTTAAGGAGCTTTTGACCTTGCATTGTAATGAAAGACACAACGCGTGCTCGCGCTCGGGAGCATCTTGCATCCAAAGATTTTCATTCCTGCCCTGTTCCTGCAGAAGCCGGATGCATTGACAGGATCAGGACATCTAACAGTGGAAATTTCCATAACTGGAAATGTTACTTTTGCATGCTGGCTGCGAGAGGGTGAGCTGATAAGGGAGGAATGTTCCCTTTCAGCAACCCTTTCTCATGCATTTAGTTGTAAAAGAGATTGTGTAAAAATGCAAACGTTAGACGTATTTTACAAGTGAAGACAGCATGATGGATGTGGCTGAAACACGCTTTGGTGGCCACTGCCCATGGTGACACAAAGTCAGCGGCAAGCTGAGGGCCAGGACTCAAGTGTCCTATGAAGCCATGCCAGGGGCTTCCACTGATGGTGAGAAAACACTCAGGTTGTGAGACTTGGCTCAGTAGATGCCTCACTGCACAGCCTTCACCTTCCAGCAGAAATACCCAAGACATCCCCGGGGTCAGTGTTTCACAGAACTTAGCCATAAAAAGGCTGTGATGGATAGGAACACGCTGTTACAATTGACACCTTCCTTCACCTTGAGAGCTCTAACTCGTATGTGTTTCCCACATTCACTTTTCTCCTCACAGCCTTCCCACCACCGCTCCATCATGTGGCATCCGATTTCGTGGACACCACGTGCCCAGTGGTCACCAAAGCACTTAAAGCTGGTCACTGTCTACGTGCTGGTGCTCTTGGTATCGCTCAGCTTTGCTTCAGGACAGAGCAGGCCATTTAAACATCAGATAGACAACAGAAGTAAGTATCAGCCTCACCTGATGTGATGTGATGGACTCTCATACGGTGACCCTGCAGTCTTTGGTGCATCGGGGGCTCAGGGTTGGGCTGTTCAGCAGCAAATCCGTGTGGTGTTTCTACGGTAAAACAGGAGAGTCTGGGGTCCTATACTTCCATTTACACTTGTAAGAGCATATACAGAACTTAATTCCTTCTCACAGCCCTTAATTAGTCAAGGGAAACAGTGTAATTTTTGATAAATACTGGAGGAGACGTACAAAAGAAAATGTGAAGCAGTATACATTCAATATTTAAGGATCAGATTTTCAGCTGTGTTCTGTAGGCCTGGGTTAGTTCACAACTACTTCTACAGAGTAATGAGAAAGAAAGAGAGGGCCAGAAGCTTCAGTTTGCTTTAGAGACACCTGCATTTCTGTCTGGAACCACGACTTGTCTGAAAGGCAAAATACATGTCATTGAAGGGTCTCCATTCAGAGATGCTGCGAGGAACCGAGGCTGGCCAGGTTAAGGGACAATACCACATGTCCCATGTAAAAGCTAACACACAGTCCGAAAGATTTTTGAGAAAAATCTTTTATCAGGAAACCTCATCTTCCCCCAAGGGGCAAAGGCTGATAATTGTACGTGGAGCAGGAGAGAGGTGGGTGCGGGGAGTAAGGACGTGGGCTCTCAGGAGCACAACTCTCCCCTTTCAGAGAGAACTAGGCGTGTGGGGACCCTCAGGTTTTAGGTACCCAGGTGAAAAAGAAATGGAATTACTTGGGTTTTGGTGGGCAGGAGGGGTGTTAACTACTGAGTGGAAAGACTTATATGATGCCTTTATGGAAAAATTCACAGCCAAAGTAGTTTATTTATTTTCTCTGTTCAAGCATCAAAATGCACAGGGAAAAAATTCTGCTGCCTTGCCCAAGACTTTCATAGAACTTGGATGACATATAATGCACTTACTTAAATTGAAATTTATTCCTGTTCCTGACATTCAACCGGCTTTAGAAGGATCTGGTATTTCCTTGGGGTGGTATCATCTCCAGTGCTTTGTAGATTTTCCCTGTTGCTATATCTTAGTCTTTTAATATAACTTCACCCCTCTCCACGCTTGGAAGAAATGGAATTACTTGGGTTTTGGTGGGCAGGAGGGGTGTTAACTACTGAGTGGAAAGACTTATATGATGCCTTTATGGAAAAATTCACAGCCAAAGTAGTTTATTTATTTTCTCTGTTCAAGCATCAAAATGCACAGGGAAAAAATTCTGCTGCCTTGCCCAAGACTTTCATAGAACTTGGATGACATATAATGCACTTACTTAAATTGAAATTTATTCCTGTTCCTGACATTCAACCGGCTTTAGAAGGATCTGGTATTTCCTTGGGGTGGTATCATCTCCAGTGCTTTGTAGATTTTCCCTGTTGCTATATCTTAGTCTTTTAATATAACTTCACCCCTCTCCACGCTTGGTCTAAAACGAAACTAGACTCTAAAAAAAAGTCAAGTATAAGTGTACTTCAGATGCATTAAAAGAAAAAAAAAACAAACAAAAAAGTCATCCATGAAAACAACTTCCGGTCTAAAACGAAACTAGACTCTAAAAAAAAGTCAAGTATAAGTGTACTTCAGATGCATTAAAAGAAAAAAAAACAAAACAAAAAAGTCATCCATGAAAACAACTTCCTAAGTGAACAAGAATTACCTTTTTATGTTTACCTCTCACGTGGGTACCCCCTCTGCAATCCAGTGGATTTGTTAGCCTGGGGAGATACCGTACCTGGTGCATACAGCAGGAATGGAAGCTGGGCAGTAGGACCTTCAGGACTTCAGCTAGGAGAAGACAGTTTAAAAGTGGTGGTACAGGGAGCTACCATGGTCTTTCTAGATGTAGGCTTCATTGTAACCTCTTCCAGGGTTTGGATCTACTTTAAAGCACGCTGTGCTCTCCAGAACTGATGAGTACTTTGGCTTACGATCACATTGCAGGTTGCAAGCCAGATGGATGAAAATTTATTTTGCATCTGAATCGTCTTCCTTTGGGCTCCATATATGGCTGGTGACCCTCAAAGGCACCAGAAAGTTGTGTGTCTGGCTGCAGCCTGTCCCCTTGTTTTTTTTTGTTTTTTTATTTATTTTCCTGGGCTACAAACGAGCCATCTAACACCCTCAAGACGTTCAGAAAATGCTGCCTTTAAGTACAATGGCAGATGCTTCACTGTCTGCTTTGAATTCCAGGTCCTGAGATCGATCCTTTTTGGTACGTGGGCCGTGGCGTTCGCCCCATCGGTCGGTTTGGGAAGAGGCAGCTGAGAAGCAGCCGCGGCAGCCTGAGGCCCGTCAGCAGGCACCTGGATTTCATCTTGAACGCTTTGTGGGAGCAAAAAGTGTCGGAGACAGAAGACAACAACTGGTGATCCCTGTTCCCCAGGCAGTGACCCAACCTCTGCTCTTTGAATTGTGCCCTGCTCTGCACCTCAGACCTCCAGTTCTGCTTTTGCCTAGCAGTCCCACGCTGCTCTTCCTTCTGCTCCTTCTGCAGGTTCCTTCAAAAAGAAACATATTCAGGGTGCAGGTAAAAGACAATGCATGGACACTAGCCCCAAGTGCAACCATAGCTTATAAAAATATTTCTTTGTCTTAACATCTTACCATTCTCCTGATGCTGTTCACTGTAATGTTAGGTTTATTGAAAAAAAAATACACAGCTTTTGTGCTGGGATTTAAACTCTGCAGTGTTAAGCGTATCATGAAGCCTTCCTGTCACGTTGCAAAGTCAGTGGCTGTTGATATGTAAAAATAAAAAGCAATGGTTGGAAGAAAGAAAAAAAGGCTCTCACTGATTTTTAACGTACCTGCGTTAATGGCACAAAATGCTGGTGCTCTGTGTGTAGTTGTTACATAGATTGTTCACATCCACTCACAGGGAGGTAGCCCTGAACTACCTCTTTATGATTCTTCCTTTACTGCTGGAGAGATACACTAATGAACAAAAAGGAGCTCCTATGAAAGATAAGTATTGTCTCCCTGCTGAAAAAAAAAACGATAAAATTGGCTAATTAAACACTTCAGAGTAGTTTTGTGCCTACTGCATGTAATCAGGCACCGTTAATCCAAAAGGGGTAAGGGTCTAAACTCACTCATTCCCTTTAAAACAATGTCATCATTTTAAGTACATTATCTGACCAAGCTGAAGTCACTTATTGAGGATCACAAGCAAGGTACCACCTACTACTTTAGTCCACATCGATAAGCCTGGGCTTGTGGCTCAATCCTCCTGTTTGCCATGGTAATTAGATTTGTTATGTTAATTTTATAAGAAGTGTTATTTACCATGTGTTTAATCTTGATTAATAACTATCACCAGCAATAACATTTGAACGCAGTTTAATCTATGGTTTCTATCCACAAACCATAGCTAACAATTTAGTTAATGGCTGAAAGTTAAATCCAGGCCATGAATCATTCCGCAAAAGACAAATTAGAATGAACCTGCATTTCTAGTTTTGCTTTGTTAGAATTTACTACTAAAATTTACAGAATCACAGAATCTTCTAGGTTGGAAGGGACCTTAAAGATCATCTTGTCCAACCGTCAACCTAACTGACAAAAATAGACACCCACAGAACAAACAAGGAGCATCATCACTAAACCATATCTCCCAGCACTACATCAACCCGTCTTTTGAACACCTCCAGGGATGGTGCCTCAACCACCTCCCTGGGCAGCACATTCCAATGGCTGATAACCCTTTTGGTGAAAAAATTTTTCCTAATATCCAGCCTGAACCTCCCCTGGCACAACTTGAGGCCATTTAGTAGTAGTTGAATTAATAGTTGCAGATAATTTAACCCTTTTTTTGTGAATGGTCCATCAGCAAGGACTGGATTTTAATTATAATATGGTAGTTACTTCTATTTATAATCCAATATATAACACCCAAAGGAGCTTAAAAGAACCCCCTCAGGGTGGAGAAAATATGCTGATAAAGAAATATTTTGGATCAGCATTCATTGCGTGTGGCTCTGGAAATACTAGACTAAGATTACTGGGAGATCACCCCATTAATTAACGTGTGCATTAACGTGTATTCCTCCCCCCAGCTGAGCCTGGTGATTCTGCAGAGCTGCAGGTCTCCTGGGCTTGCCGTGGGGACGGGTGGTTTGTGGACGGGCAGGACCCGAGCTCCGTGTGCGGCAGCCTGTTCCGCACGCTGCCGGGCCAAAGCGCACATAAATCCGAACAACAGAGAAGAACTTTGGGTTTTTCTTTATGAATCAAGTCCTTGAAAAGGCATTCTTTTCATAAATTGCTTTTACTCTTTTATAATTTCTCTTGACAATAATTCTCGGTGAGTATGCAGATAACAACAACAAGGCAAGCTTAATATTCACTCAGACTTAATCAAATAGATCATATAGTCTTCATTTTACCCATTAAAATATTTTCATTTATAAAAATTAATCTAAATATAAATATTAACACTAAAGATTGAAATCACTCGATGACAAAATAATTCTTTGTGTGCTATAACGTATGCTTTTATGATTTTTTTTTTTTAAAACAGTAAATTATATCTTTGCACATATTTGGCACAATAAACATTTGTAAAAATTCAAATGCCTTATAGCAGGTGGGATTTTTTTTTTCTTTTTTTTTTTTAATGCCTACACGGTACACATTTTTCTGTCAAAGAAGACTGGATATTTTAACATTATAACACAATAATAATTGCTTTTCATGCCTCTTAAAGAAAACAACCTATTCCAAACTTTGTTGGCTTGTTTAAATCACGCTAACAGAACAAAAGCCAAAGAGTTATTCTATTAAAATTAGTCATTTCTGTATTGATATTACATACACAAGATTAGTTATTATTTATTAGACGAATATGTAGACCAACCACCATTAATGACATTTCATAACACGCATACCTGCATAAACCGGAACCTGGGAATGTATTGTATACGTACACGAGAACAGTCAAGGAAGGAGGAGGAGACTGGATAACAAAAAAAATAAATTACTAGGCATCCTACTCTGTTTAATCTCCTTTACCAGGTTGCATATATAAATAAAATCTATTTGTTTTATATATATATTTATATATTAAACAGAGTGGGCCAAATTCTGCTCTCACATCTGTGCAAACCAATTCCAGAGAACTCGTGTGAGAGTACAAGAAGGCATAATTTCACCCAGAATGAACACATTGTGTCAGATCTTGGGCAGGTGGAAATTCCTTGAAGGGATGGAGCAATGCTTATGTATTCTAGGTGGGAAGATGGTAGTATTTATTCTGAGAGTCCCTTACATGCAGCTGGACATCAGAGTACTGACAAGCTGGATGTCAAATGTGGGTGGCAGATTTGCAACTGGCGCTGTTCTTCCAACTGTCCCATCCAACCATTCCTCACCTTCCCCCACTAAATCCAGCCTAGCCAGGAAGTTTGCCCAGTTTTGCTCATATTTGCCCAACCCTAGACATTTCATGGCCTGGTGTCCCAGGGGACTGCTTTCCTGCTGCATGACAGGCAACGCTGCTAGTGGGTGCTGGATGGGAGCACGGGGCAAGGAGCAGCTCTCCTCCTCCTCTGGTACCCACTGTCCCAGGAGACCTCACCACTCCTTAGTCCTGGGGGGACACTTCCCAGCCCATAGCACATTCCCCTCAACTCAGTCTGCATTTGGGTACCTGCTCTGCACTTTGTGTGGAAGATACGCGATTCACTGGCTTATCACCTCCTCTAACGACCTCCTGTGTGTTCTTCAGAGCAAGAAGTACCACAAATGGGCCATGTCCTCCTCAAAAAGGGTGAGAAGAACACCCTGTAAGCAGCATCTTCCCTCCTGGGCATCTGCTCAAGGCCCTTCTAGATTGGCTCACCTTTCAAAGGTCTGAAGAAATGAAAGAAGATATTTTACTATGCCTGATCCAGTTTAGAGTGGTCCACTGGTAGTGGGATGCACGTGGCACCAGTGACAGGCCCCAGCTACTATGTTGGCTACAGACTAGTACAGGAAGAGAGATTTGGGCTACATCTGCCCCCTCCTCAGAAAAGCCAGGAAACTGCAGAAGGGACTCTCTTACAGGTTGCAGCCGCCAGCCAGTCACAGGGATCTCATCCACAATGCTTTTACTTTCTTTTTCCAATCTTAAAGATTTGGTCAGAATTTATTCTGAACTAGAGTGTGGTTGGACACCACCAAGCTGACAATGCTACCAAGAAGAACAAGACATACAAAGGTGTGGGTTTCACAGCCGTGTTCAGGTATTTCCAGACACCAGGATCGTAACTCAGCAGACATCTGGTCCACATGTGCTGCCACCAATTCACGGTTCAACCTGACACCCATGTTCCCCCCTGCCACCAAAAGCAAAACACCTAGCTCTGGAGTTAGATCATTTAACTCTGCCAAACCTACCCTCAGCCAACAGAGAAGTCTTTGCACAACGCATCTCCTCCTACAAACCCTGTCACAACTTCCACTGCCCCCCTGGGAGCAGAGCTAGGTATCCTCATTCTCCGCTCCCACCACGCAGCTGAAAAGCAGCACACGCTGCACCGAGTTGTTCTTACTGCTCGACAAGATGGGTGCCTTACATGAACAGTAAGAGGCCAGCAAATATGGATCACAGGTCTGCTGTGTTCATTCTGTTTGTACGAAATATTGGCCTATAATTAGATGGACTGAGTTTACAAAAACATACTGCAGTTGAAAGACGACATACTTTAGTACAATCAATGGGGAGAAAAAGTGCATCTTAAAATGTGGAGCCTTGCTTTTGAAACTCAGCATCCTTTCTAGAGTCTTGTGAGAACTTTAAGGCAGAGTTTCCTTTAGCAGACCACAATGCTGAAGACTTGGACAGCTTTCTCAGTGAGGTATCCAAACGAAGCCCTATAACTGAGGCATTGTGGGTTCTTGAGGGTCCATTTTCAGCTGGACATACACAATGGCTGTTAAGTAAAGGCACTCTAGTGTACAGCCTTAGGCAGTGTGTTATTGGCAGTAGGGAAGTGTAAGTTTAGTACATCACAGCAGATCCTATAGCAGGTTCCTAAAACGGAGAGGGACAGGAAAGAAAAAATAATAAATGAACGAAACACAAAACAGGCTTGCTGAAGCTTCTAGGGAGGAGGTGCTTCCCCTTCCCACCTCCCCACAGATCTAGTGGCAGACTGCTCTGGGACAGTCAGCTTTGTTCCTTATCCCTCTATGGCTGCTCTAGAAGAAAGGACTGAGAGCTGACGGGTGAGGTTTGCTCAAACCCTGCAGAGCCAACGCGTGGCCTATCTACCCCTTACACTCTGCTCAGGCAGCCTTTGAACAGGTCTCAGAAATTAATGAGATTCAAGGTGACTCTCAGGTGCTGAGTTAGAGCGTGCAGCTGGCTTCGTGAGGGTCTGGTTCAGAAGTCTGAATTGCAGGGGACCACTAATTTATTTGCATTTCAAATAAGGGGAGCACATTCCTGGAGACCTGACAGCCGGAATGCATTCACGCAGGCAGGAGCAGCCAGCTGCTATACTGCGGCATGGAGGCAGACAGCTTCCAAGGACACTCATTGTATCTGCTCAGAGCTGCTTCTGCAATCTCTATTCTTTTTCCTCAAGCTATTAAGAGAAATTTTGTGAAGATGCTGAAATATAGCTGCCTACACATGTACCGCTCTCTCTCTATTTACTGGTTTTAACAACAGTTTTAAAAACATCTGTTATGACTTTACCATTAAGTCCTTGGCAGTGCTTTTCCTCTCTTTAGTTCTTTGCGTTAGAGATCCTTGAAGCATGAAGTTTCTGTTAAATGTTCTGACGGTGGTAACTGGAGAATCATCTATTTTTTCACCTGGGAAAAATACAAAAAGATTTCTCACATAACGGATTGGAGCAGATGTAACAATACTCCTGAAGAGTCACAGCTTCTAGAGATAAAACTTCCTGTAAGATGTATGAGGAAAGCTGGATTTAATTTAAATGAAAAACAGCAGGCCGTGATACTCTAAATTTTTTAAAGTTTGAGGCCATGTCAATCAGTCGAATTACACAAGAGTAAACCAAGAGTTAGGCAAGGTGAAACAGGCCCTAGGCTTGTCAGAGATAACGCACTGTGGGCTTCAAAAAAAGAGAGAACATGACAGAAAAAAGCATTTTCTTTTATAAAGCCAATTCACAGCCATAGTCTAACATACCAGGAACATCTCTGAGCCACATCATACGCACTGAAATCAGCACTTCTGCTCCTATTCATTTGCTGCTGCCACAACTTGCACGGAAAGTGGCGATGCTTTTTAATGTGACAAAAGGGTATTTTATTTAATGCAAGTTCAATGGGAAATGAGGAAGGTGGATATATTTGATGATCTCAGAGGTCCCTTCCAACCATGGTGATTCTGTGATTCTGTGATTTAGGCTTTCTCCTGGCATTTTACAACTTAATCTTTTCCCTGCTTTGCTAAACTGTACATTATATTGAACCTTAACAAAGACAGACTCTATATAGAGGGTACATAACAACTTAAGTGCACCTTTTATTGGTGGAGCTGGAAGTTTTCTTCTCTGCTGTCTTGATGTGTCTATTGTATGCATCTGTAAACAAGACGTATGTATTACTCAACTCCGTTACAGAAAAAGAGGCAAGATTTCCCCAATGTATTTTTGAATACTACATAATGTTCTGGCACCTGGTTTGTTTGCTTTTGATCCCGTTTCCTTGTCAGGCGAACACATGGAGCCACGTTCAAGCCTGCAACAGTGAGAGCTGATATTCTGCTCTCAATATCTGAAATCTTCAAAGAAAATAAAAGAGAGAGACAGACAGATGGGGAGGGGGAAAAAGAAGTTTTAAAATTACTGTGGATGCCACTACTAAAATATATCCCTCCCCCAGCCAAATTCTCTTTAATCAAAAAATATAAACAGATGGCTAACTTCTTCAGCAATTCAGACACTTTCCTGTATTCTTTAGTCCTGATGTTAAAAGAGGCTTAATTTGTTAGTAAAGATGGAGTAAAAGAACCATCCAACCTACCGTGTGACTCCAAGGAAGAAGCATTTTACTCCTTTTGAGCAAAAAAAGAAAGAAGAAAAAAACCCCATCTGCCCTTCCCCAGTTACCTTTAGCTGCATAATCCCAAACTCATCCAAGCTCTGTTTTTTCAAAGGTTACATTCAAGGAACGACTTTGCGGGACACATTTCCTAATTAAAAATTAATTTCATGCACGCACCAAGTACACCCTCCATCACAAAATCTAAACATCTGATCTTAAATATTTATAATTTACGTGTTAAACACAAACATGCATAAATGCAGGTACACATTATATAAAAACACTCAATGGAAAACAAATTGCTAGGAAAAACAAAAGTCCAAGAAAGGAAACATCTAGGGGGAAAACAGGCTGATGCTGAGAATAGTGGAAACAAATGATGCCAAAAGGGAAAGAAGTGTCAGAGAAGTCAGACGTATAACCCGACTGAGTCACGATGGCTCCTGAAGCTGTTCATTCTGCAGAAGACCTTCATCTGGCCTCTGTCATCCTCCTTGCATAGCTTAGGCCTCTCTCCTCCTCATCTCTCAGCCTCATTAATATAGTTACCGTAAAATAACGACTGAAGCCAACAAAACATCACTGACAGTTTGACATCTAGTGCAGCAGTGCCCTCCTGACATGGGTGAGATGTCAGACTCTCAGATCTCTGCTCAGTCCTAAATTGAGTGTGCTACTGCTGAGTGAAATAGGCAGGGACCTCCCATTAAAGCCTGGAACAGGCAGATCAGGGTGCCTTGCTTGGCACAGACTGGTAGAGAAATCATTGCCAGTGCTACCTCATTCAGCTTTTAGCACGAGATCACGGCGTTCTCTTCTGAGCCCCAGACTTTCTGGAGCCTGCCAGAGAGACACTAGATTGTAGCCCACAGGGCAATTGCCTTTTGGGCGGGATGTGTGCTGCTTGGCAGCTCCATCCCAAGGCAGGCCTGCAAGTGTAAGTGTTTCTGCTCTATTTTAATATAAATATATTTATATTATATAAAAATTGAAATATATAAAGATATATATTTATAACAAACACAAAATATATATATAAATTAATAATATAATATTAACATAATAGTTTAGTATACTAATATACAAATTATATATTATGATTATTTATATATTATATATTAAGACATAATAGTAATATATAAAAGTAGAACAAATATAAAAAATAATTAATATAAAATATATTTGAATATATTAAAGTATATAAAAATAAATATAAATAAATTATTTTCTCTGCACTTGGCTCACTGGCTGGTTGCCCTTGGCCTTTTTCAGTAGAATGGTACCAAAGCCTGGCTTTTCTTATAAAGTACTTTACAATCTGCTGATTAGATAAATGCCTGAGCCTGCATTCGCAGCCTGACCACAGCCACGCGTGTGACACAGATCACACCATGTGTTTCCTGGGAGCAAGGAGCAGGTTCAGTATTAGTATAGTAAGAGGCTGCTGCACTCCCACCTCCAAAAACAAGCTGGGGGAAGAAACAAACAAATAGAGCATATTTGGCTGGGCTGAGTCAGGCATCTCAGTTAAGGTTTGCTCGGCTCCTGTGCTGCAGTCAGCATCCTTGGGTCATGAGTTCACTGTGGTATGAAAGAATATTGAAAGCAAGAGTGCGTGGAGAAAAGGTAAGTGCTGGGCAAGGCAGCGTGAAACCTGCAGGCAGGGAGGAGCTGCTGTCCTCACCTGAAGCTCTGCGTGATGAACCTGGGCGGCTGCGGTGGCCACCTGATCCTCCAGATCGGCCAGCTCAGATTCTGCTGTAACGCTGTTGATCTTGCGCGCGGCGTCCTCCAGGCTGGTCAGCTGCCCCTCCAGCCCGTACACCGTGCCGGCTGTCAAGTACACCTGCAGGGCCAAGGCAGGGAGAGGGGGCAGTGAGTTCTGCTCTGTGGACACAGAGGTTTGAGCAGACTACATCTTCCACCATGCCCTTGAGCCTCCCCCCTTGCTAACCCACTACAGGGAGACCTACCTGGCAGAGGAAAGTCATGGGGGAATAACTTGAAAACACACATCTACAAAGAGAAGGGAGGTGTGAGGGGCTGCACTCCGAATACAATGGTATTCCAGAACAGATTTGTTCCAGAGTCACCAGCAGAAAAAGAAAGCTGAAAAGTTTGCTTTTTTATTTTTTAATTGCGTAACAAAACCCGTGAAGTCATGAAGTTCATGAGGACGAACTTCTCTCCTGTGAAGGTGGCAGAGCCCTGGCAGAGGCTGCCCAGAGAGGTGGTGGAGTCTCCTTCTCTGGAGACATTCAAACCCCACCTGGACACATTCCTGTGCAACCTGCTCTGGGTAGACCTGCTTTGGCAGGGGGTTGGACTAGATGATCTCCAGAGGTCCCTTCCAACCCCACAGCATTCTGTGATTCTGTGCAGTCTACAAGGGGAAGTCAACACCTCATATAAAGCTGTGTTTATTGAAACATGCCTTCTGGCAATCGAAACTGGGTAAGAAAAGCTGCTCAGCAGCATATGGTTATTAACTTCTGATACAGTAACTGTGCTTACATGTACAACACAGTTTTCCATCCCATCCTGCTCTCACCCAAATATACAGCAGCCAAAACCTTCCTGTCTCCTGGCCCTTTGGAGTGAACCTGTGCAGGGTCTTATCTGGGCCACGTAAAAGAGAACAGACTTTATCACCTAGAGATTTTCCATAAAAACAAACAACATTTAATATTTTAACCCACCTATGATATCTCTGGTAACTGCAGGTAAAGATTTCATTTCCCATTCAGCTCCTCAGAGCAATAATTCATGATACGGTGTTTTATATGTTTCTTTTATTTCACAAAGAAATCTAAGGTACGTGGCTCGATGGAGGTCTCTGGTTTACAGAAAAGTGCAATTTTCAAGCATTTGATTTTGACCTCTGTGATTAAATTGTGCAGACTCATGCAAAAAACCCTGCACCTTCTGCCTATTTACTAGAAACTCAAGAGACTATTTCCATGAGGCTGGTATCAGCACAATGGAAATGAAAGATATATTCTGATTTTCCCCACTGGCAGCCTCACTTGCTCTAATAGCAGTAAAGACTGTGGTGCTACAAAATTAGCATGAATTAAACATATTCTGTGGCTGTCTTCATGGTTAGAGGGGCAAGCAAACAGGATCTGAACCAGATCTTTGAGCAGATGCCTTCACTTAATACCTGTTTTCCCCTCAAGTCATTGTATCTACTTACAATTCCTAGGTTATGCAGTCCTTTGATATAACAAGTATTCAAATAATTTCTGGCCATGCTGTGACTTTATTAAGATTAAGATTTAAGTAAGTGTTTAATTTTCATTATTTTTTATTTTATTATTGTTTCTTAATTGCTCGCAATAGGGTTTTTTTCCTTTGTATCAGTTGTTTCAAAATGTGTAAAAATATTTACACATTTTTTCAGAAACAAATTCACTACATCTTGTATGAACTGCATCTTGTAAGACCACAGTATAACTGTAGGTGTGAAACCTTTGAAAAATGCCTCCAAAAACAAGCTGGGGGAAGAAACAAACAAATAGAGCATATTTGGCTGGGCTGAGTCAGGCATCTCAGTTAAGGTTTGCTCGGCTCCTGTGCTGCAGTCAGCATCCTTGGGTCATGAGTTCACTGTGGTATGAAAGAATATTGAAAGCAAGAGTGCGTGGAGAAAAGGTAAGTGCTGGGCAAGGCAGCGTGAAACCTGCAGGCAGGGAGGAGCTGCTGTCCTCACCTGAAGCTCTGCGTGATGAACCTGGGCGGCTGCGGTGGCCACCTGATCCTCCAGATCGGCCAGCTCAGATTCTGCTGTAACGCTGTTGATCTTGCGCGCGGCGTCCTCCAGGCTGGTCAGCTGCCCCTCCAGCCCGTACACCGTGCCGGCTGTCAAGTACACCTGCAGGGCCAAGGCAGGGAGAGGGGGCAGTGAGTTCTGCTCTGTGGACACAGAGGTTTGAGCAGACTACATCTTCCACCATGCCCTTGAGCCTCCCCCCTTGCTAACCCACTACAGGGAGACCTACCTGGCAGAGGAAAGTCATGGGGGAATAACTTGAAAACACACATCTACAAAGAGAAGGGAGGTGTGAGGGGCTGCACTCCGAATACAATGGTATTCCAGAACAGATTTGTTCCAGAGTCACCAGCAGAAAAAGAAAGCTGAAAAGTTTGCTTTTTTATTTTTTAATTGCGTAACAAAACCCGTGAAGTCATGAAGTTCATGAGGACGAACTTCTCTCCTGTGAAGGTGGCAGAGCCCTGGCAGAGGCTGCCCAGAGAGGTGGTGGAGTCTCCTTCTCTGGAGACATTCAAACCCCACCTGGACACATTCCTGTGCAACCTGCTCTGGGTAGACCTGCTTTGGCAGGGGGTTGGACTAGATGATCTCCAGAGGTCCCTTCCAACCCCACAGCATTCTGTGATTCTGTGCAGTCTACAAGGGGAAGTCAACACCTCATATAAAGCTGTGTTTATTGAAACATGCCTTCTGGCAATCGAAACTGGGTAAGAAAAGCTGCTCAGCAGCATATGGTTATTAACTTCTGATACAGTAACTGTGCTTACATGTACAACACAGTTTTCCATCCCATCCTGCTCTCACCCAAATATACAGCAGCCAAAACCTTCCTGTCTCCTGGCCCTTTGGAGTGAACCTGTGCAGGGTCTTATCTGGGCCACGTAAAAGAGAACAGACTTTATCACCTAGAGATTTTCCATAAAAACAAACAACATTTAATATTTTAACCCACCTATGATATCTCTGGTAACTGCAGGTAAAGATTTCATTTCCCATTCAGCTCCTCAGAGCAATAATTCATGATACGGTGTTTTATATGTTTCTTTTATTTCACAAAGAAATCTAAGGTACGTGGCTCGATGGAGGTCTCTGGTTTACAGAAAAGTGCAATTTTCAAGCATTTGATTTTGACCTCTGTGATTAAATTGTGCAGACTCATGCAAAAAACCCTGCACCTTCTGCCTATTTACTAGAAACTCAAGAGACTATTTCCATGAGGCTGGTATCAGCACAATGGAAATGAAAGATATATTCTGATTTTCCCCACTGGCAGCCTCACTTGCTCTAATAGCAGTAAAGACTGTGGTGCTACAAAATTAGCATGAATTAAACATATTCTGTGGCTGTCTTCATGGTTAGAGGGGCAAGCAAACAGGATCTGAACCAGATCTTTGAGCAGATGCCTTCACTTAATACCTGTTTTCCCCTCAAGTCATTGTATCTACTTACAATTCCTAGGTTATGCAGTCCTTTGATATAACAAGTATTCAAATAATTTCTGGCCATGCTGTGACTTTATTAAGATTAAGATTTAAGTAAGTGTTTAATTTTCATTATTTTTTATTTTATTATTGTTTCTTAATTGCTCGCAATAGGGTTTTTTTCCTTTGTATCAGTTGTTTCAAAATGTGTAAAAATATTTACACATTTTTTCAGAAACAAATTCACTACATCTTGTATGAACTGCATCTTGTAAGACCACAGTATAACTGTAGGTGTGAAACCTTTGAAAAATGTACTTAGAACAAATAAGTGATCTGATTTAACATCTCTGCCAAAGACACAGGTGGGCCATAAAGTTAACACGCTGACTTAAATAGAAACGCTTCTGCTTTCATGGGTTTTAATTATTCTTTCTATTCATTTAAATGATACATCTTTGTGGTGCGACATACCACAGCCACTTCAGATTTAAAGGTGATTTCTTCAAATTTCCCTATCATGTCTAAAAACTCAGAGAAAGAAGAAAAAGGAACATTATGAACAGAAACATCTTTAGAAAGGCAAAGAAAAGGTGTATTTAAATGCTGTGCCAAAATTCTCTGCACAATGAGTTGTACTTTTGAAGAGGGGAAAAAAGAAACTAAAGAAAATAGGACCAATAGAAAAATGTGGGAAGAGAAAGATCATCGATATTTTTGTAACTCAAAGAAACTAAAGAAAATAGGACCAATAGAAAAATGTGGGAAGAGAAAGATCATCGATATTTTTGTAACTCAATCAGCCCCATCATTTTTTAAAATTTAATTCTATTGAACATTTTTTACCTAGATCTAAATAAAAGATTTTTCTAAAGAGTATTCTCTTTACCTGAACAATTGTTGTGCTTCCAAACAGCAATGGGGTCCTTGCAGGTCTCCACTAAATTATGCCCTTTTGCACACATTCACTTTCAGATTGTGGAGACTTAATTTACCACCATTTAGTTATGCCCAGCTTCCACTAAAACCCCAGCCGACCTTGTGCTGGTACAGGTGCCCCTACATTCTCCCCACTGATGCACGCACAGTCCTCGAAATGTTACAGACAGCAAAAAATGGACCAAGTGTCTATATATACAACCAATTCCTCTTCCAAAATCTGCTGCAAAGAGAGGATGTGCTGCATGCAGATATGCCCCCAGCTGCACAGGGAAAAGTTGTGGATTCCTGGATTTCTAAAGGCTCTTTAACTTTATGCTTATGGAGTGCAGTGGTGAAATCTTGATACTATGAAGTTATGCCATCTACTTCAAATCCCGTGTGGGGCAGAGAAAGACGTAGCGTAGGGGCACAGCAAGGCTGAGCTGGATGCCTTATAAGTTGTGCAGGGAATTGAGAGAAGCTAAACCAGGGGTGTGCTGCAAGGAGGGCAATGCCCCAGCAAGAAGTGCTCTGCCTCAGTGCCCAGTCTCTGCTCGGTGAGAAATGCTTGGCCCAAATGAATGACTAGAGGCCATGACACCACAGATGCCAAAGCTCCACAAGGATGGGAGAGATTACCATAGTGTAATAGGGGGAAAAAACCCCACACAGTTTACAACACAGTTCTCCACAGAAAAAAAAATATGTGGGAAGAATCATTCCCAAATTGCTCTCTGTCCTCCCGAGGAATTTCTTAGTTTTTCTAAAGACGTGGTCCAGCCTGGACTTGGATTTTGATTCTGTGTTCACTCCCCTGACAAATGCACTCTGTGGTGCCTGGAGCTAGAGTGATTCAGCATTCACTGGGAAGGAAGAAAGTCTTCATCTACCTGCTCCTATTATTCCGAAAGAAATTAATCAAACTCAACGAGAAGTTGTTGTGGGGGTGAGTCTGTCTTGTAAGAATGAAATGGACATCAGAGCAGGTGGCAAGAGGATGGCACTTTGCTCACCACAAGCTCAATTTATACCCTTCCCTGAGCACTAGAACAGCAACTGCTATGGACAGCCTTTACCATTTTGCAGAGGGCCATATCTGAGCTGCCACGTGTCCAATGTCTCCTGGACACATCCTCCTGTCCTGGGGAGGACTCCCAAGCCTATTTTGCTTTTTTGTTTTTGAGTTCCTCTCCCAGAGTGGGGCTGGGAGCACGGCTGCTGTGTGGAGAGCTCTGTGGCAGGGCAGGCTCGGGTGGCTGTGGTGCCCCACGATGGAAGGCAGGAGATACCAGCAACCAGGACAGTGTGTGGGAGAAGGAGCAGAAGCACCTCAGCTGGTATAGTGGGATGCCCGGGAAGGCTGAGCAGAGGTGGGAAGGAGAAGTCTGGAGGTCAGGTTATGATTGGAAACAGGTTGGAGAGGAGTCGGGGTGCTCTGGGGTGGGTTGGAGGGCATCCTGTTGGTGTGGGCAGGGGAAAAGGTCTGAGATAGAAAAGGTTTTGGAGCAGAGGAGCTTAGGAGGGGTAAGACCTAGTTTGGGAACCTCCACACTGAAGCAGGGATGTGAGATTTGAGCTCAGAGAAGGTGTGATGAGAGGGACTGGGGAGTTGTGGGACTGGTGGGAGGGCTGTGGGGTAGGACAGGTCCGGTGGCAGGAGTGGCTGGCATTGCCATGAATTACCTCCCCCTCAATCAGCCTGGGGCTGTTGTGGAACTATGTTTCTGTGAAGGAAACCAATTTTATCCCCCAAGAAGAGATTCTGCCTTTGAAAGTTTTCTGAGGACCGAAGAAACCCAGGATCTATTTTCTTGAATTGATCAGGATGTTATAATAGGAGAGCCCAGATTCCTACGAGATCTTTAAAAGCTCCTAATGAAGGGAAAAATCACTGAAATGTAATCAGTTAAATGTGGGAAGAAGAGAAAATCGAAAGTTACAAGTGTACCAACTCCATTAAGTGGGCACAGAAAAATTTCCAACGGGCAGTGACTTTCCTCTATGATTCAGCATTACACTTTCCCTTGCAGATGACAGGTACTCGTGAGAAAGGACGGTTGACTCGGATGTGGCCAAACAGAAATGTTTGTTGAATTCAGCTTCTCCAGCCTGCTCTTTTTAACAGTGCAGCGAGGGAGCTCCAGCTGCCTGGGTGCTCAGAGCAGTCTGCTGGGGAAGTTTCCTGTGTGACTTGGGGACATGCTTTCCCTACCTGTCCTTACAATAAGGAGGATGTGCTGGGACTCGGAGACATGTGGTTTCAGCAAGCCGTGCAGCCACAGGGGTTTGGAAGGCTAAAGTTAACTTTTGAGGTAGAGATTATACAATTAGTTGTAAAACCCAACAGATTTTTCTAAAGCACACATTAAAAAAACCCAACGCCACAACTGAGTACCCCTTGGAAATAGGATTATTTTGTTCTGTTTGCGTATTTGTTTACTAATCTAAAATTAATTCTGAACATCTATTGGTGCTGCCTATGAGCTTTCCCTTCCCAGTTGGCACGCACGCACAGGTACCCTCACTCACACACGTGACACTTCACACACTGACTCGTGTTCTTACGTTTTCTTCCAGCGTGGTGAGCTGCTCATCGAGTCTGATGGGGTCTGTCCCCAGAGGGAATGTCCCTCTTCCTCTGTCCTGAACGTCAGCTGGGAAATCGCAGGCATCGGTGGATTCTGCTATCAGTTCTTCAGTGGCATTGATGACTTTCAGGACCTCTGTAGATATGTTGCAGAGAGAGACAGCAGAGTACTTCTGTTTTGTTACAAGAGCAGACAGAGAAAACAACAGCATTAAATTAGCACAGAGGGGTAATATATAAAATCCCTTTCCTAATAACTGTAGCTTTAGCCATGCCAAAAAAATACACCTGGCTAACTCCTGTGAGCAGGCACAAGAACTGTGTGATGAAATTGGAATCTACTTCTCTTTTTCTCTCTCTCCTTTTCACACATGCACAATGGTACTGCAAGCAAAATAACATACACACGCAATTCTTCCACAACACAATTTCTACCGGAGGGATGGTCCAAATCTCATCCCTAAGGAGCATACAAATATCTAGCTTTAAAATCCAAGTGAGCTAGATAAAGCTATTTTTGCAATAGCATTTTAAACACAATAGTGTTTTAAACACAATAGTGTTTTAAAACACGATCTTCCTTTTTGGGCACTGGCAAACAGATGCGGAATCGTCTGTCTCCATACCCACAGCAGTTACTGCGTTGCAGCCACGAACACGGGAGAGGGATCCTCAGCAGCCCTATCAGCATGGCAGTTTACAAAGATGTTTGCTGTGAGTTATATGACAGCCCAAAAAACCAAAACGTAAACATTCATACCCTGATCTTGAAAATTGCAGTTTACCTTTTTTAATACTTATGGAATAAATTACATCAAATACCAAGGAAAAGCATGCAATTTTATCCATGTTTGGGTTTTTTTTTTAATAACCATAAGCCTTTTTATCAGTGTTCCTGATTTGTAATTTGTCATTAACTATCCTGATTCTCATGATTCTCACAGAGCTTTAGGCTTCAGGACAACTTCTCTGATGGCAATAAGATTTCACCTGATGTACCCTCAAGCATGAAAGCTCAACATCCAAACTATACAGCTTGGAGATTGAGCCAAAGCTTGTTAAAACCAATACAAATACTGCCACTGAATTTATATGCAATACCTTTAGTGTTTCTTTGCCTAAAACAAAGCATGGGACGTTTAAATGTGTATTTAATTCAGTCCTCAAATCTGCAAATACTTATGCATGTGAATTAAGGGCCCACCCATGTGTAAATTTTTTCACAAAGAAAGTATCTGAGGATCAAAACTGAGGAGAAGGTCAATCTTTGGATTCTATATAGTAAATTCTACAGCACAGAAAACTATAACTGATTAAAAATGCCTGCATGTTACTTAAATACTGTATTAAACAACATGTCAGCTGGCCTCCTAGGCAGGATATAGGAAAAGTAACATTCCTTTGCTTCACACAAACTCTGGTGGGTTAAACTCTTTTATTACTTCTTTCTTGTAATTAGCTGTTCATTTTTATGTTAGACAAGACTTTCACTGAAAAACCACTTTTTTAGCAGTGGGTGTTCAATTGTTCTGCATCAGTACATTAAGGCATCTTTCTCACTGTTACTTCTCTGAATTACAAAAAATAATTAGATCCATGAGATTAAAGAAAAGGAGAACAAAGCAAATACAGTATGTTACAGCACACGGATCTTTAGCTTGTTAGGCCAACCAACAGAGCCCCGAACAAGGAGGCCTAGGACACTCTTACTGAGAACAAATACTTGAACCCCATAAATAGCCTACTGTTTTTTCCATTTATTTTCACAAGTGCCAATTAGGTTAAAAACAGATCAATAATTTTATAGGACAGAAGAGGAAATCAATGTTACTTTGTTTTATTATTTGCTTTTACAAGTACCTAATTCTTATTCTATTCTACAAGTAGTGAACAAAAAAGGATAAAGGCCAGATACTACATTTTCTTCTTCATCTTCACTGATGTATGTTCTCCATTTCAAGAACTATAGCCTCACTTCAGTGTTATTTCTTAATTTTTTTATTATCCTTTGGAGCTAATAATGGATTTCCAAAAAAGATTAAATTGAATTAGAAAACTTATAGCAGAATATGAGAATCCACAATGGCATTTATTACAGAATGATTACTGCAAAACAGGTTTTTTGGTTTTTGTTTTCCTGGAAAAGTGTTCTGTGATAGGAAGCTTTATGAAATCAAGATTTTGAGTAAACTACCCTACCTTTTCAATAGGTAATGGATAGGGGAAGAAAAGTTCAATGAGAAAGAAATGTGATTTTTAGCTTTCCTAGAATTTTGAGGTAAGTTTTTAGTGGCAGATGCTATTTAACTTTTAAAACCCAAGATCTGCTTCACATTAAAAGTTGCACAAGGCAGCTAAATGAATGTTCATAAAATGTTTGCATCAATGAACAAATCTCAATTCTAGCCTGCAGGTATCTAGACACAGGAGTCACAACTTTAAAGCTTTTCTTTAAGCTTGTGAAACATCTGCTTTTATAGTTTAACAAGGATACAGCACTGGAGATGAAACACCACAAAGAAACACATGGCAAGCAAAGTGATTTTCTTTGGAGTGTATCTGAAAAGTAGATCTCCCAAAACTTTGGAACACAAGCAATATTTCAATGTATTTAAATCTAAACTTTGTGAAAGTTTTCTGCTAAAGGGTATTTAGAACTCAGCTTTGTCCTGGCTTCACTTTACAGAGAAGTAAGAAGAGATTAATGTCTGCCCAAGGGAGACATAAAATCAAAATGTGAGTAGCTCAAGGGTTCTCAAATTGGAAAAACTGGATACTTAATTAATGGCTTTGCATACGTTATTACCTCTTTTTTGAGCTACTGTCAAAAAGTGTTAAAACAGCTCATGTTCCAAAACGGACAATTTGCAAACCTTGTGGGTTACTCTAGATACAATTACTTAACATGTGTACGGAAAAAAAAAAGGCAGAGGAAAAAGAAAAAGGCATGAGAAAAAGAAAAAAAAAGAAAATAAAAATAAAAATAAAAAGTGTCCTGGAGTTCTAGTGCTTCACAATTCTGTGCCCTCCCCAACCACCCACGTCAAACTCAGGAGTTATGAGGTTCTACAAAAATCACCTAAAATTCAGACACACGCACACCAAGATCATCCTGGTAGGTGGACATTTCAAATTGCTATAAAGACCTCTTGGTTGTCTAATTTATCTTGCCCTTGCAGGAAAGGTCATTGTGAACACCTGTAAGGGATTCAAAGAGACAGCTATCATGCCATGATGAAGTCTCTCCCATCTGTCTTGTCAAGCAAGTCAAAGAACTAGTATTGATGTGACAGAGGCAGGAAGCAATCTCTGATACAAATATCTAGCCCAGAAAAGCTCAGTGCAACCACTCTTCTCCAAACACTGGGGTGCATTCTGATTTTAACTGTGTTTCCCTGCTTCTGGATTAACACCACCCCTCCCAAATGAAATCAAAGCAGCTGATCCAAATTTGACTTTTTGTATTAGTTATGAGAATCTCATTTTTTACTGAGTTTGAGATTAAGAGGTTAGTGGAACGAGAAAAAATACGCAGTTACCCTTTTAATGATAATTATTGTCCACGCTCACAAATGTGTTAAAGACACAGTCAAAAGAAGATGCTCAATTTCCCAAGTTCTTTGTGGAAGAATTTTCAAAAGCAATGAAATGCTAAAAACCTGTGTGTAGGAACATATATACATGTAGGTGTGCCTGTGTGTATTGAATATAACAAACAGCATCTTGTGAAACTTCTTTACTGTCATTTCTATGGGTGGTTGGACAGATGGAAAGGACTTTTTTCTCCACAATGCATTCGGCCATTAGCAGCTTCTCTTTTTTGCAGCTATAATTTTATGACATTGTTAGGCTCTGTGAAACTGCCATGGGAGGCAGTGCCTTGCAATTCAACAGAGAACAGTTGACATCAACAGCTACATCAAGAAATAGAACAAGAGAAACTTGCAGCCCTGGCAGTCTTGACCACATCTGTGATGACTCTTCATGCAATCATTTTTAGCCCTGGTCTCACCCACTCTATCACGGTTCCAGTTGCATGTCTGTTTCTCAGCCAATACCCTCATTTTTTTTGCAGGGAGCTGAGGGG
The DNA here is from genome assembly GCF_001431845.1 of Calidris pugnax. NCBI lineage: Eukaryota > Metazoa > Chordata > Aves > Charadriiformes > Scolopacidae > Calidris > Calidris pugnax. Next base: position 253,708 of record NW_015090772.1, read on the forward strand.
GGTTAGGCAGAAGACAAGTTCTGCTTTGCTGCTGGTTGATTCATCTTTTCAGAGTAACCTGACTGAATCCACGCTTGACAAAAACTAATCCAAAACCCAAATCTTCCTCATCTCCCCACCCTGTGGGAGTTCACTGTACAACTTTGAGAAGGCCCTGAAAGGTCCACCAAAAGTCCATCTCCTTCACAGGCATGCAAGATTCGGGACACTGGCCAAGTCACAGTGCAAAACAAAGCCATCAATGCCCAACTATAAATGGCAGTCATCAACTCCAACCTTCAAAAGATCTTCTGTCCTAAAAGTGAGCCCTAACTACTCATTACCACCAAAACTAGGAAAGAAAGCCAAAATTTGTCTTGATATTTGAGGGAAGACAAGTGTAATTTGGTAAACTATGGTCTTATGGAATTACTTTTCTGTGCAAGTTTAAGACTTCCTGCCTTGACTTTAATATCACTATATTCATTTAGGGGCACTCATTTAGAAAAAGAAAGCTAAATTATCTTACAGAGTGAGCTATTATTCTCCTGACATTCTCTAAAGTATGACGCAGAGAAATACAATCTCTCTTTTTGGTTGTGCTATGTAATTCTGAATATTAGATTTTTACTAATGAATTCAATCCACTGCCCTAATGTAGTTACAGATTTATTCCTAATAATTTGTGATGCCTCATTTCTAGAGACAAGTTGCCTACAATAATGAGAAAGAAAGTTATTTTCCAAGAGGTGAAATATTATGGTTCAAGTTGCAGATGGAAATATTTAAACCTTAAAATCTGCACAAGATTCTGTAAAGGTATCCAAAATGGACACAGGCTGATGGCATTGCACAAATGGAAAAATATTTTTTCTTTAAAATAATCCTTGACATTTTCACTAAAGAAAACCAAGATGATTAAAAGCTGATTAAAATTCATAGCACAAAACTTAACTCTGAGAGTAAGGAAAAAAGAAAAAGCTGAGAGGAGTATTTTGCTGAATTAAGCATCAACTTTTGACATACAAAAGTGATTTCTATTTTATGACTGCAAGAATGCTACAGAATTAATTCGCTTGCCACTATATATGACATACTAAAAATAGCATTTTATTTTAAAATATAAGTATATATTTGCTCAGAGAATAAAATGAAAATCTGTTTTAAATCTGACTCTCATCAGCTGAGACTCAAATAGCACAGAATATGAAGCCTCTTTCCATCTAGCCGAATGACAAGCAATAGAAACTAGCAGCAATGTGAGAAAGTGCCTACTCACTGTGTACAGTCTCTACAATGAATTAAGGGTTTTTATTTAATTTTTATATTGGGAGCTTAGAAAGGTTTTTGAAGAGCACTACAGTCAGAAACTGCTAAAAATCTTACTGCTGAAATAAAACTTAAATTTTTTCGTCCAGTTGAATATTTGAGAATATTAATACAGATGAGTACATGAGAACAGGAAGATCATAGATCTTATCTTTGTTTTCTGTTCTTCTTTATGGATCAAATCAAATTCTCATCACAAAGCCAAATCAGAGAGCCAATCTGTTCCACCTGTCTACTTCAAGCTCATCAGTCCCATCAGAACACAGGGCCACCTGTGATTATAAAATACTTATAAAACAGTTTTCTGCAATGACTATTGATTTTGTCCAAAAGATATGATTTTTTCAGGCCTGATATTTCCAGGAAAACAGTCTAAGTTTGAATACTATGTTTGGGAAATGTGGAAACCCTCAATATCACTTTATAGCATCTCTTACTATGTAAGAGATGTAAGAAGACACAGACAAAACAAAGCATTCTCACCTGCTGCAGTACAGTGGATAAAAACTGCAACTTTAAATGAAGATCAAAAGCCTTTTGTTTTTCCTAGGTAGTGGGAAAGCAGTTAAATAAAAAAGGCAGAAAAATTACGTTAACAGCTACAGAGGTTAACACTTATATAGGTTCAGACTTACAGAGAGCTTTAGGATGAACAGCAAGGATAAAGAAACTAGCAAATAAAAATACCACAAAATTTAGATGTTATATTCATTGCTACAATATTTAAAATAAAGCAATGCCTAATTATTTCTGTTTGTGGGATTTAGAATAACAGATCTCATTAAGACAGGTATTGCAAATGACACATCGATTTTCATAAAATGAAACAGATGGGAAATACCGATTTCCACCATCACAGCACAAAGTAGCACTAGCAGTAGAAAAATACTTCTGCAGCAGTCCTAAGAAAAGGAAAAGCCTGCTATCTTCAAGTCTTCTGGTCTACACAATTGCAATTTTGATACTGTGTGTGCTTCTAGTTACAAACTGTACCTCACAATTGGAGACACCTGGGCTGAGTTAAGGCATCATGTGCCAAATCACTTCCTACTGTTTGCTGTTGTCCCAGCTATCTTCAAGTCTTTTGGTCTACGCAATTGCAATTTTGATACTGTGTGATACTGTACCTCACAATTGGAAACACCTGGGCTGAGTTAAGGCATCATGTGACAAATCACTTCCTACTGTTTGCTGTTGTCCCTTTCCCAGACTTCACTGGGCCAAAACAGTCAAGTAAAACCCTTCACACTACCACTATCCAGTGTCAGGTCTAGGTTTACCTTAATCCCCCTAATTTACTTAGGTCTTTGTAAACTAAACTGGCTGCTTTTGCCTTGAAGTAATGACACAACCACAGTTACCCTGTTGGCTGTGCTGTGACAGAAGCATCATCCAGCTGAGGAGCAGTATTCGCTTGAAATTCTTCTAGCTAGGTCTGAAAGAGCTCATGTCACTCTCAAGTCTCTGGGCTGCTTACAAAAGATGACAAGAAAACAGTAACTTTTTTGTCATGGTCTATTTTCCCCCCATTTTGTTCTAACTGATCTTCACTGATTTTCTGTAACTGTAAAATGGCTTTTACATTTCCTTCTTAGTAAACAAATCTCTGGTGATCAGACAACTGAAGGAGACTCACATCGCACACACACGGGAGAGAGCTGGCTTGGGCATGCATGCATTTAAGTATCAAATCTGAGACTTTGAGAATCTCGTTTTCAAAGGTGCTGCATTCCCCACGTGAAGCCAGCTGAAATCTCACCTGTTGTGCACATCTCCAGAGAGATTCAACGGGACTTCGATTCAGTTGCTTTAACAGGAGCAGACAAGGTGCAATTTGAAACAGCTTGAAGCATGTGAGGACTTTCAAACAACACTGGCAGATATGACATGGACTTGGGAGATACTTCCTCTGGACTAGCAGTTTGAAGCCCTGTGGGATACCCTAGGCCATCTCAAATGGACTATCTACATCCATATTTATGCAACTGCATTGAGCCCAGAAAACGTCAGAATTGGAGGAATGCAAACATCACAGCCCACTTTTGAGAACTTGTTAAAAATAAACGTTTGTGGTCTCAAAGCAACTATTTTGCTTGAAACTGAAGACTCAGATTTTGACAAAATAAGCTGAGGATCAACTTACTTTTCCACACTAAAGACCAATAAATAATAGTAAATACAAGGGAGAAATCTCTGGAATGAGATTTTTGTCCCACAAAGTACTTAATCTTCAATTTAAAACTGAACATATAACTGACTGCTTTTTTGATTTGAGAACTTAAAACTTTGGAACAATTAGCCCAATGTGAAGATTGAAGCCTCATTTCTCTTTTAGAAGAAGAAAAAGCCACTTCCTTAACCAAGCCTTCCTTAACCAAAATCTGATCTGCAGTTCATAAACCTCAAAGATCAATTTTTACAATGCTGCCCACATTCAGTTTTCAATCCTAGACTTTGGAAGACTGCCCAGATAATAAACATCATAAGAAAAGCCATGATCCACCAAACCACAAGAATTATTCTGAGCATCTTGCATACAAAAATGTGAAACAACAGGCACACACGTACCTTCTGAGGTGGTAACCCAGGAAGATGTTGTTGTATTACACTGTTCAGTTTTATTAGTGCGGTAGTAGTGATGTAGCAAAGCTACTAAACTTACACTCTTGCGTTTTCTTGCTAAAGTGAGCTGTGGGGTTCTGGCTCCTTTAGGACCTTCTACTCAGTCATTTATAAAGCCTTGAGGCGTATGAAGCTGGACGGCAGTTTCATACTAACCCCTGCCTGGACCAACACACCAACCAAAACACCCTGGAGTTCCCTCGCAACATTTTCAGTTCAGGGAGTTGCCAGACAACCATCCCAAAAACTACTACCTCACCTTCTGTGAGGACGGTGGGTGCACCAGCACAAACAGATACTGGAAGCCCAGCCAGCAGGAGACACAGGCCTTCTCTCGTTACTATAGCGCTGCTGCTGTAACGTCGCAGCCATTCCTACTGCCCTGCTTTAACACGTCTGTGACACACAGGAGGGATTCACCGCCCTGTGCACGTCCAGTGCTGCTCCATCAAGGCCATGAGACTATTTCTCTCTAGCAACCAAGTCCCATGAGCCCTCCCTTACCTGACCTCCCTCATTTAGCTAAAGAGAGGTGCCTCATTATACCGGTATTAGAAAAGTGCTAATTTACCTGATGAAAAATGTTAAGATGTACTCTCTTGAAACAAAGAATATAGGCCCCGGCACAAATACACATGAAGATGATGCTCGTAGTACGTACTTTCCCCCAAATAAAATTTTATAAAACCAAAGATGAATAAAATGTTTCCAGAGAATGAGGACATAAATATTTTATGGAGAGAATGTTTATGCTGTTATTCATACTGTCAAGGAACTCGGAGGTTTCACTTAGGGAACAGGATCTCCTTGTACTACTTAAACTTACTTGCAGGTTGTCATTCAGAAGAGAGAGCTATGGTGTGCCTAGCCTTGTAATGATGTCAATAGAAAACAGCAGGATTTAAACAAAGTTACTAATCACTGGTTGTAAGAGTCCCTGAGCAGAAGCAAATGCATAAAGGTATTAAAACAAATTCCTCGAGTAGACAGCACGTTGCATCAAGCTAATGCAAAGAGGAGAGAAACTAAACGTTACCAGTGAAGTTTAACTCACTTGCTAATTTGCACACCTTAAGCAAGGAGAAGTACCAAGTAAAAGGAGACAAAAAGAGAAACACAACTCAGGTTTTAACAACTATTCCAGTGGGGCAATATGCAAAAATGGCAGGGGCTATTCTGTTTTTTAAACAGTATCTCTATCATTTCTGCTAAAGAGGTCGCAGTGACGGACTGCATTCAAAACGCAGTCTGCATTAGGCACTGCTGAAATTGCCTTCTAGAATGCAGTTTTGGGGTATACCACGATACATAGATCAGCCTATTCATCTTCATGAAAGCATTAAAAGAGAAGGAGAGAGGGTCGGAGAGTGCAAGAACTAAATACATCCCATTTATCATGCTTGCCACTCTCAGGATCACTAAGACACTCCCAAAGGGATCTACATTTTGCTTTTTTCTTTAGGTACTTGGTTAGGGTTTGGGGGGCGAAGCAAAAAAAAAAAAACCAAACCAAACTAAAAGAGCAAGGCAGAAAGAACTGTGCAAATCTCGCTAGCACAAGATGTTTCACTAACATTACAGTTGCACGATGTGATTTTTGTTTTGTTCACACCTGAAGTCTAGAGGGGCTGGAGGCTAACTCTAGCCTGAGCATAGAGGACTTCATGGCCTTTCATTGCATTATGAAGACAATCAGGCTTTTCAGGGGTCTGCATATTCACAAAAGACCAAGAACTACATCTATAGCTTAGTAAGTGCAAAACTTTGTCTATAAAACCAAGCCTGCAGTAGAGTTATGTTTGTTTTAGAGAGCTGTGAATCTCCACAAGACCATTTTAGGTAATCACAAACTTGGAAATTTTCAAAAAGATTGTGCTGAAGGTTTAAGTGGATTTAAGTGTAAAGCATAAAATCAACTTGTGTTAATTAATACCCACCTAAATCTTCAGGTAATCACAAACTTGGAAATGTTGAAAAAGATTGTGCTGAAGGTTTAAGTGGATTTAAGTGTAAAGCATAAAATCAACTTGTGTTAATTAATACCCACTTAAATCTTCAAGTATCCCACATGAACTAAATAATTAACTCATAGTTCAGCACTTTCTAACTTCTATCTTAAAGGCACACATACAACTCAGAGCTTAGCTTGAGGTGAGAACCAAGAACACATAAATGTCCAAATTCAGCTAATTCTACACTCAAGATGTGCCAATTCTTGCCAGTGCTACAGATCTTAATATACTAAATACCCTTTCTAAAGCATCAGATCCTTTATATGAGATCTCATTATAAGAGATTGCCAGCTTCCATTAAAAATTGAAGTCCAAATTTTCAAAGGTGCATATATGTGAAAGTCAGATTTTCATGAGCACCAGCTACTTTATTTCCAGTAATGCAATAAACAATACACATTTTTTGAAATCTTATTCTATGGCCAGGTGTACTATAACTTGAAATTCTCTGTGATTTAAGGTTGCCAATGTGTTCCAGAATAAGCTTGAGAACAGAGGACCCAAGGCTAACAAAGACAAGCAGAGTGGCTAGAATGTAACCAAGAAGGCTAAAATACAGTATTAAATCTATGTTCAGGATCTCAAAGCAGATTGTAGACACTTGAGTTCTCATTTTAATGGTGCAGAATTAGTACTTCTGTGTGCCTGATTTGAAACTTGCTGCCCAGGTCAGAAGCCCGGCTCTCTGGCTAAGAATGTTAAGTGCCAGTCTGAAACATCTGTAATTCCCTACATATGCATTCTCCAAAAATCAAGCTTCTTAAAGAGACAGCAGAATGGGACATCTGGCTTTTAAGGCATATAAAATTACAAGTTTCCTGAAACGAAGTTTTCTATGCTTGTCTCCATTGAGACATGCGATCTACTGATCTTAAAGTTATTGCATGTTTTATCAATTTAGCTAAGTCTAAGTATTTTAGGTTACCATAGCCACAACTGATTTTATACACTGCCATCTTCAGTATTTCATTGTAAGATATTGGTCAGCCACCTTTCCAGAGAGAAGGCACGCATCAGAAGATTTTAAATCACCTTTAAGGCCAACAGTTAAGAATAAGAATGAAAGCAGGATGCTTGTTTCTCTACAGCTGGAGCAATTTCTGCTATTAATGCTGCTGAAGTCATGACTGTGAATAGTACTGGGGTATTTTTGTTTCTTTACTATAGACAGAAAGAATATATACTGCAAGCATGAATGACTAACACCTTCTTTTCACCCAAGACCAATAAAGAATTAGGAACACCAAGCATCCGCTTTTTGCTGGACACGGTATGCCTCTTATTTTTTTAAACTTAACAAAATTTCACTGAGAAAAAAGAAGCAATCTCTGCATTATTTTAAATAACTGACCTACAAATGTTAAACAATAAAATTAGAGAAGGAAAAGCCAACTAATGTTACTTTGTAGATGCATGCAGATGAATATGTGCACCACAAAACATACATCTGCCATTTTCTGTGCTCAGTTCACCATATAGGTCAGTTCACCATAGGCATTTCAGAAAGTTGTATTACTCTGGGGTACACTCTGTCTCATTGTCTCTGTCAATAATGAAGATGTGAAATGGTACTGGTCCCAGAATTGACCACTGGGGTACACCACTAGGGACAGGTCACTGCAGGAGTGAGCCCCCCCTTTCCCTCATCTGCCTTTTGCTGCTGATATCACTATAGAAGCCTTATTTCCCTTTCTGTCCCTCACCAGATTCAACTCCAGGTGGGCATTGGCTTTCCTGACACCATTCCTGCACACTTGAAGAACGTCCTATCGTCCACCTGGGTCACTTGGTCTTCCTTCCACCTCCTGGTGTATTAGTTCTTCATACCGTTTGAACAAAACAGCTTTCAAATGATGAAGAACAGATTTCCTGTAGAGAGTTGTCTACACCCCCTTTCAAAGCCAAGCTGCTGTGCAGAGAAGACCGCAAGAGGCAAGTCAAGAGACAGAGCAAGTGAGTGAGTCCAAGGAGATCTAAAGGACAAGAGTGACTGGCAAGGGGCAGTGCTGAGCTTCTACACAACCAAAATTCAAGCACATAACATGATCTGAAGAGAAATTCAGGGACAGGAAGGGAAGAGGGCAGGTGGCAAGTGCTGTGGAGTGGCGCTGAAATCAGACATCTCATTGTAAGGGTGAAACGGCACAAACGGAGGATCTCATACATTATCAGAACTGACACTGGATTTCAGTTTCACTAGAATATGTTACTTCTCACAGAGGCATATTAGCTGACAGAGTAACAGGGCTGGAAGGCTTTAAAGAAGCACCAAATATTCCCATAGAGAGGCAAAAGAAGAATCTGTGACATCACAATGAACTACATGATACTAAAAACAGGGGAGCAAATAAAAGGACTGAAAATAAAAAACTTAAACCTGATGGCTAGCAAGGAGGAAAAAAGCAAAGATAGGTATGTTTTCATTTAAACATATAAGCCGATTCTCAGTCAGTATAAACCAACATAGTTCCATTAATATCAGCCATGCTTTCTTACACAAGTTAAATTCACTGCTTTGAATTGATGCACTAGGCTCACAGGGAGGAACGCACACCTTAATTGAAGTTTTATATGCACAACTGTGCACAGACCTCAGCTTTTTTTTTTTTCATGTTTACTTTTCTAACCAAAACTTTCTCTTTCTGGATTCTAACTTTTACAACATTAGCCTCACTGGTCTACAAGGACTGCTTACCTTCTTTAACTCCTCCTGAATACTTCTGCCATTTTCCTCTGAGGACAAATTCTCCTTTTGGTTTTCAGCGTCTGTTCTAGGTTCTGACTCTTGTTCTTCACCAGAAGATGTTTCCTTGTCACTCATTTTAGCAGCAAGCTGAAATAACCTGGATTTAAGCTCCTCTTCCATAAGGTCAGGCTTGATGTTATGATGTTGATCCTCACTGCTTATATCTGTTTCTGATAAATCATCAAAATCCTACAAAGAAATTAGAAGAACAGTATAATTACTGCATAGGTACAGCAAGGAAAACAAATAGCTTCCCAGAAAAGTATAGGTATGATCAACTTGCAGCCCAGCTAGGAAGAAAGGACGCTAAGCGTGCCGATACAAAAATACCATGTCTTCATAGAGGAATGACAGTGAACTCACAGCTGTTGGATTATATTTATCATTCTTGCTGACTTTTAGATGACGTAAAAAGGAACTATCAAAATCATTATATATCTGTGTGCAACTACTGAAAATAAAGCCTGAAAGGCATCTCCCATTCCCAGCACTGCACAGCCATCACTATCAGGCCTGGTGCAGATCAAGTGAAGTGCAGGAACGAAATGACTTGTGACCTGGCAGTTGTGTTCAGCTTTCAGTTGAAAGCTGTGTTGAGTTCCCTGACTGCTGGTCTTGACCATTATCCATGTTTTTTCTTAAAGACTACTGGAAACAAGTTTTGAAAAATCTCTCTTTTATTACATGACAGTGCTTAAGATTTTCAGCTTTCCCAGTGATTATTTACATAGGCGGATCCTCTACAGTGATCATTACTTTCCAAACACCAACCTCCTTGGAACAAGTTCAATCTTTAGGAGCACTTTCTTTTCTTACTCTTAGATCCTTAAAGGTGGGAAGTACTCAGAGGCTCAGTTAAGTACAGTGGGTGTTACAGACTTGACCATGACAAGTTCTTTACCTTAAAGGCTGAGCAGAAGAAAAAAATCCTTTTGCAAGTCTGATTAGCAGGGTGCCTGCCCAATATTTAACATGGAAAGGGAGCTTTTTTTTTTTTTTGTCAGTCATTGCAGGGAATCTGAAAATATCTGATGGTTGTGCCAAAAGCTAATGTCCAGCTACATACTAATTTACTTTCTAGATCTGTGCTGTCTGATTAGGACCCAATTTCCCCTGGTTTCCACTACAGTCCATGGAGAGACAGGCATTTCCCAGAGCAACCTACTCCACCTGTAGCATTAACAACCCTCTGGAAATGCTCTTCTCTCCCCACCGGCTGCTGAGAGAGAGCTTAGAATAATTAGACATTTTGTTTAGCGCTTTAGTCAAGTGCATAAAGTAAGGTGGAAATAGGTGGTTTTAAAAGTGATGAATTCTTTGAAATGGGGCACGACGGAGGCTATGAAGAACGCAGCCTGGGACTGGCAGGTACATTGTGCAGGCCTAAGAGGAGCATTTGGAGCAATTCTCAGACAGGAAATTATTCCAATTTGCCTTATGGTCTCCTACTGTGACAGGACCAGACACTGCCGGAGAGACTAAAGGCTGTGTTCCCTCTACCATTCATTTGGAAATATATAAATGGGAGATTTGCTTTGCAGTATTTATGGACGGACCAGTTACCTCCAGTGCTCACGGGAAATGTTAACTCTGCCAACTCTCTTCCAAACCCCACCCACCAAACTGCTCTTAATGGATTGACATATCATGTCCATAACGTCAGTCTCATCTCTCATACAGTAAAACACACCAGGTAGTGTTTAGCACTTTCACAGCTTTCTGGACAGTTTTTGTCTGCAGTTACCTGGGAATCAATTACACAACTCAATTATTGCTCTATAGCTCACCTTCAGGATGCAAAATCAGGATTTGAAAGTACAAAACTAGCTGTAACAGAAGGGGAACCAGAGGTTAAAGCTGACATTTATTCTTTTCTCAAACCATCAGCTTTTTTCAGAATAAAAAGCCTTTTCTGCCAAATGAACTTCCAAGCTCTGAGTAAGATCAAGAACCAGATTTCGTCAGTGTGTTTCCACTTCAGTTTTATAATATGTTATGACATGCTTCGATATACATTTAGGAGACTGGTGTCACTTCATCTGTTTAATTAAAAATCTGTATTTATCATACTGGTACTTCTTCAAATACTAACGAGATTTTTTTTCAGACATATCCTGCATTCATTCAACAACTCATTACAACCCCCACCCCACAATCTGCTAATGAAAAATACTCACATATTACTAACATTTTTGCTACATTTTTGGGGGGGGTTTTGCTACATTTGCCAGCAGAGGGGAAAGTGGTGAGCTGTCTCAGCATCCCTAGGGTTTTACTCCACGTTAGCTAAGTTTGAGTTATGAATACACATCCCTTCTCAGGGGAGGACTCGCCTTAAGGGTATCAATTTTATTACATACAGCTGGATTCAGGTATGTCTATTAACCCTCCCTCTGCCTTTCAACCTCCTTACAACGAACAGGTAGAGCATTTACATTTGCAAGAGCTGTTAGTTCCTGCTTCCAGACAGAGATAACAATATCCTATAATGCTATACTTTGTGGGTTCTGGTAGGCTGCTTGGCTTGTGTGGTGAGCTTTTCAGATGGTGGCAGTGAACTATTTGTGAGGAGATGATATCTCTTTCATGGATTAAGAGATTAAAAATGCATTAGAAGACACGGCAACAATAAAAAAATAATAGATACATTGAAAAGTACTATTATTATTTATTTAATAGATGCTACCTCAAACTTCATTACTCACTGTTACTGTTCACAATTTGGGCTCTATCTGCTAAGTTTAATGACATCTTTGTGTTCATATAAATCATTGTGTGAATTCCCATTTGCATCTATCAACAACATATAATACCAACATCTGCAAACATGAATAAAGGGCTACTGCTGTATCTGAAAACTGTCAGTGACAGCTGGGCAGAGTATCACAGCCACAAACCCATTCCCACTAAAAGAAAATCAAAAGTTGCAAGCATAAGCCCCTTAGCAGACAATAAACTAGGAAATACACCCTTCCTCATACACACTGTCCAAATCCTTGTATGTAAATGGCTGATAACACACCGTAATCCTAGCGAACAAAAACAAAAGCCCCATAATTAGGCAAACAAAAAAGTACTGGCTAGGAGGCTCCAAAACCAAACCCACATTATACTATAAACTCTTCAGAGAGGGCTCCATTCATATACGAAACCAAAACTCAGAAACTACAGCTTATAGGAAAAGACACAAATTGTGAGGTTCGCAGGCAGTTTCTCAGGGAGAGGCTGTGTAATTTCAGGCCAGCTGTTTTCAATAAATACATCCCAAGCGCCATCCCGTGGGGACCGGCAGCCCGACAGCGCTCAGCCTGTACCTGGCTGCAGGGCAGGAGGGCTGTAATTAACAGGTGAGGTCTCCTGATGAAAGAAGCAAACTCTTAATGAGGGCACTTCCTTCGCTTGAAGCAATTAAGCCACTCCACTTTCCATCAGCAACACAAGAATTGCAGCTGCACTAAGCAACATCTCCCCCTCTCTAAAAGATAATGAAATCCAATATATCAATAACACCAATTATTAATATTATTAATAATAATGAAAGCAGACAGAGATTGGTGGTTTAAGTGGCAATTTCTTGTAAGAAGCTAAAATTTGAAAAATAATTATCATTAAAAGCATGATTGCACTTCCCAATCTAGGTTCCTCAGGAATATAAGTCTCCTGTGTTACATAAGCAATCAGGGTATCAAAAACTTATTACAGTAGGTTCTGTCATCAGTTCTGTCAGGACAGTTTTTATGTCGCTCTATACTTGCTTCATGGCCATGTTTACAGCATTTCTACAGGCAACCCAGTGAAGCACGTTATTCTTTTACCTATCATAAAGCAGCAAAAATTCTCCCCAAATACATCCTGAGACCTGTTTTCATGTTTCCCTTTTTAAGTCACTCCAGACTTCCTACAATAAATTCTCTCTGTCACAAAAGTCAGCATTTGAGTACTGACTCTAAAATCAGTCTTAAAAAAACTGCCACAGCATTATCCTAATCTAGGTACTGGATCTTGATTTAAAAATGCTGCGACACCAACTTTTAGACTGCTAAACCAAAATCCTGCTCTACAGTGCTGAGGCAAACATAATGGTTAACAAGTTGTCATGTTCTCATCAATGCTCATAAATATCTAAAGGGAGGGTGTCACGAGGATGGGGCCAGACTCCTTTCAATGGCGCCCAGCAACAGGACAAAGGGGAATGGGCACAAACTGGATCACAGGAAATTCTGTCTCAACATAAGGAAAAACTTCTTTCCTGTGAGGGTGGTAGAGCCCCGGAACAGGCTGCCCAGAGAGGTGGTGGAGTCTCCTTCTCTGGAGACATTCAAAACCCATCTGGAGATGTTCCTGTGCAACCTGCTCTGGGTGGACCTGCTTTGGCAGGAGGGCTGGACTGGATGATCTCCAGAGGTCCCTTCCAACCCTGTCTCATTCTGTGATTCTGTTACTATTACAATGCAGTAAAATAAGGAAAAAATACATTTCTTCACTGCAATTTACATGATCAGTTGTTGAGTGTCTAATATCTAGATGTAATATGGTTTAGAAGAGCATTTTATGCAGTTTCTGTGAATTCTGTGTAACCTCGGCATGTGAAAATCTGACTGATTTAAGACCCCACAATGAAGCTTCCTTAAGTTTATGCTGACTGCAGTTCTCTATGCACCTACAATATCATTTTGTACAAACTATTTACATGCAGGGCTCTCTCTGCTGCATCCTCAATCATTTTACTAAGATCAATACATTACTTTTGGGATTATATGAAACCCTGACATCCCTTTAATCTCATTTTTCTAAGCAATATAAATGATGTCTGGCTAATTTATTATCCTATCTCAAATCATATTCCTTATGCTCGTGATCATTTTAATTGCTTCCTAGAACTGTTCAACCATGCAAAATCCTTGCTATAAACTGCAGTAGCCAGTCCATTCCTGCTCCCAGCAGCGCTCTTGTACTGGAGGCTGGAGTAAGTTCTCCCAAAAGTGGGCATCAGCTGTCAGAACAGCCACCAGGGTGTGTGAGTCCAAACACAAACTAAATGTATGCAAGCCCACCCATACATAAGCTTCCTACTGAGAATTCCATTGCTTTGAAAAAAGTAGTGTGGTCTGGAGGCAATGCACCTCTACGTGCAGGGAGAGTTGGAAAAAACAATACTTTTCTGTACCAGCTTGCACACTGAAGCATACTCTAAACTGCTGAAGAATGCCATCGTGCATGTCTGGAAGCATCCTGCCTTTTTGTTCTCCACTGGAGGAACATCTCCAGGTCATCCTGCCTGTGAGCTCTGCTCCTCTACGCTCTGTAGGGCAGTAGTAACTTGAAAGCCATGATATGAATATAGACACACAGAATATGCACAAATATGCAGAGGCAGAGAGGGAAATGCAGAAGTCTATGTACAAAATATGGTCCCTAGAAAGTCCTGTAATTCTGCCTGATGTTCTAAGAAGTCATTAATGGCCACTGATGTGTTGTTACAACACATTATCATACATAACTCCTCTTCAACAACTCTAACATTATCAACATAAGAGGACATGAGTATAAATGAATCAGTACAAAATACCCACACCCGTCTCCTAAAAGCAGATGGAATAGATACAAAATTAACCACAGTTTACTCAGCATTAAAAACCTGCTGAAATTCTAGAATTCTAATCTTGATTTATTATCAGCTGTACTGATGTCTTTCTATGGGAAATATAGACTACTAGCATAAGCCAAAAAAACCAATTCCAGGCATCCTAAAATTGCTCAGATGGCTTTAAAGATTGGGTTGCTTGTAGTCAGATGTATAGGGAGAAGATAGAACTTAGCTTCTTGCTTCAGGCTTACCATCACTACTGCAGCAACAATGCAGCTCCTGGATTTGAGAGGGGTAGGGATAGAATAGAACTGGACAAGGGCTCAGTATTCTCCTCATCCAGCTGGGTGACTAGCTAGAAGTGTGCTTGTACTGCTAGAACAGTTTTGGGGGGACCACTGGATCACCTATATAATATCAGTCCCAGGGCTGGATATACTCCAAAGAGACTTCTTTGCTTTCTGGTTATCCCGCACTTGTTTAAAAGAAATGTTTGTGGAGTGCTCTGCTGTCTTCAAGGTGTGTGATCAGTTATTCCAAGTTTGAGCTGTTATTTTCTGTCTGTTTTGGTTTTCCTTTTTATTTTTTAAAAATAAAATGACAAATTATTTAAAGGGAAGCTGTTTGTAAACACTTACCCTAACATACCAGAACTCGTAATTGAGTGACCAATTAAAAGCAGACATCACTTGGACCATATTTCAAACCCAGCCTTTTCTGAATGTCTGCTGCTCATTAGCCTTATCCCTTACCAGGACATTTGCAAACAGCACACAGAAGGTTCCCAGGCATATGAGTTATTTCTTATTCCAAGAACAAAGGAGTTAAAAAAACCTCACAATGCAACAGGTGATTAGTAAACATTTGTTAGCTGTGGGCAAATTATGACTTTTTTTTAAGAGCACTGTATTTTACAGCAGTAACAATCTCATTGGTCAGATGGAAGTAGCCTATTTGAGAAAGCAGCAAAGCCTGTTCATGGTGTATGTGACACTTTACCTTTGCTTCTTTCAGTTATGAGGCATGAGGAGGGTAAAGCTCACAAGAGACCCCCACCTCACACTCACAATTCACATGTTGTTGCCAGGACAGCTTAATTAGTTTTGCTTAGCTCCTTTTGAGATTGCATTCAATAAACTCAAACACAATTACCTGACTTAAATTCATCTGGTTGGTTTTTGCGCGATTTTTTCCTTCGCATAATTCTTCAGAAATGGCTTTGTTCTTCTTCCACCTTCGTGACCTCTTTTCTAAATCATAATGGACTTCTTCAGTCTCACTGCTGTCCGAGTACTCCAAGCTGGTTGCCTGTGGATTGAAATTTACATCCAGTTCTCCATGGAAATGTTTTTTTTCCATTCTGGGCATATCATTTTGAGTTCTGCTTTGTAACCAGAGAAGTTTGCTAGGTCCTTTAGCTTCCTGGGAGGAGTTTACTGAAGATGTTTCAGAATCTGAGAACTGTGTCTCCGTATTGGTGTATAACCCAGAGGAAGGGGAGGTCACTGCCTGGTACTGATCATTGCCATAGACCCATTCAGTTCCATATTGGGAATTGGTGTAATAGAAATCATCTGGTAACTGCCGAGGTCTCCGACGCAGCTTGTTCAAGGCCACATTCCAGTCGTAGTCATCCTCACTGTCTGAGCCCATCTCGTCATAGGCAGAGACCACGCTGGATTCATTCTCCAAAGCTTCAAACACTTGACTCTTTGGTTTGGCGAGCATTCGAGGACGAGGCAAAGAGACATTTTGCAAAGCTACCCAGTTTCCGTCAGTGCTTTGAAAAACAGAAGGCGGATCTATGAAAATGAAATAAGAACAATCATCGCTATGTGATTCACAGGGTGAAAGGCTCATTTTACTTGCTAGTTTGCAATCAGCTGGCCAAAAATCAGAGGGTTCTACAAAACGAACAAATGCAAGTGTTTCTGCTACATAAATTCTCTCACCTTGTGAGCCCTGCTGCCATACTCCTTTTAATCAGAAGCCACCACTTTAGGTCATAGTGATGACTGCTTAAAATGTGACAGTACTTGGAGCAAAGCTTTTTTTCTAAAAGAATTATTAGGAAAGGATGAGGGAACATCCATACACAGACAGCGTGTTTTGCAAACGTCTTCGATTCTGTGTGCAGTTCTGGTCCCCCATCTTGAACAGAAAAGATGGAAAAAGGATCAGAGAAGAGCAAGAAAGGTTGCACCAGGTTCTGAAACAGTTTCCATTCAAGGAATGATTAAGCCAGAGCTCTGCCATCTGGAGGACAGAAGACTGAGAGGACAAATGCTGAAAGAGATAGGGGAATCTCTTCCAACCTACTAGAGGACATCAAGTGAAACTAGTGAAATTAAGGTTCAAAACAAAGCAAAGAAAGAAGCAGGATGCAATGGGGACCAGACCTGTAGAGCTTCTTGCCTGAGTGTTATGGATGCTATAAATTGATCTGGGATAAAACAGAGATAGATGGCTATAGACATGGAAGAGAAATCCACCAAGGTTTACTAAATACGGAAAAATACTTTGAGCTGAGGTAGTCATTAAGATGAAAGTTTCAGAGGTTCAGAGCCTACTCAGAGGCAGCATGTAAAATACTTGCCTTCTCCTAACCTTTCCTGGGTTACTGTTGTTGCTTTTGTTCTATCCTAGACTAAATGAGCTTTTTGTTTAACCCAGGCACTGCTGCTCTTACACTTCCTCAGACTGCTTTACAACTCTGACAGAAAAAAAATAAAGGCCACAAATATGGTCAAAAAGTGCTGTATAACTCACAGAATTGCATCTCCTCTAAATTCAGATTCCATTTCCAATCAAACTTGAAAAGTCCCTTCATGGGAAAAAAAATAAAGGCCACAAATATGGTAAAAAAGTGCTATATAACTCACAGAATTGCATTTCCTCTAAATTCAGATTCCATTCCCAATCAAACTTGAAAAGTCCCTTCATGGGAAATGTGAATGTGTTATGACTCTACCTCCCACAGCAGTTGAATAAATACATGCCATGGATTTACACAGTAATCTCAGCCTACTGAATGAAATTTGGAGCCTTACGGATTTCTCCCATGGGTTAAAATTTCCCATTTCCAGAAAACTGGAGAAATACTTCCTATAAATTATTGGTTTTCTCATACCGTAAATAGAACACCACTATTTAAGAATGAAAGAAGTAAAATCTGGAAAGCGTTGTAGATGATACTCAAGCATCTTGCATTACACAATTACAAATACCTGGAGCTCAAGAAAATGACTTTTTCCCTGAATTGTTCATAAAGAACAAAAGTATGCAGTAAGAAGGTGTGCTCAGTTTAAAAAAAAAAAAAAGTCTGTGGTGCACTACCACCAGCAAAACACTCCCACAACAATGAAACAATAATTAAATGGTAATTAAATTTAGGAGCTATGCAAGATTTAGAAAAGGTTTTGTATTTGTTAGTCGTTTGAGTCCTTTTGGATTGTTTTCGCTTAGCACTACCACCAGCAAAACACTCCCACAAAAATGAAACAATAATTAAATGGTAATTAAACTTAGGAACTATGCAAGATTTAGAAGAGGTTTTGTATTTGTTACTCGTTTGAGTCCTTTTGGATTGTTTTCGCTTCCTAAATTACGTGCCAATTCAGAGAACTTGCGAAAATACATCACTGGAGCCATTATAATGCCTGCTTAAAAAGAAATCAAAATAGTAATATTTGCAGTGACCAGGTGAGGATATAACTGAAGTCAGGTGAGTAAACAGTGTGCTCTTGCGGCCAGGAAGGCCAATGGTATCTGAGGATATAACTGAAGTCAGGTTTATAGGGAGAACTAATAACTCTTTATTGTAACAACTGGTGTTGGAGAAAAAAAAAAAAACAGTACAAGCTATCAAGCATAAGGAACTTCTGCTTGTTTGCTTTTTCCAACTATGCTCAGAGTACAAGCTATCAAGCATAAGGAACCTCTGCTTGTTTGCTTTTTCCAACTATGCTCACTAATCTACGTGTAGGATTCTCTTGAGACAAAGAGGACCTTTTGTTGAAAACATTGTTCATTCAAACATAGCACACTTTCATAGCACACTTTCCATGTGCCAGCCCTTGTCGCCAAGAGGGCCAATGGAATCCTGGGCTGCATAAGGAGAAGTGTGGCCAGCAGGTCGAGGGAGGTCATTCTCCCCCTCTACTCTGCACTGGTGAGGCCACAACTGGAATACTGCATCCAGTTCTGGGCTCCCCAGTTCAAGAGAGACAGGGAACTACTGGAGAGAGTCCAACGTAGGGCAACCAAGATGATTAAGGGATTGGAGCTTCTCCCTTACGAGGAAAGGCTCAAGGAGCTGAGACTCTTTAGCCTGGACAAGCGAAGACTGAGTCCTGAATGACATGCTCTAGCTCTAGGCAATCCTGCTTCAGCAGGGGAGTTGGACTAGATGATCTCTATGGTCCCTTCCAACTCTAGAAATTCAGTGAAATTCAGTGAAATTCAGTGAAAAAAAAAAGAGTACAAGCTATCAAGCATAAGGAACCTCTGCTTGTTTGCTTTTTCCAACTATGCTCACTAATCTACATGTAGGATTCTCTTGAGACAAAAAGGGCCTTTTGTTGAAAACATTGTTCCTTCAAACAAAGCAAACACATCTACAAGATATAAATCTCCAATGGGAATTGAATTCAGCTGCACCACATCACACACATGTAATGCTGTGGAGTGCCACATCATTATACTTTTTTCTCTCCCAAAAGATATCCCCTTATTTCGTTTAGCAACAACACATAAGAATTGATCAAACATCCTTAGCTAACTGAAGAAAGGACAAGATAGTAGCTTGATTACATCTTAGAGAGTAAGCAAGGTGGAAAGGAAAGCCACTGAGAACTTCATATTCAGCAAGTTGACTCAGTTTTCCTCCAGCTTCAAGTAATAGCAAATGCTTTCTTCCTGATTTTCCAAAAAAAAAAAAAAGTCACTTGAAAGCATGGATTTTGCACACAATTCTTTGGGTATATGCTGTAATTTATCCATGTGAAAATGAAAACAGATTTAAGACGACTTATTGTGAAACTAATGGTAAAGGGGAAAAAAGCACTAATTCATGATTCGGCTCTTGAGTCGTTATTTAAACCAGTGTAAACTGTAATCAAAACTAATTGTGAACTGCTTTTTGGCTACATGACAAAGAAAGCCCATTGATTTTACAACTCCAAACTCTTGGTTGAGATTTCTTTCATTTTCTGTACCCTAATGCAGAACTGCATAGGAAAGACATGGACCTGTTGGAGCAAGGTCCAGAGGAGGAGCAGAACTGCATAGGAAAGACATGAACCTGTTGGAGCAAGGTCCAGAGGAGGCCACAAAAATGATCCAAGGGCTGGAGCACCTCTCCTGTGAGGACAGTCTGAGAGAGCTGGGGCTGTTCAGCCTGGAGAAGAAAAGGCTCCAGGGAGACCTTGTTGAGGCCTTTCAGTACCTAAAGGGGGCTAATAAGAAAGATGGGGACAAACTTTTTAGCAGGGCCTGTTGCAATAAGACAAGGGGCAACGGTTTTAAACTAAAAGAGGGTAAATTTAGTCTAGATACAAAGAAGAAATTTTTTACAATGAGGGTGGTGAAACAGTGGAACAGGTTGCCCAGAGAGGTGGTAGATGCCCCATCCCTGGAAACATTTGAGGTCAGGTTGGATGGGGCTCTGAGCAACCTGATCTAGTTGAAAATGTCACTGCTCATTGGAGGGGGTTGGACTAGAATGACCTCGAAAGGTACCTTCCAACCCAAACTATTCTATGATTCTGTGCTTACTACTGCATAGGTGAGATCACATTTACACAAATTAGCACACTAGAGTATTTACTAATACTGCACAGGTGAGATCACATTTACACAAATTAGCACACTAGGGTATTTACTATAAACTCAGTAGGCACCACAATTTCAACACAAATGTGGTTCTTAGATGAAAGAAGCAGAACAAATCCTTTGAGTAGAGCACCTGAAAGGAAACCGTGGTCAATTTGTCATTCTGCTATGGTTAAGCAATTGTTAAGTACTAAATTACTCAACAGTTGAATTCAATGGGATTGAAGTGGGTTCTTAAATTTAAGCACCCAATTAACTGCTTTACTGAAAATAGGCCTTCCACTAAAATGCCCAGGAGAACAACTCTTCTGACAGGGGGGTTGAATGAGCAGATCACAAAGCAAAGCATACTTAGCTAAGTCAGATTTTCCTACTCCTTTACTATCACTTCCTTTTTTTAGGGAGGAGGAGCATTGACACTGTCCAACTTTCAGCCTCCCAGGTTATCAACTGGCATTACAGATAAAATAATTGAACTGATGGGCAGCCCCCATCCCTAGTTCCCACTACACCCAAACACGTGTTTTGGCTGTTTCTTGCTTGTCAGCGCCGAGTGAGCCAGCTGGGGGACTTACAGCACCAGTAAACTCACCCTATAAAAGTTTTCCACTTTTTCAGCTTCATGAACCAATTTGCTAGAGAGGTCAGATGGGCTCTACAGCTGTTACAAGAGAAAAAGAAGGAACAGGCAGACTCCATCATGGGAAGACAACAGCAGCTTTGCTGTTCCCTGTCACCCGGAGCCAGGGCCTGAAGTTCAGTCCTTCCCCTTGTGCAGCTGTGGGGATGAAAACTGACCAACTCTTCTGTGCAGCAGTTGCCTGGTGCTGCACTTTTCTGGCCTCACAAACAGTACAGCCAGAACAAGAGAGGCAGTGGAAATGGGACTCTCCCAAGAGCAGGAACCATCCTCAATGACAGACAGTCCTTATGCCATCTTGAAGTAAGCAGGGAATTGTGTTCTATCCCAGGGTGTTGGCTCAAGAATGGGGCTGACTTAGGAAGCTACTCACCATCCACCACCCATATTCACATCCATACCTAATGCATGGAAAGACAGAGGACACAGATCTAGGGAAACTGCAGGTCTCTGAAGCTCCTACTCTTACAGCTGCCTCAAACTTGTGTGGAAGTAGCAGTGAGTAGGGCTGCACGGGACACTGCACTGGTGAATTCATGGGGCTTGAAAATAAACGTGCAAAGGGGAATCCTACATGTGAGCTATTTCACTGTTTGGCTCACCATGAAAAAAAAGTCACTTGAAAGCATGGATTTTGCACACAATTCTTTGGGTATATGCTGTAATCTATCCATGTGAAAATGAAAACAGATTTAAGACGACTTATTGTGAAACTAATGGTAAAGGGGAAAAAAGCACTAATTCATGATTCGGCTCTTGAGTCGTTATTTAAACCAGTGTAAACTGTAATCAAAACTAATTGTGAACTGCTTTTTGGCTACATGACAAAGAAAGCCCATTGATTTTACAACTCCAAACTCTTGGTTGAGATTTCTTTCATTTTCTGTACCCTAAAGCAGAACTGCATAGGAAAGACATGAACCTGTTGGAGCAAGGTCCAGAGGAGGCCACAAAAATGATCCAAGGGCTGGAGCACCTCTCCTGTGAGGACAGTCTGAGAGAGCTGGGGCTGTTCAGCCTGGAGAAGAAAAGGCTCCAGGGAGACCTTGTTGAGGCCTTTCAGTACCTAAAGGGGGCTAATAAGAAAGATGGGGACAAACTTTTTAGCAGGGCCTGTTGCAATAAGACAAGGGGCAACGGTTTTAAACTAAAAGAGGGTAAATTTAGTCTAGATACAAAGAAGAAATTTTTTACAATGAGGGTGGTGAAACAGTGGAACAGGTTGCCCAGAGAGGTGGTGGATGCCCCATCCCTGGAAACATTTGAGGTCAGGTTGGATGGGGCTCTGAGCAACCTGATCTAGTTGAAAATGTCGCTGCTCATTGGAGGGGGTTGGACTAGAATGACCTCGAAAGGTACCTTCCAACCCAAACTGTTCTATGTTTCTGTGATACTGCACAGGTGAGATCACATTTACACAAATTAGCACACTAGGGTATTTACTATAAACTCAGTAGGCACCACAATTTCAACACAAATGTGGTTCTTAGATGAAAGAAGCAGAACAAATCCTTTGAGTAGAGCACCTGAAAGGAAACCGTGGTCAATTTGTCATTCTGCTATGGTTAAGCAATTGTTAAGTACTAAATTACTCAACAGTTGAATTCAATGGGATTGAAGTGGGTTCTTAAATTTAAGCACCCAATTAACTGCTTTACTGAAAATAGGCCTTCCACTAAAATGCCCAGGAGAACAACTCTTCTGACAGGGGGGTTGAATGAGCAGATCACAAAGCAAAGCATACTTAGCTAAGTCAGATTTTCCTACTCCTTTACTATCACTTCCTTTTTTTAGGGAGGAGGAGCATTGACACTGTCCAACTTTCAGCCTCCCAGGTTATCAACTGGCATTACAGATAAAAGAATCAAACTGATGGGCAGCCCCCATCCCTAGTTCCCACTACACCCAAACACGTGTTTTGGCTGTTTCTTGCTTGTCAGCGCCGAGTGAGCCAGCTGGGGGACTTACAGCACCAGTAAACTCACCCTATAAAAGTTTTCCACTTTTTCAGCTTCATGAACCAATTTGCTAGAGAGGTCAGATGGGCTCTACAGCTGTTACAAGAGAAAAAGCAGGAACAGGCAGACTCCATCACGGGAAGACAACCGCAGCTTTGCTGTTCCCTGTCACCCGGAGCCAGGGCCTGAAGTTCAGCCCTTCCCCTTGTGCAGCTGTGGGGATGAAAACTGACCAACTCTTCTGTGCAGCAGTTGCCTGGTGCTGCACTTTTCTGCCCTCACAAACAGTACAGCCAGAACAAGAGAGGCAGTGGACTCTCTCAAGAGCAGGAACCATCCTCAATGACAGCCTGTACTTATGCCATCTTGAAGTAAGCAGGGAATTGTGTTCTATCCCAGGGTGTTGGCTCAAGAATGGGGCTGACTTAGGAAGCTACTCACCATCCACCACCCATATTCACATCCATACCTAATGCATGGAAAGACAGAGGACACAGATCTAGGGAAACTGCAGGTCTCTGAAGCTCCTACTCTTACAGCTGCCTCAAACTTGTGTGGAAGTAGCAGTGAGTAGGGCTGCACGGGACACTGCACTGGTGAATTCATGGGGCTTGAAAATAAACGTGCAAAGGGGAATCCTACATGTGAGCTATTTCACTGTTTGGCTCACCATAAAAAAAAAGAGGGTATCTGTGGGCAGCTGCAAAATCCTTAAACTGGAGAACAGACAACAGGTGGCAAAGCAGGGCCCTTTGGCTCTTGTGTCTTAAAAGGTCTGAAATGTATCCAAATTAGATGCCTAATGTTTCCTAACAATCCAAAATCAACTCCCCAAAGGCCCAAATTTTGAATCTTTTCTTGGAAAAAATACAATGGTAAGATAAGCAATGAAATCATGACATTCAGCATCACCAGACAGAAATCTTTACATGAGGCCCCTGCAAGCACAGAGATCAGCAGAAATTTCCTGGAGATGGTCCTTTCTTTAAGACATATTTATTCCACATGTGAGTGAGTACCAAAAAAGTCACATTCGTACTAGAAATATTTACTTGTTTCATTTAGCCTGTCCACGCTTTTCCAGCTGGGCAATGCAGAAAGCTTGTGTTCCTTCTGTTTCCTGAATTGTCCTTTTTGCTGCCTCCAAAGAGCTTCAGTCACAGATGATGCAAGATCTAGTCCTTTACTGGGCATATCTTCACTAGTCAGGGAGAATGCAGACTGAGACCTCTGTGGAAATAAAAATCAAAGAGCATAATTTAAAAATAGAAGTACTTAATTATCAAACTCTTTACTGTAATTAGCATGAGTGTTCAGTTACCCATGGAAGTGTGAGATCTGCTAGCATCCAGAAATGGAATGTAATGTATTCAAAAGAATTGTTTCAGTGCTAGATTGCTTCTTTATGTGCATTTCTGATGCTATGCAAGGAGGCAGGAAATTGTTTATACAACCACGGACCAGATGGAAAGAAATAATTAAGGTGAAGTTGTTAGGAATGTGCTTGGTGAGGACTGATATGTAACTGCTTTGACTGAAGCTAGCCAGAAAGAGATCCCATTGTGGTGAGACATGATGATCTATTGTTGGCTCAACAGGCCATCTGGTGTAACAATTTGCTGAAATTAAAAATTAAAAAAGAAGCAAACAAACAGCCTGTCCCCCAAAAATAGATGTGCAACTCAACTGATTTTAATGCAGAGTTCTTTTGTTTGCTAGGACAGACATATCACACAATATCCCGGGCAGCTAATGAAGTCAATACAGACTACAATTGCACACCTACCTGTTCTTAGGAGGGTCACATTTCAAGTCAAAATGAGGTAAAATACTGTTGTGATTCATAATAAGTCCTGACTACTACTGAGGGGAATGTGCTTTCCTTTGGAACCACATAAATAGATTATACATTTTAGTTTTGAGTTAGGCACTGTTACAGAAGCCTCATTTAAATTGGGCCAGATGTTAAGAAAAACTGTGAAAGCTGGCAGCATCCTGCTGATTTCAGGAGAATTCACTCTTACATATCAAATCACACATGTAATTCTAGAAACAAGGCTACAGCACCTCGAGTCAAGTTTTGACATCTGGCTGACACTATTTGGCTGCAGTACTTTTTTAAATTATTTAATAACTTTGCTTTTGATGACAGTACGTGCTTAGGCAAAAGGGAACACTTTTTCAAACAACAGCTTTTTCCCCATAGCTTTTTCCCACTCAAAACCTCTGTCTTGGCCCTCATAACAGAGTTGGTAAAAGATGCCCTGTATACACCAGGGTTTCTTTAAGAAGTATGCTTTCATGTGGCTCAGCTTCTTTAGGCAGGCCAAGTTGGCACTCTCAAATCTTTGGACATTTTAACTGATTTTCAAATTACAAATAATGAACTAAAAGTGTTAATTTGTTAATATATCCTCCCAGGATATATGGACAATATAAACAATTTATAAACAATAAACTACTGAATCTCCCACTCTTAAAATAAATTAGGTCCAGTTCATGTCTGCCATCCTCTGATATCTTTGTGTTAAAGTTGTCACGTACTGAAAGCAGCAAGTTGTTGTGGCTGTCACTATTTTCAAAGTACCAAGAATAGTCCCTCAGGGTACATTCTTCTATGTGTATGGCAAACACAGAGAGATATGAGATGCTGAAGATCCCAGAAGAAGGAATACCCTACAGTTTAATCACTATGTATCCATTTTCCCTTATTACTTAAAGAATTGAATGGTAAGAAGAAAAAAAAAAAAAAAAAGGAAAAACTGAAGAAGTCTGTTCCGTGATAACCTGGGCTCAGATAATGGAAGTAACATACTTTTTCTTATTATAAAATATCTGTAGGTTTGACAAATTTTCTGGTGTTTTGTTTAAATGGCAGTTTCTCACCTGCCTACTCGCTGTTTCACAAACATCACACTGGAGGCTGCATCGCAGTGATGGCAGTGTGTCTGCACTTAGCTCTCAACTAGCCTATGCCCAGGAAAATCCCTCCAAATGCAGCAAGGGAAAAAGCTTTTTGTGCCTCCAAAGCTTGGCTTGAGGCCATTTGCATCCTATTTCTACATTTTATCTGGGTACTGCTCTCTCTTGGACCGCTCTGCTATAAGTACCACCTCTGCACTGAAGATGGTTCAATGTCACAGAAGACTCAAGGAGAGAAAAGTAATGCCAAGCTAAAATAGCTTGACTGGACCCCTGCATTCAGATCCTCAAAAAGGGTGAAAAGATGCTACTGGAAGAGTCTGTTGAACTAGCACTCTTCAGTACTGCTTTTGTAGTTCTCTGTAATTCTTGTAACTGGAGAGATTTAAATGATCAAGAAGTGGCAGCATTCTAATAAGGTTCAAATAAGAGTAAATACAAACAGAGGATTAGGTTATTTCTTGTTCTGAAAGTTAGTTTCAGATAGGGATGGAAGGACAGATTGTGTCTTACTCAGACAATTACGGGTGGAAAGAAAGTGTAAATATTCATCCATGACAACAGTTCTAATCACCAGTAACACAGATAATGATACAAAAAAGGAGTGTCAACAGCCAAGCCTGATGTAGGAATAGGACAGAAGCATATCCTGGCATAATTCAGTATACATTGGCATAAACATGGCCATTTTTTTCAAAGCACAAAACCAAACGTTTGTCCACAAGTTTATCTCCAATCAATTAGTGGCCAGACTGACGACTCTGTCTGAAAAGCAAATTACTCAAGACCTCATTTTGTTGCTTTTGCAATTAAGAGCAAACTAGAAAGTTAGTTATTTGGTGTGAAGTTACACAGCAAAAGCTCTAATCCTGGTTGGCACAGCTGCATCAACTTGAACTCAGCTGGCACCACTAACTCAACAGCCCTACAAGCTGTAGCATGGGCTACAAACCTACATCCATGCCTGCCCGTGCTGCTGACTTCACTGCCACACTTACCTGGGGCAGGCAGCAGAAGTACACGTTGCTGCGCTGCATTTGTGCCTCCCTTCATCACAGAGATAATAGCTCATCTGTAGATCCACAGGGGACATTTTTCTGTTGGGGACATTTGCACAGGAAGCAAAACACTGAACATAAGGGAGCAGGATTGAGAAGTCTATCTGGGAGCTGGTGCTCCATGTAGCTTCCCTGAGCATGGATGCAGGGAAGTCCCAGAGGTAAGGCCAGCTACCCTGATAGGTTCTTGGATCAGTTCACATTGGAACAAGGGATATTTACCGACCAAATGAAGGAGTCTTTACCAACTGCCTATAAACTTGGACAGCAACAAGATCTCAGGGCAGAAAAAACAATCCAGTCTATTTTCCAAAAGTATCCAAATAATACAACAGCCTAAATATGATTTTCAAATGGAGGCAGGAATGTAGGAGCTTTGGTCCTGATTTATAAAGACATAAGAATTAAAGAAGACCCTTCCCTTCCAGCTAAAGCTACCGGCACCTTTTCTAACCAGAAATTCTGGTTCCTCTGCAAAAAAACCTTGTCAGCCAGCTGCTATTTGAGGTGTATTTATTTGTAATGAATTTCAAGGCTGCCCCGTATATATTTGCAGTCAGACACTAAGGTACCGCAATTGTTAGTTTCTGCAATAAATTAGTACATCAGCAGATGGCATTGCAACCAAACAGGTCATTTGCTATGTTCAGCACACACTCTCCTCCCTCGGAGGCATGTGCTGCATACTGGATTGCTGTGCAGTGCAGCACAGCTTGCACAATATAGTTACAGTATTGACAGGCATTTCCAAACACTTTAGTTAGATGAGTTCCCCACCAAATCCTTCCCACTGGCATCTGCTGTGAGATGTTTGTTTCGAAAAGAAAACCCAGACACATTATTATTCTCTTGCGGTTTTTTTTACCCCTCTCCAGGGGATTTCTGCTGCATAGTAAGAATCTCTGGACAGAGAGAACTCAGCCTTCATCTTGTACTGGGCTAGCAATAAAGGGAATAATTTTCATTTCCCTCCTATTTCACCCTATTTCTTTAGTCCGGTTTAACTAGTGAAAATGTGATTTATTCTGCACTCAGAGCAGATCAAGGACTGTCCCAGCTTCAGGAGAGACTGAGAACCCCGGGTGCCACAAGGGTGAGGCAGCTGTAGGGTCCCTGTGGCAGGAGCCCTTGCAGGCACCCACTGGGACATCAACACCAGGGCCAAGAACAGTGAGGGCACCTCTGGATCCTGTGCTGTGCAAGCTCTGACCTGTGGGGCAGCTGTTAATTTGGGCTTTGAAGACTACCTTATTTATTAAGGGAAACAGCCTAGAATTGACAGCACAAACACAGATGACTTAAACGTGAACTTACTCACCTCCCCTCGCCTGCAGGTTCTACAGCTCTGGCTGCTAGTGGTGCAGCCAAAAAAACCCCTCCCCTGCTTCTCCTCTGTGCTCTATGAATACAATCAATGCACAGGCAGAACCAGCAGGTCCCACCTACCTGAGCAAATAGAGTAGCAATCCCTAAGCACCACCAGCTAATGCATCCTTTGGTGAGGAAACTCCCACACCAGGAAGGAGAGACAGTATGAGCTTGCAAACGGTGCCGCTCTGCCACAGCCTGTTTATCCCTGGAAGTGATTTTCACTCTGCTCAAATGTATGCAGTCCAGACATTTAGCAGTGGGAGTGAAATACCAAGGTTTTCAAGCATCTGTTCCTTAGTTAATCTTGTATGTGGCAAAGTATCTGCTAACAACACTATGGCTTCTGAAAAAAGGGCAAGAACAGGCAGATGAACGGGAGATTTTCATACTCAATTGAAAAAAAACCCCTCCCTTCTTCATGCCTTGACCTAAACCCTGGTTAGGATATCCCAGCCATCAGGGCAAATCCTTCAACAACAGACTGGGAGAAAGCAAATACTTCCTTCCAGGATCTGCTCAAGCTGGCTTGTTGTTCACTACTGACAGAGATACAACCTGGCTGCACTTTAGGTGGGTTTGCCACCCTTCTACTGGACTCTCAGGCACCCGATCCCCTTAAAAGTATTGTTCCTTTAAAAGGAGCACAAAGATAAGGGTCAGTTGATGAGGAAAAGGTCCATCAGCAGCCGGAATCATACAGCTGTGTAGTAATATGTAGAGCCACGGTTGGGTGTGCAGTTATTCTGGTTCCATTTGGATTAGTTGACCTTGAGGATCCAGAGATGGGTTGCAAGGGAGAGACGCAGGAGGTTATTCACCAACAAACCCATCGCTGCTGAGCGTGCAAGTAGCTCTACACATCACCACACAGAAATATAATCCACAGTGTTTGAAGGACTTCCTCCCCCCTCCCCAAATAGTAAGCAGGCCCCACATGTGAAAATGCTTTGGCTGCAAGGCATTTGCAAGAGATTTGCAAGCTAGTTATAAGGGAGATTTAAATATTGGTTCCAGAAGATGAATATAAACATCCTTTTATTGTACTTAAGGGGCTAACAATTTAGGAAGGTGCTAAGAACATAAAATAGCATAGTTCAACCAATGTAATGGATGTATGTGAAGAAGTCTATAGATGGGGCTAACAATTTAGGAAAGTAAAATAGCATAGTTCAATCACTGTAATGGATGTATGTGAAGAAGTCTATAGAAGTTTGCAGTAAATCCATGGTTACATGCTTTGACAGGACTAGAGGGCAGATGTACCAATGCAACTGATGTAATCTAAACAGCACCTTTACAGGTACCCTTGTTCATTTAGCTGATACTACTTCTCATTGATTCCCCCCTGGCCCATTCTTTTTCCCTCCTCCCGAACTTGGAATATTCAATTACATCTCTTTAAAAAACCAAACAGTGCAGACGCTTCCCAGTTGTGCAACACCTTTCACCTGAAGGTACCAAGAGCTCAGTTAGTATCCTGTGATGACCGTATTACTGTATTATTTACAGATGAGAAAGCTGAGCAGCTGCAAAGGCCAGATCCCTCTTCTAGTGTAAGGCAACATGATTCTAAATTCCTGCCAGCGTACTGCACTGGGAGAGTGCAAGTGTATACAGGAGTAGGGGAAGGAGGTGAGCTGGCATCTTCATCTCAAGTCTAATTGCAGCCTCACACATAAACTCACCTTTTGTTTCAAGAGAAGACTCTTCACTGCACGATTACTCTATTTTCCTTAATTTTTAGGTTACTCAGTATGCCCTGCAACCTTTCATGTCCCATTCTGACCCTTGTCTACAGAGTTGTGCTCAGCAGTGCACTCGCCCATCAGAGCGAATCACTGCAGCTCCTACTCAAACACCCACTTGACAGAGGAAGCCTTAAGTGTTCTGTGTTTATTTGCTTCTCGCTGTGACAATATACACCCTGATTTCATCTAAAAATAAAGTAAGATTTGTCAGGCAGCCTAGCTCTGAGCATCACAGGTTTTAAGTTAGACCTTAAAGATTTGTGATATCCAGCAGCATATTAGGATAACATAATTAAAACTGAAAAACAACATATGATCTAAATTATTTGGAAAATAACATTACAGAATGACCATCCTTCTATGTCCTTTCTCCTACTCCCTCTTCTGCTTTAAAACCTGTCTTAGTTTGCTGGCAGTAAGCATAATCCAGCTGAATTTAGGCCTGCATGGGCTTGATGGTATATCTAGCATCCAAAACTGTGTTCTCGGATGTTTGTCAAGTGCATGAAACCAAGAATCAGTAATTTTCTGCTAGAGATATATCTCAAACTCAGACTATACTCAAACAACTTTAAGAGGACAACATTGTCGTGTTTAGCCTTGCACTGATTTTTTAGCCAGCCAAAGCCTTAAAAAGTGGTACTAATTGCTGAGTCAATTACAAAAGCAGTTGTCTCCTATCCTTCTGCTGCAAAGGAGGAGGGAAATCAGCCCGATTGCTATGGACAGGACTACCTTGATCTGAAATCCAGATCCCTTTTGCAGTGAGACTACAGTGTTACACCTGCAAAGTCAGCAGATGACAGTAAGATTTCTAACCTGGAAAGTACTTAGAGAAATTTGCATTTTCTCATAATAAATACTAATTAAAGAAAGACCCATTATTTTCTAAAGCACCAAGTGCTTTTCCATCTCAAACTGTACTGTTCTTTCTCATTCTGTGCAGACAAGAGAGTGCTGCAGTTGGCTTCTTCTGGAAGGAAACAAGACAACAAATAACCCATCAGGCTCCAGCTGACGGGCTTTTGGATAAATGCATGTCTGCTTCATCGGAAGGAGGTCCCAGCAATACACCCTTTGCAACCTTCTAATCCCAGCTCATGTATAAAAGCTAAAAGCTCCATCTCCCATATGATGTGATTTATTAATTAGACATAAATAGGATGTTTTTGATACTGAGTTGTTGCCAGGAAAGAACTGGTGTCAGCTGGTATCAACTTCCTACAGTGTTATGCCTCCCTGATCTGAAGCAGCTCTCCCACTGTGTTGTATGACTGCTAAACAGGATTCCTCCTCAAAAAGGTTTTCTTCAAATATTTGTTTGGGACAAACCTAAAAAGGTATAAAGCACTTGCAGAACCCCCAGAGACTTCCAAAGCAGCTTTGGACCTCAGGCTTGTAGAACCTTCCTTCTCTTTAAAACAAATCAAAGAGGGAAAAAAAAGAAAGAAAAAAATAAGCACCTGTCTGTACACTATGGACTGTATCGTTAGCTTAATCAGTAAATTTCTGCTTCCCCTGAGGTGCATCATAATGTGTATTTAATGAAATCCTCCTTTTCTCTATATCCCTAGCTGGTTTATATACTATAAATTATGGATGAGCTTCTGTTTATATATGCAATCTTTTAGCTGTAAAATAAAGACCACTAATACAGCACTTAGAACACACCGGGATGCCTGCACTCCATCAATGTTTAAAGGGGATACAATATGCCAACTGGTCGTTTGCTCTCACTGGCAGTGATGTATGGAGGGGAAAATGGACTGAGAGAGCAGAAAAGCATCCACCTCTTGCTCGAAGCTCCTCCTACCCCATCGTTGTACAGCCTTTGCTTATTGGTAATGAGAAACAGATGGTGCCATCCATCTCATAAAAAGAGATCGGGAAATAAAATATTCAGCCTTGTATCACTATTTTTAGCAAAGGCAAAGGATCTCAAAGAAATCTAAGAGAAAAAAGGAAAAGACAGTATCTATAGCTACTACCACCCCATAGTACCGCAGTTAAACAATCAATAATATATTTCAGGGAGATACCCCATGTATGTGTGCATGTTCCTTAATATGAAGATCAGTAGATTTTGCTCCAATCAAGCAGGTCTCATGCAGTTGGACTCTTGGCATTGTGCTGTCCCCAGCTTATGCATCCCAAGTGATGCAAGGCTTTCAGAGCCCACTGGAAGCTTCTGGCTGATATGGATAAGCCACACACAAATAACTGCATTTAAAAGAAAAATTGCCTGGCAGATATAACCACGCAGTTTTATCTGGAATTGTTACAGCTTCCCCTCACACTGTAAGCAAGTGACCTTGCTAATAAAACGCAATGTAGTAATAAACATGGGTTTCTAAAGGCCAGTGTTATAGTAATTGAATGTTGCTAGCTTTATTGGGCTAGTGAAACCACACCTTATTACCTTCTACACAGAACAGAAATAAAAATATATGCTCTAAGATAAATTTCCAGTTTTAAATGGTGAAATCCTAACTGCCTTAAGATTTGCCGTCCTTACCTCCCTTTCTTCTGCATGTCTATCTTTCTGTTAATCATGTTTCTTCTTCCCTTTTATTTAACATGTCCTGCTTCTGCTTGCTTCAAGTACTAATTTGTTTGCCACGTAACAAAGAAAGCCTTAAACAGAAGCAGATCTACTTAAATAATCCTTATTGGGAAACAGGTTCGCATATATGACTCTAACCCAGTAATAATCAACTGGGTAGCTTTGCTAGGAAAAAAAAAAAAAAGAGCATGCTTTTTTTTTTGCTTCCCTTGGGGTTGTTGTGGCCACATAGTCTGTCTACAAAAACCTTGGTTACTTCAGAAATATCTGCCTTAATAGATCTGTTGCAAGAGGTCCGTTGTTAGCTGTGGCATGTACTCCTAAGAAAGGGGTTTTATCGCTATGGGCAGATCTCTGCTCAAACTAAGCCAACACACACAGCTCAATGGTAGGATTTGTACACAAATCAAGAGTTTGGGTTTTTTGGTCAACATAATGTCATTATGAAATACGAAAACTTCCCTTATGGCAGTGGAGCCCATTAAGATCTGCTGTTAAAAGCTTGGACTCAGGAATTCCAAAATCTAGCTGGAAAGGAGTAAGGAGCTTTGCCTGGACAGGGTATATGGCCATAGGGCTTCTCTGCCAGCTTCTGTAGAAGTTAGGTTTTGGTTTGGAAAGAAAAAAAATATTGCAATCCTCCCTCACAGATAGCGAAACAGCCTATTCAAGCCTATAGCTTATTTTTACTTCTTTTCACTTGCTGCTCTTCTTAAAATGTTACTAATGCAGCTTGTCAGATTTCCTTCAGTGTATAGCAGCAGCTAAAGACATTGTGCTGAGAAGTGAAAGGAGGAGAAAATACCATTTAGTGTAAGACATAAATGGTGCTCTACAGTTGGGTTTACTTTTTTGTTTGTGGTGGTGGCTGTTTTCTTTGAGATGGCTAAGGAAAAAAAAAAAATTACAGAAATCTAACACTGTACAAGAGAAAATACAACATTCAGCAAAAATCCAAATAAAAGCTAAGTGAGCACAGAAAGTGTTTTAAGGACTAAACACTGAGGCGTTGGGTCCTGTTAGCATGAAAATCAAGCAGTGAGATTGCTCATATCACAAACTTAATCCTCCCCACCTCACTCAGCAATACAACACAATGTCTGTGATGTCCTTCTGTGACCCACAATGCACTAGGAAAACATGCAACTGAGCAACAGTTTCTCCAGACAGAGGCTTCATGCTTGTTCTCTGCAAGTCCCTACGTACCATTCCAGGTCACTCCATGATTTCAATCTTCCAGCTTTGTGCAGCAGAAAACATCAATAGTTGTGCTCAGTCACTCACCCATAACGTGTAGGATCCCCTGCGGCTCCCTGGAAAAGTCAGCATACTCTGATCTGAGACAGCAACAGACGCCAGGCCACTGCTCCTGGATGGAGGCCATTCAAAGTCAGCCTCAGCCTGCTCAGTTTTGTTTTTCTGCTTCTTTATTATCTGTAAGGTAGGGCGACAGGGGATGGGAGAAGAGAAAAAAATGGTGCTTGGAAAATACTCTCTTAACCATGTTAAAAAAGACTATGTTAACCCTGTCTCAAGGCAAACTGACTAGGAAGAACACTTGAGTTCCCCTTTGCTTTTGCTCCAGTTCATACAAGGATGATTCTGACAACCTGCATGCTTTTCTTCTCATCTTGCAATTGCATAAGAATTGATACAAAAAATGATAAATCATAATCAATGCCTGTAATTTCTTCTCATCTTGCAATTGCATAAGCATCGATACAAAAAAATGATAAATCATAATCAATGCCTGTAGGAACATCAGAGGTGAATTAAATAAACATGGAAACCTGTTCCTACAGTAACACTTTAAACACTAGCAGCATCTGTCAAGTCTTTTCTCAGACAAAAATGTTTGCAAAGAAACACAAAATACTAGTTATGAGAGAATTTCAAAGGCTCCCATGGCATCTAGACACATTTCTACTGAAAACAAAGAGGTATTAGATGTTTAGGCACTATTGTTTTTGAACATCTACATCGTCTTAACAGAGAGAAAAGATCAGATAGACTACCTGGTCTCCCTACATTGAGAGATTATATCCTGCTGCACTTCATTTCCACAACTTTTCTGATTCTAATTTAAAATATCTACAGAATATTATTCTATGGCATAAAAGATCTTGTTAGGCAGCTTTTGACAAAAGTGGTAGCAATTCAAGCTTGGCTGAGATAGTCTCTGGACTATCAAAGGCTTGATAAGCGGAATTAATCTTCTAACATCCCTATTAAAAAAGAAGGCAGATCATTTTCCATTGAGCTTCTGTTCTTCTGGCTTTTCTTGATAGCCTTATAAACAACATGTTCCTCTTCTGGTGTGCAATCCATACATTGTTGAATGGCACGTCACATACATAGACGTGGCAATTAGCTAAGTTCACACAGAGGGAGACTAAATTAACAGAGTGGTTACTTTACTGATCATGGGAGCTCAGCATCACCTCAGTTCAGCTCGTCTTGCCTTGCTTCAGACTGTCCAGATAAACTCAAGGGGTATTTGTTTCCACTAGCCCTCTTTTCAGTGCTGTGTCAGTGCCAACTGTGAGCCTTGCGGGGAGAAGAACAAGCTTTATGGAGAAAGCAACATAAATCAGTCACATAGAGGGTTCTGTGATTTTTTTGGTTGTCTCTCTCACAGCATCATTAACAGAATTCCGTTTCAATGACAGATGTTTTCTTTGTATGTATTGCAGATGCAGGATTCAGCAGAGTTGGTTGGTCAAGAGCCACACTTCTTTATGTTGGAAAACTCTGTGCCTTTTGGGAAGTGAAGTACAGGTGTAAAATTCCATCAAGCAGGGGCCTCCTCTTCCAAGCAAAGATATCACAGACCTGAGGGAGTGGTACCTCTCAGCTCTGAGGGTGTAGGTCATCAGTTTATACACTGGATTAAGCTTATTTATAAATGATCTCTCTGTCAGATGTAGCTGACTAAGCCTATACTGTGGTAGTTGAAGCTGAAACTTGTAATTTACTCTGCTTTCTGCATTAGTGTTATCATTTTTTGCTGCTGGCAGAGTCAAAGATCACCAGATTAAAGGATTGTGTTTTGGCTATTAAACAAGCTAAGGAAAAAATGCAAGCCATACCTTCTGTACGATGGTTGTGGCCAGCTCTTCTATGAGGTCCTCCTTGTGTTCCTGCAAGTAACAAGCCTCGTTCTGCTTGTCCTGCATAAAAATGGATATCTGTAGTTTCTAAAATCACATAAAACCAGCCTTTCCACAGGAATTACATAGATCAGGAAATAGGGAATATGCCCTACTGATACTGTGGGAAGAAATTACTGGTAGTTAGATTGCATGTCACCTTCTGAAATGTAACATGCATCTTGGATACAAGTTCATAAAACCCACACTCAACTCTTCAGGTATGGCATGAGATAGTCACTACTTCTTTATGTTTTCTTCTGTATCTACTTGTTTTTGAACTACTACTACCCAAACTGAAAGAAGCATAATTGTGCAATTTAAATGAAAACATTTTTTTTAAATGTTACCAGGCTGTCACTGTAGGTCTCTTATTACTACCCAAACTGAAAGAAGCATAACTGTGCAATTTAAATGAAAACTTTTTTTAAAATGTTACCAGGCTGTCACTGTAGGTCTCTGCCTTAGAAATAGCTTCTTCCACTGCTTCTTCTGCAACGCGTAAGGCCACAGCAAGGGTATCCATCATGCTGTGTCCTAGGAGAAGAGTAAGAAAAAAGACCATGTTCTTTATATATGTACATTTTGCATAATGAGCTCCAAAATTCAGACTCATATTCTAGACATGTATTTAAATCTCAGGTTGTTCATGACAAAGTTCATTTCCTCAATCCATAATTATGCATGCATAAACACCTTAAGACAGAGAAATATAAAATTCATCTCAATCTCTATGTTACTTCTTAAATGTAAATATTAAATGCAGTAAAACTCTGTTTTCATATTGCTTATTTTAGAATCCAGCAAAACATTTAAAAGGAAATCATACAAAGAAAATTTGTAACCTTCACATAAGCACCAACAGAACATAAGGAAGAGATCATCATATATGAGCATAGGAAAGGAAATGGGAGAGAAGTAACAAAAACTGAATGTTATGAGAATCACACTAGAATAAGCATGTGTGAGCTGTAATAATTTCCCAGCATGGTACAGAAAGGATTTTTAATGTCTTGCTAAATGTTGCAGCTAAAAGATTGTTGGATCTGTGAACAAGACTTACCAGCACTCTAGGCTATTTGCCCAGTAACTCAAAGTGTAAGGACCATGTTTTAATCAAACGAGTTTTTAGCAGCATACCTTCTGTCTGTCGGTAGAACGTAGAGTCACTGCCACAAATGCTTCCTTCATTTTCAAAGCTTCCTTCAAAAAAACTTCCTTCTCCTCAAAAAAGACAGCGCAGCACGTTAGCATAAGAAGTAGCCATTAACAGCAGAGGCATTATTAGATTAGAATATTCACTCAAGATACAGTGGCACCATAAACAAAGAAAAATAACCAGAAAATTCCTCCTACCTTTTGTATAAACCATGATTGCAGCAGCTTTTGTACAAAATGTGATTTTTTTTATATGAAAGACCTCTCATTCGTTTTAGATGGAGATAACTATTTGTACAGTCAAAAAGAGAGAGGAAGAAGCTACTAGGTATAAAACTTAGATGGTAGAAGTTAAGTACAGGGAATTTGCCTGTAATATGACATTTGGGATTGAAATAGATTCTACATTTTAAAGGGCAATTCTGTATAAATAAGCCAAAACCCAGACATGTATAATAGTATTTATCTTTAAAGGGAACAAAAGATTTACCTAACAGTCACATGGAAAGAAGAAGAAAGTTAGCAATGACATTTAGACTTAAAGGCCTGCCTTAGAAAGGTCTCACAGAGAGTGCAGATGCCACTGAAACTCATCCTTGCACTGTTCACACTTCCATTCAAGGACAAAATGAGTCAGACTACAACTTAAGTAAAGGCAACACATCATGTTAAAGTTCTGAAGAATCCATTCCCACAGTTTTTAAGTCTATTGTCCCACTTCTCCCCTCACAGACATGGATTTTCTTGTCTTCATAAATCTTTGTTCTCAACTGTTAAGGAATCTTCTCTTGAAAAATGAATTTGATACAGAGAAAGCAGAAAGACTAGTAAATCAGAGCTTAATGTATAGGTCGCTTCTCCCTAGAAGCTTTTATGCCAACATTCATAAGAAACAGCTAAAATTTTCACTCAGGACTAGAGAGTCCACTTACCATCCCATATAATTTCAGAAAAAGACAAAGTAAAGACTAAAGAAAAATTAAGTTAAAATAAAATTAAAAATAATTACAAATTAAATTTCAAAAGAATTACATTAGGAAAGCATCTGCTCCAAGAAATCCGATGACATTTCAAATGTTCAGCTAACAAGTTTTGAGTAATTTCCTACTTACTAGTATGACACCAAACGCCACTTCTAACTTATTTTATGTCTCCAATTACTCTTCTTATGGGGTGGTGTATTGTAACACCATAGTTAAGGGAGAATTGTGTCTCTTCATTTAAAAGGGACATGCCTGTACTTAATCAGCATCTTTTAACCATTTACAAGCATCAATAAAAAATAAAATGTGGCCAGTTTCAGAACTTTAGGCTTGCAAATCTCTAAGTGAGGACAATCTAAGTTTTGGCCAACTTGGATACTGAACGTATCCCATGTTAAACAAATCTTGCGTCAAACACCACAGAAATGTGCTCTCATGACAAATGTTGAATGAAAAATTATTTTCTCATTCATTGACTACTCAGAACTGTGATAAATTCTTGGAACATGGGCTAGGATAGAAACTGCAATTTCCTTTACAGACTGAAGATATCAGTTCTTCTGTATCAGTGGCATAATTAAGATTAAAAATTCTTTGAATTCTTAAAGAACTCTCTAGATAGTTCACCTCTCTACTGAGAGAAAGCCTTAAAAATATTTTTTGAAATAATATCACAATTTCCATTGTCTCAGCTTGTGTATTAAAGTAGATGCGCTAATAAGAAATAAACACAGCTGTTCTTACCTATTGCATCAGGACAAACTCCGCTCTCCAGTTTATGCTTCTTGTACAAGTTCTTCAGGACTTTGGCACTTCCAAAACACTTAAAGCGGCTTTTGACATTATTATAGTACCAATCCAGAGACTGGGTCCTTAGTAGCCTAAAACAGAAAAATAAATAACAAATAAACCTAAACAGTTTAACATAAAAAAGGTTATTTTAGGGCTCAGAACATAAACATCTTAATTTCTGAATACTTCTTCACTGTTTGTATTTTGCAAGTGTCCAGTACACTAAGGCAAAAAAAAACAAACAACGGTAACTCATGAGCATGTATCTGCTTCACATTACTCAAATTTTTATTTGGCTTTGCTACCATCAGAAGAGGTGCTCTCCCCTTTTACATTATAATGCCTTTTGAAAAATAGAAACAAGCTTTGGAATAGCACAGGAATGTTTTAAAAATACCCTTTATTTACATGGATTTATAGATAATGTAAAAACACTACAGCCTTTTGAAAAATATAAACAAGCTTTAGAACAGCACAGGAATGTTTTAAAAATATCTTTTATTTACATGGATTTATAGATAATGTAAGAACATTAGCCAATAATTCACCACAAAAAAAAAATAACACATCACTGCGATTATTTGGGGAAAGCAACAGAGTACACGAATCCTAATTAGCGGACTTCAAAGGAGAACAAGAAAGGAACAGTAGGCAGACAAACATTTTGCGGGGAAGGAATCACAACTGCACTTTGATTTCTTTCTTTCAACTGTAAGCACCACTGACATCAGTAATTCATCCTAACAGATTTGTCCTCAGGGCTCATATACTTCTATAAAGGCATGAGATACTGTCAAATTCTTTATTCTTATCAATGTGGCAATATACTCACTGTTACTTCAGTAGCAGGGGTAGAGAACCTGCACCCCATTCCCAGCCAACACAATCACAGGGCAACCCACAGCAGACCTGTACGTTTCCTACCCAGGGTGTCACTGGAGAGAGGGATGCTAAGGTTTCACCTACAAATTAAAGCTGACTTCCCCAAAAGCCTCCACGAAGAAGAAATAAGCCTCAGACAGGGAACATTGAACTATTTCTGTGTGTTTGCTTCCCTGTTTGAGCCCATTTGTTCCTCTGCACATTGCCACAGTAGTTTATTTATAATTAATTTACTGCACTTCCATTGCAGGAACCAAGATATTTTACAGGACATAAAAGCATTTCATATAAAAGGGTAGTTAGTATAAGCTGAGAAATAACTTCTCCTATGTACTAATTTACAAAAATCGGGGTCTTGGACCTAGAAGCCCTAGGGAGATTGTTACCTAATTAAGTGAAGAGATGATTCTTAACACAAACATTTTAGAAAATAAAAAGCTAAGGTAAGTGTTCAGTGTCAATATATGAACTCCTAAAGAAATGATGTTACTATCAGGATTGTTGGACTCTCAGCATTCCCAGACTTGAAGACATTCAGATGATTTAATTCTGTTTTTTAAACTTGGGGTGAAAACAAAAATAAAACAAAAGTCCTGCTGTAACCTTTAAATTTTCCTTCAGGGACTCTGGACTTTTCTTTATAAAGTGCAAAGCAAGTGACAAACCACAATTTTTGTTTAACACACACCATTTCATAAGCAAATAAAATTTCAGCTATTGAGAGACTAGTGATATAGTTCTTACTTGGCACTGAACCTCAGGAGATACCCAATAACAAACAAATATGCCAACCCTGGGGTTTCAACTAAATGCTTCCAGACCAGCTCTGGATTTTTTGAGTTTCAATAAACTGCTAAAAAGGAATATCCACTTCACATAAAACAGAACATCATGATATAGTCCACTTCTCTGTCACCACTGCAAAGTGTTTAGTAGCAAACACCAGCAGTGGGAAATTAAAAATAAAAATCAATGAAGCGTATCGTATTCCAACTGTGAACTCTTAAAGTTACATTAGTTGCTCTGCTGAAGACAACTGAAGAAAAAGCACATAATGAAACAGAAGCACGTTTTTTCTGTATGCTATGTCAGCAATTAGAAGCAGGAGAGATGTTTAGAGATAATGTAAGAAAATTAGCCCTTTGCTATCTATATGCACAGTAATATCCCAAGCCTAACTATGGTTCTCAGGAGGCTGATTGGTTCCAATATTGACCATTCTACAAATATCACTAGCATGTGACAAGGGCAAAAATCCTTTTTTTTTTCCTGGAAAAAGTCCTTAGACACTGCGCACAGGTGACTGATATCTGATGAACCACAAGTGGCTGGACAGCACGAGGAAGGGGAAGCAGGTCTCTGTCTGTGAGGTACAGGGTTTCTGAATTCCTATAATGCTGCCACCAAGAAATCTGTTAGGATGCCTGTCCAAGTCCTGACCAACTCCTGACCCACTGACCAGGACTTGGCTGTCTGTGAATGGAGGCAAATTTTTCTCCCAAACCTGCAATTCTTTGGCATTTTGAAAACGTGGGCAGGAACCATGTGCTCTCACAGAAACTGCATCAGAAAGGAATAAACACTATGTCTTCCACTTGCTGAATTTGATTCGCTTTTGTCCACTGAGTTTCTAAAGGTGCTGGTGGGGTAAGATTTCAGTCAATAGCACAGTGTCACAATCTTTATGACAGACAAAACTTAAGTGTGCCCAGCTGGGTTGGAAGTGGCTTGGCGGGAGGTATTGGCCCGAAAGGATGCTCTTCTGCCCAAGGAACACAGTGCACTCCACACTCTTCACAAAACAGTCTCACAGCAGCATCACTGCTGGTGGGCTCACAGCAGTGTGAGTCCTCAGACACAATGCATTAGGGCTTTGAAGACCCCAACCAACTACCTTAGTACATTTACCAAGCAGCCTCAGCTCCACTAGCCCAAAATGCTAAACTCGCCATCTTCTTGGAAGCCAAGCAGACCCAGTTCCTAATATTCAGACTGAGTGACAAGGTATGAAAAGCAGTAAGTCACCTGTCTCATTGTACAAACTGTAGGAGTTAAGATAGTCAGCTATGAACACTGACCTGGCAATTTGGGAAAAATGCGAGATGGGATTCATCCCAAGCCTGCTTCCCCATCTTTTTCCCAAGTTACCATGTTTTTCTGGATCTGAACAATACTTTTTCTGTGAAAACAGAAAGCTAACAGCACTATTTTTTTTAATGAGATGAGACACTGCTTTGCAACTAACATAATTTTAGAGATGGGCTTTGTATTTTTTATGATAATGTTTTCCATATGTGAGCTTTGGAGGAGTCAAAAGAATAGGAGATTATACCTCTCAAAGCAACAATGAAAGAAGAGGTGCTTGCCTCTATGCTAGCTAATCTGGTGTAAACACAAAGATTGGGTTATTTTATTTTTTTTTAATATAAATTTTCTCATTGCTGCAGTATTAACACTTTGTGAGTAATCTAATCTTCTCATGCTTCTCTCTCCCACGTGTTGGAGAGCTACCAACAACTCCAAATCTATGCCTCTGTCCTGCACACATTCTATAGCAGATTACAATACCTCCTCTAAAGCTTTTCAGCCTCTTAAGTTTCAAATAAGTCACAATGTCCCTGCTGATTCCTCCCGAGGAGAAAGGATTTGCAGAAGAGAATATTTCTCTTATAGATACCAAAATAAAGGACCCACTCAAAAGAGAAGTAAGAGCATTTTCGCCCTATTTCAAAATCCTTTAATGTCGACCTGTATTTTAAAGCTGTATTCTGCAAAAGCAGTCCATGAGTCCAGAATAATGAAAGACTATGACAGCACTGGCATTAAATTGTTTTTTCCTTATCACCTCTAATAGAAAGTGTGCAAGTTCCCTCTGTGAAATGAAAGTTCACACGTAAAGGATATTAGTTGTATGCATTTTAAAGATGCAGAAGCCATTTCTCTCTCTTTCTGTGCCACAAAGACTGTTATTTCTTTATTGCTAAATAGCCCTAAATGCTAAGGACATTATTTACATTATATAATATTGCCATGGAGTTGAGTTGCATTTTGATGTGCTTTTGGCAGAGCAGAATACCGTGATTTTAAAAATTCTGCCTTACTAGAAAGTGTGAAAGCTAGGCAGACACTTCTGGTTTAATAACATTAAAACTTGGACGAGTATTATAAAGCCCCAGTCTTATTTTTAGTACAGCAATATGTTTGCACTAATCAAGTAGCACCATAAGAGCAACAGATAAGGCCACTAAAATCTTTATGAGAAGTTTTGTATGAGTACATTTCTCACCTGCAGCACTCAAAGACTCATTTTTTAGCCTTCTCCTGAGGAAAAAAAAAAAAGTACGCCAGCTGTGCTGGGGAGTGGGGACATGAACCAGTTCTCTCTGTTAGTGACTATCACAAGAAGATCACGTGAAAGATGCCACATATGCAGGATTACAAATGTTCACTACTCAATACAGAGGAGGTTGTTTAGTGACCACCTTCCCCTAGCATTACCACTGCAATTACTACCAGCAGACTTACAGGTTGGTTGCAATTTTCATTATAAACTCAATGTTTCAGAGTTTTGTAACTTAGTTGTGAGACGTTCCCCATTTTTCTTACTATGTAAAACAGGAAATAATAAAAAGGACCTAGTAGCAGACCCACTAAAGTAATGTCCATCATAAAAAAGGTCTTTATTAAATAATTGCTTAATATTCTGGAATGGGCATCAGTACTACTCAGCCCTGGAACACAGACATTCCGTAGCAATTTCCCAGACAACTGATGATAAGCTAACAACCAATCAAGCTCACTAGAAACTAAGTAAGACAGTTGCTGAAAATAACTTATACCTGGGGAGAGGGAGGGGGGGAGGGAAGGGAAGAAGGAAAAAAAGGACTTCAAAGATTGTTATCCTGTGCTTCTCCTGCTATGCCCATGCTCTAGTGTAACATCCA
Organism: Calidris pugnax; assembly: GCF_001431845.1. Taxonomy (NCBI): domain Eukaryota; kingdom Metazoa; phylum Chordata; class Aves; order Charadriiformes; family Scolopacidae; genus Calidris; species Calidris pugnax. The sequence continues at coordinate 296,983 of NW_015090772.1, forward strand.
ACCTCAGGTCACTTGAGATCTGCATTCAGCAATTGGCTAGATTCACTCAAGGAGGGAGCTGCTTTGCAATTCTTGGACTTTTTTACTTTTGTGGATGTGACAATTTTTTAAAATTAATTAATGACAATCTAAATAGCCAAACAAACCCACCTCTGAAATACGGAACTATCCGCAGATCAGAACTGCTGCTCTGTGGGAGACTCCAAAACACAACGCAACCACATCAAACAGAAGAAATATTAGAAGTTTAAATTTTCACTGGAAAAGCAACATCAACGTTTTGTTTTCACTCTTTCAGAGCACTCCCAAGGCAACTTGAACTTCCCGAAAGCTCACCCATGAGTGAAGAGATGGAAGGGCTGGGAGCCAAGAGAAGAGTGCCTGCTGAGCTACACCAGAGCGGGGACACCAAGTGGATAGGAGCCCTCCAAAGCCAACCTGCTTCACCATGGTTGGTGAAACATACTTCTCTGCCAGAGGCAGATCAAAGATTGTTATCCTGTGCTTCTCCTGCTATGCTCATGCTCTAGTGTAACATCCAACCTCAGGTCACTTGAGATCTGCATTCAGCAATTGGCTAGATTCACTCAATTCTTGGACTTTTTTACTTTTGTGGATGTGACAATTTTTTAAAATTAATTAATGACAATCTAAATAGCCAAACAAACCCACCTCTGAAATACAGAACTATCCGCAGATCAGAACTGCTGCTCTGTGAGAGACTCCAAAACACAACGCAACCACATCAAACAGAAGAAATATTAGAAGTTTAAATTTTCACTGGAAAAGCAACATCAACGTTTTGTTTTCACTCTTTCAGAGCACTCCCAAGGCAACTTGAACTGCCCGAAAGCTCACCCATGAGTGAAGAGATGGAAGGGCTGGGAGCCAAGAGAAGAGTGCCTGCTGAGCTACACCAGAGCGGGGACACCAAGTGGATAGGAGCCCTCCAAAGCCAACCTGCTTCACCATGGTTGGTGAAACATACTTCTCTGCCAGAGGCAGAGGCGTGCTGCAGTTCAATATTCTCATCTTTAACCATGGTATTCCCCCGCAAGCAGGTGCCCGGTGCTTGTGACAATTTTTTAAAATTAATTAATGACAATCTAAATAGCCAAACAAACCCACCTCTGAAATACGGAACTATCCGCAGATCAGAACTGCTGCTCTGTGAGAGACTCCAAAACACAACGCAACCACATCAAACAGAAGAAATATTAGAAGTTTAAATTTTCACTGGAAAAGCAACATCAACGTTTTGTTTTCACTCTTTCAGAGCACTCCCAAGGCAACTTGAACTGCCCGAAAGCTCACCCATGAGTGAAGAGATGGAAGGGCTGGGAGCCAAGAGAAGAGTGCCTGCTGAGCTACACCAGAGCGGGGACACCAAGTGGATAGGAGCCCTCCAAAGCCAACCTGCTTCACCATGGTTGGTGAAACATACTTGGAGGGAGCTGCTTTGCAATTCTTGGACTTTTTTACTTTTGTGGATGTGACAATTTTTTAAAATTAATTAATGACAATCTAAATAGCCAAACAAACCCACCTCTGAAATACGGAACTATCCGCAGATCAGAACTGCTGCTCTGTGAGAGACTCCAAAACACAACGCAACCACATCAAACAGAAGAAATATTAGAAGTTTAAATTTTCACTGGAAAAGCAACATCAACGTTTTGTTTTCACTCTTTCAGAGCACTCCCAAGGCAACTTGAACTGCCCGAAAGCTCACCCATGAGTGAAGAGATGGAAGGGCTGGGAGCCAAGAGAAGAGTGCCTGCTGAGCTACACCAGAGCGGGGACACCAAGTGGATAGGAGCCCTCCAAAGCCAACCTGCTTCACCATGGTTGGTGAAACATACCTCTCTGCCAGAGGCAGAGGCATGCTGCAGTTCAATATTCTTGTCTTTAACCACGGTATTCCCCCGCAAGCAGGTGCCCGGTGCTGTAGGACCGACATCCTTGAAGCCCTGCCCCTCCTGGGGAGCCTCAAGTCACTGAATTTCACTGAATTTTAGAGTTGGAAGGGACCATAGAGATCATCTAGTCCAACTCCCCTGCTGAAGCAGGATTGTCTAGAGCTTGTCAGAGCATGTTACTCAGGAGCATCCAGGCGGGTCTTGAAAATCTCCAAGGAAGGGGACTCCACACCCTCCCTGGGCAGCCTGTTCCAGGGCTCTGTCACCCTCACCATGAAGAAGTTTCTCCTCATATTTCAGTGGAACCTCTTATGTTCCAACTTGTGCCCGTTGCCCCTCGTCCTCTCACTGGGAACCACTGAAAAGAGTCTGGCTCCCTCCTCCTTCAACCCTCCCTTGAGATACTTGTAGGCATTGATAAGGTCTCCCCTCAGCCTTCTCTTCTCCAGACTAAAGAGTCCCAGCTCTCTCAGTCTCTCCTCATCAGGGAGATGCTCCAATCCTTGAATTATCTTTGTTGCCCTTTGCTGGACTCTTTCTAGTAGTTCCCTGTCCCTCTTGAACTGGGGAGCCCAGAACTGGACACAGTACTCCAGTTGTGGCCTCACCAGTGCAGAGTAGAGGGGGAGAATGACTTCCCTTGACCTGCTGGCTACACTCTTCCCTATGCAACCCAAGATACCATTGGCCTTCCTGGCCGCAAGAGCACACTGTTTACTCATTGTCATTTTACTGTCCACCAGGACCCCTAGATCTTTCTCTTCAGTAGTTGCCTCTAGCAGGTCCACCCCTAACCTGTACTGGTACCTGACATTTTTCTTCCCCAGGTGCAGGACCCTACACTTTTCCCTGTTGAACCTCATGAGGTTCTTCCTTGCCCAGCCCTCAAACCTGTCCAAGTCTCACTGGACCTGTCCAAGTCTCGCTGGAAGTCCATCACCCTCCAGCTGCACCAGCACCATGTTACGCATCAGTTCTCTGGAAACTCCAGCTAATCCCGATTATGCTGCCTCAGGCACGCCGTCTGTCACCAGCTCCCGACACGGGATACCTCCCTGTCCTGGCCTCACACAGAATTGGAAGCTCAAAGCCCTTGTTTCCATTTCCCAGGCACTGCGTGGCCTCAGTCTAGTGCCCAGAGAAACAATTAAAATTTAGCCTGTCACTTCTTATTTAGTTAGTTCTAGAGTTAAATAGCTTCAAACTCAGCATCCTGAAATATTCTTTCTCTACCAATCGCAAGATTTGCTTTTTCCCTTGGGCTGATGTTTTAGAGCTTTTAATGTACTGTTCGTTACAAATTGTTGAATTAAGGTATTTCAGTTCTTTTCAGTTTCAGTGACATCAAACATACTTCCAGGCTCAAGAATGCAACTTCACCTTCATTCCCCTCAAGACAAATCACTATTAGAGCACACAAACACCACACACATGAATATCCTGCCAATGGCTCGGTGCTCTAAGACTTTAAAAAAAAATACAAATAATTGAGAAAGTTCGCCCCTCTGAAGCCCTGAACAGGAACTTCTGTTGGCTTTTGGCTAAGCTCATGTCATTCCAAGATGGGACTTGTATTTCCCTGATTGTTCTGCACCTATTCCTTGCCTGTGAAAGGCAGTTGCTCACACCTCAAGAACTTTTAGCCCAATAGGCCACGGCTAACTCCTCATGACACTTCCTTCCCAAGCTTTAAATTGAAAACCTATTTATTTTTCTCTAATGGCATTCTGCAGATTACCCATCTTGTATGTTATACAAGAACTAATAAACTAAGGTTTGCACAGAAGTAAAAAAGGAATTTCTTTTTTCCCCCAAAAAAGACAGCTGTATTGCAACCCTCAAATTTGCTTATTCTCTCCCTTACCTTTCAAATCAGCAGTCAAGAAGTTATGGGAGGAAGACAGAGTAGGTTTTATATAGAAAAAAGGAAGAAAAATCAAAACTTGTAACAAATTCACCTAAACCTGGTTATTGAGGGAAATACTAAAGCATCTGCCACCTGGGCCTTTTAAACCAAGCCTTGGTGACTTCTAAAGGGAGATGACAAGGATTGCTCACTGCAGCATGTGCCAAAGTGCAGGAATCACTTGCTGCATTATGCAGCAGCCACAGTAAGTGATCGTAACCTGCCCTTAAAATATTCTACTGGCTCATAAAAATAAGATTATGAGCCACACTAGTTCAAATAAAAGGTTCAATTACCCTCTTACTCTGTCTTTGGCCATCAGCAGATGCCAGGGAAGAGATGACAGGAAAGGTGCAAGTGTGGTGTGATCCTGCCTTCGACACACTCTGCACTTGTCAGCTCAGGCCCCCACGTTTGACATTACAACAGACCATTCTTAAAGGACAGTCTGACGGACTCATCTTCCATAAATTTGGCTATACCTATCCCAAATCTAGGCATACTTTTGGCCTCCTCAAAGCTCTCTGACGACAGAGTCCACAGCTACATGCCACACAGATGCATTTGTGACCCACATTCCCAGTGGTAGCTTGACCATCTAATCTACATTAAAATAAACTATGAGACTTCTGATCTTTAAACATATAATTTAATTACTGAAAACTAATCAGTGTGTAAGAAATCAGGAGCAAAACATCTGCCTCGGACAGCCTTTTTAAAAACAAGAATCGAGAAAGTCCAAGTGTCCCTCTCAATAAAATAACAGACTTAACTGATGCTTTATTAAAAAAAAAAGAAAAAAGAAAAATTAACTTTGTAACCTGTGTACTAGAAAAGCAACATTCCTTGAAGATCACATCTAGACTGCAGATAAATGTTTGCATACATTTGCTAACAGACATTACATGGAATGATTAAACACTGGCCATATGCGGGGACAAACAACTTGGTGTGTATGGATGGGGTTTGCTCAGTGGTACGTTGTGACCTCCCAGAAGTGACGAGTTCAGCTGAAGTCAGGTCCCTGAGACAAGAGTTCCAGACCTGAGGTGAACACGCCTGTAAACTCAGCTACGTATCGCTGATGGTCCCCATAACCTGGTCAGAGCACTTGCACCCCCAAACTCTCCCAGACATCCCACCTTCTGTTCAGATTTACACCCTTTTGTCATTGATACCCACCCATGCTGCCATCTAACAACGGATTTTCATTTACCCAGCACTATTCCTCCATCACCACATCCTCCTTTCTTTTTCGCAATCACCTGCATACTTAACTTACTTTTCCTACGAAGCTATTTGGGTGTCCTCTGAATTTTATGGTCTGCCAATGACATTTCCCCAGAATTAAAGAGATTCCTTTGACAGAGGCTTCCTGCAACAAGGCACCTCCCTTTTAAAATTTCTGCAAAAGGTAAGAATTGAACAAATAGCGGCTGAACATAGGTCAGGTTCAGTGGTTTTTGCACACCATGCCGAGTTTAACTTCTCATATGAAGATAGGCTAAAAAAGTCTTCTGGCTTAACTTGGGCACAAACCCATCATTCTGGTTTTTGAGTGAAGGCTGTGTGTACAAGTTTGGTGGGGACCATTTTCAGATCTGTTCCCCACAGAGCATAAGTGTCCTGCAGCAGGTGGGGAAAACACTGAGACAATACCAGGTATAACAGGAGTTATGTTTTGATCCTCCTCCAGTAGCCAAACAAAATAATAGTAGAACATGTGAGCGTTAACTGAGCTATTTTGCCCTGTATTTTCACTGTAAGGTTGTGTGTCAGGAACTCCTGGTTCACGAATGAATGCATATGTGGCAGATTAACCTGACCTGCTGCCCCCAGGAAGCATGTTATGTTTTAGGGTAACTGAAAATATGGATTTTGCAGTAGTTTTAAAAGTTAATTTTTAAAAAGAAGAGGGTTTTCAAACTCAGTGCTCTACTGTAATTTAGCTGACTATAAACACCAGGGGTGAAATCACAACTGTGGAGAGTTAACAGCAGTTAAAGCAATGACCTAAGAAGGGGCAAGACCTCTCTTCAGATGTCTACCAGCAGTAAAAGATGTGAGAAGCCATATCCAATACAGCTCCTGACAGTATCACAGCAAGAGCTAATAAGCTTTTTCCATAATAACATGTTTAGAAGCATGTTTGCCATGTCTTGCAGCCATTAGTGAATATTCTTTCTCCATTTTTGCTTTGTAAAATGAACACCACCTTATCTGAATCCATATTCCTCCAGAAATTTCATTTCATGTGAAATTTGAGTGGTTTGGGTTTTTTTTCTATCTTAATTTGCAGTAAAATACAATTTCAGTATCTCAATATCTTTCAAAGGGAAGAAATTCCATATCCTGGTCATCTTATACTCATGCTTTTTCAGGCAGATTGTAAGAATTAATCAATACTGCATCATTAGTAAATTTATGACACTCACATGCACACCACATGCTGAAGCAAAACACAAATAAACATGAATCAAAGGAAGTTATTATAGCTACACTGAATACGAATATACTGTCTTTTACTGTCATATTTGTTTCTATTTGCTACTATACATCAATGTGATTTTTATTTCAGATTTCTGAAAGACAACAGGCAAAAGGAACAGAAATCTACACTGACGGTACCTCAAAATGAATAAATTCCACTGTTTTTCTTAAGAAACAACAGCAGCAAGATATATTCAAAAATTCTCAATTGGAGAGGCATTCATTTCCTGCTGTGTTGTTACTACCAACTTCTCCTTTGCACCTACCCACTGAAGTGAAGGAAAATTCATACAGAAACCTCATGTAAATAAACTTCAGAATGTAGAGAGCAACATTAAAACACACTCAGGAACATTTGGTCATAGAACTTCAAATTAATGTTAATGAAACAAAAGTATTTGCAGTCAAAATTCAATTGAACATAAATAGCTACGAATAAATGCACTGTTCACCCACGACAAATGTTTTCCATTACCCCAGCAGATACCAAATGAAACAACAGAAGATAACAGCACTTTGATTAGTTATTCAAATTACCTAAGTGAAGGCTTTTCTTTCCAAAAACTTCATTTTTAATCCACGGATTCTTGAAAAATAGCTGAACAACAAAAAAACTGAGGTTGATGAAGCATAAAAATTTTCACAAAAAGAGATACAAACTCCTCTCCATCAGAAAAAAATACCAGAGGATAAACCATGCAAATTAATTCTGTAATCCTGATTAGAAAAATATGCAGGGCTTTTAATATAGAGCTCAAGAACGCCAAAAAGACAACAATCCTCCGCTTTGTGGTTTGTTTCTGTTCTTGTATCAGGAGAAAGCTGTGAACAAACAGCTGTGAAATGCCAGCAAAGATGAGAAGAATCATCACCACGTACAATCAGAGAGAAAGTTGGGCTCATTTCAAGAATATTTTAAAAAAGAAAGGGAAAACAGAAGAAAAAAAATAATTCAAGCAAGCTAAGCCAAAAACCTTAAAACTTTGCTGGGGAGTGAAGAGCTGTGATTTCAGTTCCCATCTTTCATATTGGTTATTTCACCCCGTAAGCCCAACTTGTGCTAAACTGGGCTGCACCGTTTTCTTCTGGGAGCTGTGTGCACAGTGACCCCCTTTCTCAGATGACACGTGTTTGCAGCTTTGTGGCTCCACATGCCACAGAGCAGCTTAAGAAACACATTGTTCAGCTGGAGGCACTGAACTGTTATCCAAAAAAGAAGATGACACCTCCAAATCCAAGTCCCATGCAGGTCCCTAGACGGGAAGTGTAAGCCAAGTATTTCCTTGCCACCCACCCACCCATGGTGGGAGGAGGAGTGAGACGGAGTGATGCTGTGCTCCCCAGAGAGCAAACAACTCAGACGTGGTTCAGAGTTAACCACGTGGTTCAGGTTATCCAGCAGATAAAGCAAGATCTCTTGGAATTACAGTGGAAAATGGGCTAGAGGGGGAATAGGTGGCCAGAGTCAGAAGGTTGGCTCAGTCAACCACTGCACCTCAGCAGCTCTTCGCAGCACATACCAAGGGCAAATAAGGACAGGGTGAGGGTATCTGATGCTGAGCAATGTTTCTCTTTGATTAAGCCTTTAAAACAGACAGGGCATGCTTTATTTTTCTTCCTTTTTTTTTTGATAATTTTTTTTTTTTTTTCAAACCAGCTTCATAGCCACTGCATTTAAAATGCACATTTTTCCCTAGTGGGGCTTTCCCTGTTGCACAGGAAATATTTTTAGTTGGAAGCTTTATTGTGCAAGCTGTCCAGCAGTCTGACAAAAGCTAAATGCCAGCTTACAGCTGAAAACCGTAGGAAAAATTCCAAAGCCTTTACAAATTATACAAATGAGACTTTAATCCCAGCTGGCCTCACTAACAGGGGCTCTACATCTGGGCACACACACACAAATGTACTTTTCATATGGATTTTAAGCTATTTGAATAATGAAAAATAGAAAAAAAAAAAACCCACTCTATTTTTGTAAATACTTGTATCACAATAATAAAAACCTAACAGTCCTGCAAGCACAGATTAGCCAGACTGTCAGAGAAATACAGCTGTTTCTCAAAACCAGTCCTGCTTAGAGCTCTTGGGTAAAATTGATCTGCTGTCCGGAGGAGGATTCACTCCTCTATCAAACAGAAAGCTTCAAAGCCAAGCAATCCTCCTGTCTTCTCCAGGAAGAAAGGATGTGGATAAGGGAGGGGGTATCCTCATAGGGTCACCCAGTTGTGATAAGATGCACGCCCGTGGTATCAGCAAGTTCGATCAAGAGCAACCAAGAAAAATGGATGGAATGAGAAGAAACAGTGTATGAGCAGGAGGGGGGAAAACAGGGAGAGCTGCAAAGCTACCTGGTTACTCACACAGAGATGATAGTGGGTCCTTGAGTCCCTCAGTCCTGGCTTCCAACTGTTGGCAATGAGCAGAGTGCAAACATCACAGCCCTTCTCAGCTACATCCAACAATGCTCATTTGAGAAGAGCCTCTACTTCATTCACAGAAGACACGCAGGCTGAGGATTTCTGAGTTCCCATTAAGTTGGGATGAAAATATGGTAGCCAAAGGATGGATGCTACTTGATCAAGATGTCTCTTGCTGCTTTAATTGCATGAGGTACCACTACCACAGCTTTTCATGTTTGGTTAAGGCAAACCCACAAAGGCAATTTTTTAAGAATAAGGAAATTAAGTCCTATCTAACATTTTTCCAACCATGCTGCTTAGGCCCTAAGTGAATAAAGGGTTTTAATGCTGCATACACTCTTGTAGCTTCACCTGCCAGTGGCAGAGAAGGTCCCATTGCGATAACAGGGAGCATCTTTACTCAGGCATCCCTTCTGCATGCGGCGACCACAAGGAGCACCGGGGGCAAAAGAAGCTATTTGTCATTTCTGAGACATCACTTACTCTGACTCCTCATCAAAGGGGAGGGAACGTAGGTCTCTTCTCTAGCTGAACTCCTCCCTTAAAGAAGAGAAACTTGACAGCATTTTGGGGAAGCAATCCTAGCTATTAGGATTTCCAGCTGAACAGGCTGGTTGTACCATGAACTGCTGGCTGCTACCATGGCTCATGGTGCAGGGTGCCACATTGCTGCTTAGCCTGGGTGGACAGGAGACAGAGGTGTGTGTCTGTCTGTCTCTCCTCCAGTGCATATAAGCTGGAAGCCTTAAAGAACAAATAAAAATGTTTCTCCTCCAGTCCATATAAGTTGGAAGCCTTAAAGAACAAATAAAAATGTTTTTTTTCTCTGCACATACACAGTACTTTGGTCAGAGGTAACTCTCAATCTGCCCCTGTCCCTATTTCTTGCTATTCTTTGTTCTTCATTTTCCTTAGGAAAACATGAAAGTGGGATAAATGACTTGCTTGCATCGCTGATGACAGATTTGGAGAGTGCAGGGGCAAGCAGGCAGTAGAAGGCACTGCATTAAGAACGTCCACAGTGTATGTGCCGCTCCATTAACATACCGACCTTCTTCTAGGAGGTCAGACTACAAGAAATCACCAGTCCTTGCCCAGCAGATCCAGGGATATAAAAAGCCTATAATGATAAAATATTATCAGAGAGCCCGTGCAATTCTGTAATAGCCCTGTTACAAAGACTGGGCAGGTGCTAAACATGTGCCATTACACGTATACTTGTGGGAAAATAATTTCATGACCATTTTTTAAGGATGGTGTTATGTATACTGCGAACATATTTTCTATCAAAATCCATTAAAAATTATTTTGCATCCAGAAAAACACTGAAAAAGAATCATATCATTGAGATACAGAACAGATTAGTCTCCAAGAAGTTAGATTAGTCTATATGGTGTCAGATGGATACATTAAATCTGGCAACTGCGTATCAAAAGTGGAATTATAATTATTTCTTCTTGATATGAAACAAACAAACAAAAAAGTATACTGACTACTCAAGCATGTTTCTCCTCAATTTTTCTTTCAGTTATGATGAGCTTTCACTAAAAGAAAAAAATGTTCTCCCTCATTTTCTTCAGAGGTTCATTTTTGAAAAGGAGTGGAGACCCCAGGGGTAGAAACACCAGGCAAGGAGGGAAACCATATCAAAATACGAAAAAAACCTCTTGACTTGAGTTTCAAAATGGAAAAAAAAAATAAAAATAATTCTTCTCTCCCAGCTCCCAAAAGTAACAGGTTATACCAATATAAAGCATTAAGAGTATCTACTTGCTTTTAGCATATTAAGGAAAATAATAAAAGGATCTACATTCATGGATATTTGACTCCTAGGATGAATCATACATTCAATAATGACAGGTTAGTATTGCTGCTTTAAAATATTTGTGTCTTATACAGCTAATCCATCTACAATATTAGTTAAATAAGATACGCGAAGATGATAATATTAAATACCCCACAAACTGCAGCAATGGGATTATTTATTGAGTATACCTAAAATAAAATCACAAGTATTAAAGAGAAAAGAGATTTTCCAGAAATAGTCTAGAAACATATTTATGAAGAACTTCTCTGATAAATAGTAACAATGCTATTTTTCAGATCGGAGCCAACTACCAAATCCTGTGATACACTCTATGATCCAACTCCTAATTTTTTGAACAATTAACTTTTTAAGGGACAAAGTGTCATAATTCTACAATAGATGAAGAAGCTCATAAAAGTACTTTACGTATATCCTATTTCATGCTTCATTTTTATGTGGATTTTTACTACCTTTTACAATCAGTAAGTATATACCATATACTTCAGTTATTTAAAACTTACTAACTCCTTGACAATAATGCCATTATTATAAAGCAATTAAATTCTTTGAAAGGAAGCTGACTAAAATCTTAGCAACTAAATAAAAGAAACAGCCAAATATTCTTTAAATGCATTTTACAGGTGAAAAACTGAGGCACCAGAAGATTAGCTTCCAGTTACTTTGGAAACCTAGCACGTTGAGAAAGGAATTCAGATATCTTGACTCTAAACCCCGTGTTTTCAACTCAAGCTGACCCCTCTTTCCTCTGAGGCATTAAACATGTGTCTTCAAGCTCTGTTTTCATATCTGCAATTTGTTCAAATTAAATACTTTAGATGAAATACTTGTGTTGAAGAGAAAAGGAAACCAACACTCTCAAAACCTTCACGCATGAAGAACTGAGAGCGAGATCAAAGGGTGGACTAAGGCAGCGTGACAATGCATGCAATCCTCTCCCAAATCCACTCGACAAGCAGCGTATCTGAACTTGGAAACAGCCAGTAGCCAAGGATTTTGCAGATTGTTTTCTTAAGATATGTGGCAAGAATTATAAACGGCTCAATACATGACGACAGATGCAAATCTTGAAAACTGATCATCTGCATTAAGCCTATTTAGCACTGCTTTTACTACCACAGCTACACTGCTTCGCTCAGAAGGGTATCAGAGAAGTAAGACTTGAACATTTTACAGCCAACAAACCACAAACACATATCTTACATCTCAGCCAGCTCCTGCTGTACAAATCCCTTTGTGCAAGCCTGCACTCCCTGTGGCCCAAAGGCTGGCTTTATTCTCAAAGGATTTGGGATGACACAGAAACCTACATGCTCAGTGTTATGGGCTTCCTCACAGTTCCTCAGGTTGTTTCATTCAGGAAAGACCATCATTGCTTATGAGTGCAATTATCAACAGGGCAACATCTTTTGGAAATATTTTTGGCCAGTATGATCAAAAAAGCTCCGCATTTACTGAAACATCACAGCAGCAGGAGGCAGGTCAGCCTAGCTAAGTGCTTTCAGGTGTATTCCCCTGTGTTTTATAAGCAAGATCATCACTCCAAGTTTCAGCTTATTAAAAACTATTGAAACCTAGGCTAATTGAAAGCTCCATAAAATAGAAGATTGCAGAAGAAAAGAGAATTGCTTCCCCCTCAATATCGCCCTCAGATCCAGTGTCACCTCTGAATCCACCAGTAGCATGGTTTTTGGGTAAAAGCTTTCATAAAAGTCCTCAATCCTATTAGAAAGTAATACATGCACAAATTGCTGCATATCTTTGACAGCCAAATGCATCCTCTACTGTACCAGTGAAAACATACTTGGAAAATTAACATCAGGGCTCTGATTTAACCTTCACATTAACATCCAAATTCAAAGCCAATCGGCCGCTGTGAGCCACTGGTCCTTACATGGGGATATGAGGGCAGCAAGGCCACCAAGAAAAAGCAAGTGATGGTACAGACATCATATTGGGCCATTCGGTACAGAAAGGGATTGGAATATCCACCTCCACTCTAAGCAGTCTAACTTTTTCAGACATCCCTATCTATCCTGCAAAGCATAAGGAGAGGGCATAGAGTCACACAGCACAACACAACACACCTGCGTTTGTTGTACAGCACCATTGGATTGTAGTGGGTCTACATATGCTGCTTTAGAGTTACAGAAGCCTCGCATTCAAGAGTCCTCTGTTTGCCAAGTGAAACTCCTGCAACCACTACTACAACGCTTCATTTGGGTTATGTCCAAATTACCCATCACTCAGTGTCTGCACCTACCGGTTACTCAGCACAACGATGACACTTAATTGGTAGTGGACCACATTTCTTCATGGGGAAGCTCATTTCTGTTAACCAAACCCCTGATAGCAAGGGAGCAATATGTTGCTGCCTTTGGAATTGAGTCACTTCAGTAGGAGGACAGGGAGGATGAAGAGAATATGGAAAGCTTTTTTCAGCATTAAGTCTTCAAAAACATCATAACCCAATTTGTATGGATGCCAGCCATTCCTTTTGGCAGACTGCATGATGTCTTGTTGTATTCTACAGCCAATTTGTTGATTCTAATTAGCAATTTGGGAATAGAGTAAGAAGAAAAGAGAAATAAAGAATTGAGTGCACAGTGCCAGTTACTATAGTGGGACACACACGCTTGTGTTATTGTTTCTTTTAATGTGGCTGAACCTAGGCTGCACCCAGCTGTTTCTTCAAAACTACCCATGGGTGCAAGTAGCTCCATATTATATTTGACTCTAGTTGGGAAAATACTTGGTCTCTTTTCCATGTAAATGTCACTTGTGATATCCTAGATGGACTCCAATGTGTAGCCTAGCAGGTGACAACGGGTGTTAAGGAACACCTTTTTTTTTTAATTTTAGATTTTTCTTACTGTCCCTTATACTTTATGTTTCAACTTAAAAGGAACAACCAGGGCCTCTCCAAATTATCCAGGCCCAAAAAGCACTGGGAGAACACTACCATGCATAAGCCAGGTATTCAATGTGGCTTAAAATACAGATCAAGTCCAAGTTCAGCAAGCTTCAGGATATTTGGTTTGCTCCTCTAATAACCCTCAGAATTCTACTACTTTCATCTTTTTTTCTAGTAACAAATGAAACAAACTGGTGGTGTCAACACACTAAATAACCATAAAAGATACTTACACAGCCACCATATTCTTTCACTTGAACTACCACATTTATATTACTACGTTCTGTGACATGAACCACCAAAGCATTTACATCAAATATCCCTAGGATCTCACAGATTCGACAGATTAATTTTTCAAGGTAAGAAAATAAAAGGCATAAGAGAAAAGACTGTGGTGAGTAAGCACAGGAAAGATAAGAAGTGCGTCTATTTTTCACCCTGTTTCAGGGATCTTTAGACACAAAGTCCCAGCAGCAGATGGATTCTTTTCTGGGGTTTGCAATACACTATCCATAAGCCTTTCCATCACAGAGCTTTTGGGATCTTATGCCCAATTTCTCCTATTTGGAGAAATTAATTTTTCTCACAGCTAGAAAACCAATCACCTCTCTTCAGCCATATAGCTGGATGCAGGGACTTGCACTGCCTGCAAATGGCCTGTTTTGGCTGAAAGGGAAGAAACAGCCAAAGTCATGTAAAGTCCTCAGCTGGCCTTTACTTCAATGAAATGAACTTTCAGCTTGTAGCTGGGACTCCCTTGTGGCTTTCCCAAGCCCTGCCTGCCTGGGCTCAAGCAGGATTTCAGCATGGGAGTAGCAGCCAGCTCCGTGATCTCTCACAGCTCCACAGAAGCCTCTGCTCTGCTTCTGAGTCTTCAGGTGCAAGATCTGGGTACCACTTTCCTTTGTGACCTACGTTAGAGAGTCATGGTATCCAGGAAAAGCAGCCTCCCCTCTCCTCTGTGTATCACAGGTAGCATGTGCCTTACATGAGGTAATGCAAAAAGAAGTCATCTTAGTTTTCTTTTAGATGTTTTTTGAAGAGCATTTTGCAACCTCTGTTCCCTTTCCAGATGATGGAGGTGTGGGGTGGCAACTGCAAAAGTATGAATCAATGCACCTAAAAGAGATGGATAAAACACTTTGGTATGAACATCCGTCCCAAATAGAGTTTCTGACCAACTTCACCATGGTCAATACTGACATCTACACTTTCCCTAATGTCCTTCAACGCTTCCTCCTTGCTGTCTTCACTGTCCAATGCCACATTACTCTGATGCATGCAAAAATCTAAATGGAACAAACTCTCCTTGCTTCCACCGCTGCTTTTCCTCTTTTCTCAAAACTCATGGGTTTTGTTTTTGGTAAAGACAGCTGCTGTCACAGCTTTTGTTGCCGGCTAAGTACAGAGCACTTCAGTGGCACAGGTGGCTGCAAGACACCTGTACCTGCTGGAGCAATTTTTCATAGTTTCTTTCTCAACAAATGCAAGTATATCTTAAACTGCTACCTTTACGAGAAAAGGAGAGTAAGCTGAAAACTTGCAATGGTTTTGGTGAGAATTGCCATTAAACTGTCACAAACAGCTGTGAAAGCACTCACACAGCACTGATGACCACATTAAAAACCACAGAGAATACACAAAGAATAAGAAGTTTAGTTAGACTCTTTACAATAACTATTCAAGTCTGCATTTTGAAAATATTGTACATTCCTAGTGAGGGGTGACATTTGATTTTGAAACACCAACTCAGGGCAGTTAGGCACGAACATGTGGCTGCTAAGTCATTTGTACCTCTTTCAGGAAGAAAGAGTTCCGAAGGGGCATGATATTTATATTGAAACATTCATATTTACATGATCACAGTAGTATTAGATACATAACACTTAACAAATCTTGAGTAATTACTGAGACCATACAATAACTGAGTGTAGAGTTTCTCTCTTTCCTCGTAACTTTTCCCTTCACCCTCCCAATATTCCTGTTAGGGCAACAGCCCCAGCAGCACATGGTAGCACTTCAGGCAGGCACAGGCTAGTGCATCCACTGGCCCCTGCAGCTGCACCTCTTGGACTAGGCTCACAGGTTTTTGGCATGCCCAGGAGGTGACAGGCAGTGGCTGGCCAGTGTACAGCAACTGGGCAGGGATCAGATGGTCCATCTAAACAGGTAGGCTGTCCATTTTGGCCATCAAGTCTAGACTTGAGTAGCAATTGGGCAGGGATCAGATGGTCCATCTAAACAGGTAGGCTGTCCATTTTGGCCATCAAGTCTAGACTTGAGTCCGATATACTCAACAGCTCTCTCTGAGCCTGCCAGCCAAACACGATATGAACACAGTAAGAGCTGTGGTCTTGTGGTGGGGTAGAGTATCGGGGACACGAGGCAGTACTGGAGGTATAAATGTAGGGAATAGTGATAGATGCAACCCAAACTGGCTTGCTTTTGCTTGCTGTTCATCCCCGCTCTAAAAGATTTAGCACAACCAAGTTGTACATTTTCACTATTTGTCAGTGTCACCACAAGCTACTGTGATGTATTAAGAGCCTTCGCAAAAGACAGGAATATAACAAACATCCCTTCCCCTAGGGAGAAAACAAAGTGAGTGTCACTAATAACCACCCAAGTCTTAGGAAATTTTGCAGACCTCTCTGTGCTTGTTCTAAAAGCACTGGTACTGTGTGAAAACCTTAGCTTTGTTTGGGAGATAACAAAGAAAAAGGGTCCGCTATACAAACAAGAATCAAGATCTAAAAGTCTGACTCTAGTGGTGAAAAAACCCACTCTGAAAGACATGCATTATTTTCTGCACCTCTCAGGATTCCTTACAGGCCCAGTTCATAACGGCTGATGCTTCCACTCAGACCTAGTTTCAGTCCTGACAGTGATCCCTTTTATTCCATCCCCTCACCATCCTTGATCTAATTCTTCTGTAGCTCATCTCAAAAAAGGGTGCCCAAAAATCCCAAATTCTCCCTCAAAACAGAATTCCCATTTGAAGTCTTATTTCTGTGCATCACACTCACCATGCCATAACCACAACAACACTTTAGCCCACCAACACGCCAAGCTGAGCAAACCCTAGTATAATTAAATGCCGCCTCCCACCTCGGCTTCAAAGCTAACTCTTCCGTGTCTGCCTAGCTCTTGCTTTGCATTTACTGATACTCTACTTACCTATCAAGTTTCAAAGCCAATTTAAAAATGCAAAGATTACCCGATTTCAAAAAGTTTCCTCCACTTAAGGACCCACTTCAATTTTTCCACCTAAGACCTCAATTCTCAGACAATAATCAGCAGCTTGCTCCTGATGCTTGGTATGTTGGCGTGAGAGTTACCTGAGGGTGGTGGCCAAGGAAACCAGACACCCACTGCCCACATCAGACTGTCTAATGTACCTGCTGGAACAGAATGCCCCCCACCGTCAGCATGTTGGTAGTGATCTTGAGAAATACAGGAAAAAAAAATAATCTCATGCAGGTAGCAGAGAAGAAAATAGGCTTTATGTAAGGGTAGTCCAACAGTATGCCAAGTTAAAATGGTCAGAAAAGCCCAAAGGGTAAAATGCCACCAAAAAGGTCTTCCTCATTTTATTTTTGAGAGAAAGGTGGATGGACTGCACTTGATACAGTACTGAATCTGTCCAGTATAACACACTAGAACATGCTTGAAACACTATACAACCCGCAGATTTATGTGGATTAAGATATTTCAGAAAGTATGTAGAATTAGCATCTTTGAGAAGCTCTTCACATAGATATACCCTAGGAACACTTGCAGGAAATGAACTGTCGTGGGAAACAATGTGCACATCTATTCAGTTAAACGAGAAGTCAGAGAGGACTATCACGGAGACAGATAGGTTAATGATTGCCTCAGTTCGTTAAATGTCATTTCGATGCTTTATGTCAAAGTTCAGACAGGCAGTTCAGAATTGCATTTGGACCATTATTATTTCATGATCTTTGATATGAAGTGGTTTGTAGCAGCAGCTTCTGAAATTAGTTCCTAAATTCTCAGCTGACTCATTGTATAATTTGTCAGGCACTTGTGGTTTCAATAATCATTAATAGGTAAACCAAAGGTACAGTGGCTGGACCTTAAGATACAAACTTGTTTATATGCAGGCCCAAGGAAGGCTAATGAGGCCTAAATATACACTATGTAAAACTAGAGATGTTTTGTGTCACAGACAGCCCTTTGCCCCGGACACCAAAAGACTGCAAATACGCGTAACAGGTAAGATTGAAGGGGTTTATGCCTAACATGTACCTTAGGAGTAAGAAACATGACCACAAGATTGCACGCACCCAGATCTTGAATATTTGAGTTAGCCCTAGAATGCCTGTTCAGCCTAATTCATTATCAGATAAAGGTAAAAACGAAGGATTAACCAAATTTTTGTGAGAGTATAATGGACAATGTTAAGCAGTCTCTCTCTACTCCATGTACTACATTTTCATTGCTATCATATGCCAGTTTACAGAAGTTATATATAGGCAAAAATGAAATACTGAGTTTGAAGTAGGATGACTGCACTAGTGAAGAAGATTTTCAAAGCATTTGTTCTTCTGAAGATGCTTTCAACAGGAGTAAGTCTCCGCTGTATAAGAGACAAGAGACATTCAGAAACGAACCTACAAAATTTCTATTAAAAAAAAAAATCACGTATTTAAAGTCTTTTGAGTAAAAGATATTTCGAGTATCAAATTTATTCATGTCTTGCTATTCACAAAGCTTGGTTAGTTGAAGTAGATGGGTCAGTTGTATTTTTGGATATAGCTGGTTTCTAGAATCCTTAAGATTTATGTCCAAAATTAGCAGGTACCTCACTTCATTAGAAAGTACCACAGAATGTCAGGATGAAGACATGCTCCAATTAAAAAAAAAGTTACATGTAGGTTTATCCTCCTTATTCTACATTAATATCTTTTTTAGCACTATTTCAAATTTATCTTGGTGTTATTATGATCAGAACTGGATTCCTCGAATTGCATGATATTCCCCCGCCTCAGTAGCTGTGAGAAGATGCTGCCGTAGGTGTAAAATTCACTTAGACTTTTATTGGAGTCTTTGATGAGTAATGCCACATAAAAATCTGCTGTGTAGGAAGGGAAAAGTGACCATCACATCACAAATTCAAAAGGCTGCTGGTAATGCAAGTCCCAGAGAGAGACTTTCTCCAGAAAACATGTTGAAATCTAGGTTGGGTGGCAGCAACTACTCAGAAAGACACTTAGACTAGCAATGGAGGTACAAGACTATTATTACTCTCTATAATAGTAGTAGCAGTAACCCAGAAATGAGGGGGATGGCTATCCTTAGCTTTCAGTACAACAAGATCTAATGAATTCTTCATCATTTAGCACAGCTCCTTCTTTTTACTATGAGAAACATCCATTTACAAAGTCTTCACTAACAGTAACACTGATTTTCAACTTAGGAACAAGACAGGTAACATGGCCATTGGAGGATTCTGAGATGACTTTTCTGTTTCAAACGAAGTTGCCTTTGTACCAAAGTGATGATGCTTCTTCTCCCTTGGTCTCAGGTGCATCGCTTCTCCTCCCCTTTAGCCTCAAGGTTTCCTATTCTTCTCTGTTGCTCCCTTTCTCTTTTACAACCACTAGACTGGAGCTCCCCTGAGGATTCTGGTCACTGCAGGTACCAGCCAGCCCATTACAGAGAGAGCTGCCTGCCTGTGTACCTGGGCACCTCAGTGCTAGAAGCAAACTAGCCTAAGGCCCACAGAAGGAAAACTCATCCAGTAGACACAGCTGATGATGCACAGCCCCTGGAAGCCTGGGATCACTCATGATCAGGCACCCTCCGTGCTGCCGATGGACCAGCTGGCCTGAACCAAGGCAAGGGACCAGCAGGTCTGAATATTCCACCAAGAAAATCCAGAAATGCTCCAGGAGACATTTTCTGCCCCTTAAGAAATGCTCCCCAGACCTGGAGTACCATGGGGAGACAGGTACTTCCTTTTAACTTCACTCATGCTATCCATTGAGAAGGTGTAACATAAGCATGAGTATATTATTTCAGAAATAAAAGCTGGTGGCTCAGCTCGTCCAGCAAGCTTTCATCAGTAGTACCTAACCATCAGTATTGTTGTTAGTGGAGGACTGTTCTTACAAAAACAAAAGATATGAATGCATTTACACACAGAGCATAGAGGTATATTTTGCACTACAGGACATCGGGCAGAAGCTGAATCCTCCAGGAGCCAGAGTTGCCATGAAGTCATGAGAGAGGAGAGATTCTGGGTTACAAATGCTGTGATACTGAGCACTGCGGAGTCACACTCACTGTCTAATTTTTAGGTAAAGTAGCAGATAAATCAATTGCACGGTTATTTTAACCACCAAGACATACATAGTGCTTCAGCAGCATCAACAAAACCAGTCCCAAATGGCCAGTGTCATCCAGAACTCACACTTAAATCCTACATAAATATTTAAAAGACATAGATGTTGAAAGGTAATAAATATTTAGGTTTATATTCACCAATGCCCTCAATAAATGATGCACATAAAAAGTCAAATTTTGGAGAACTGGACCCCAACTCTTACATAACTCTGTTGACGGATACTCAGAATGGGAAAGGGTTTTCTATGAGCTCAGCAACATCCGCAGAGGTGGGAAGCCTGCCCTGGCAGGGATAATCTCATCTCAGTTTCTTGACTTGTGCATTGACATCCACAAGTACATTCATTGTAATGCTGCTGATGTAATAGATTTATAAGTGTGTGGTCATGAAGCTGAAATGGGTGTGGAGACATCACTCACATCCACATATTTGTGCCAAACAGGACAACACATCACCAACCACAGCAGCACCGCAGGTCCCTACTACACAGGCAGAAAGAAACTCACATTCCTTCCATCTATTACCAATTCCTCCATTTATTGCCCATTCATCTGGTATTTGCCAAAGAAAGTGTGCCAGCAGGTGCTGACAGAGGGAAGGAGCAGAGGAACTTGTACCTGCCCGTGACCCTCTGCCTTGCAAACATCGCGTCGCCTCTGCGGGAGCCTGGCCAAGTCATTCACCAGCTCTGTATTACTGCTGTCGTAACAGGGGAAGGAGGGGGCAGACAAGCAAATCCACTAAAAATGAGTCAGACAGAGTCTTTATCAAGTGACTCAGAATAACAAGTGAATAACAGGGACTATGAAAGTACAGACACTGTTGCGTGAGGCCATTCATATGACTCGTGTTCCCCAGTGACGCAAGAAGCAAATGAACTGAGGACTATTGACAACGTACGATTCCTATCTCCCTGCCTGCAATACAATTTAGAGGATGCTTCCAAAGATAGGCTGAGCCAGAGATAAAATGTGACACAAGACAGCTGGAAAAGAAAGAGAAACAGACTAAGTTGGGTTTTTTTGCACTCCCCCCCCTTCATCCCCCGAGAAATGGAAACAAACTGATTGCTGAAGGCTTATCAAACAAGGGCTCATTCTTCTGGTGGTACTGCTTATTCCCCTGGAGAAACAGAGAAGTTTTCTGCATGACTAAGGCTGTCTGGAAGCATAGCTCCTCAAAGCCACACATGCATCACCTGACACCATGGAGTATCTTTCTCCACCAGCCAGACACGGGCTGGCATGAACATCAACTGAAACCCAGGCCAGTACCTTGCACAGACCCCGAGGTAACAAGAATCCAAATTGCTATTATTCATCCTAAAACCTGCAGTAGCTAAATAGGATGAAATCCTGGGATCTGGCACCAGGATTTGGGGGCCATTTTGACATCCCGGAACGTCAGCCAGTCTCTATGCCAGCACAACACTAATATCAACAATGCCCAAGGCTTTTGCAGCACTTTTTGACCTATTTGCAGATCTGGAAGCTTGCTGCATGTGTCCAAAATCTTACCTCCATTTTACAGATGGGATAAAAGAGTGTTAAGCACAGAGAGCAGTGTTCCAGTGGTAGGTAAAATCTCTTGTGCGTGGGGCATACAAGTGAAATGGTCACTCACTGGTCACATCAAAGGAATAAAGTCACCATAAACACTCAGGATTTCAATACACATGAGCTGTCGGTCCACTTGCCTTCCATTTCTCATGTTTGACAAACCCAAGTTACTTCAAATTCAAAACCATTTAGAGTCAAGCGATAAACACATTGAGTGACAAGAGATAGGGACCAAATGATAAATAGGTCAGATTAAAAAATGAGCCGGGTGAGCAGCGGGGTAGCGTTACCATCTTCCACCATGGAACAGAACAAGCCCTGTGAAGCAGCAGCACCGTGTGTCACTGACACAAAAACCCCTGTGGCACCTACTTTGCCTCTGGATGGAAACCTCTTTAGGAACGGACGGTGCTACTTTCACTGACCTTGACTCTCCATCAGAAGTCAGGAAGGAATGGAGGGTTTTAAGCGCACACATTCTCCTAGATTACTTTGCACAAACTCCTCTGTGGGACAACCCCAGGAAGAGCTATGCTTTGAATGCAAGAATTCCAATGAACCAAGTGTCACACTGGTAAAATACTGCTAGATTTAGTATGTTCTAGTATGGGACAAGACTAAATGAATGCCTTAATCTTTCCCCCAAAAGGTAAATTTTTTGATAAAGTTCACAAGCACTTTTAGCCATTAAGTATCCCTTGGTCATTCTAAAAGCCTGTTTAATTAATTCCATTTTATCTAGCTAAGCACCTCCCATAACTTAGGCATCGAAGACAATCTCTTCATTGTAATCCAGATAACAGAAAGGAAACGTAAGATCCAACAGACTATTTACTAAAATCTTCTCACTTGGCTTCATATATTTTGATAGAGATTCTTTTTCATAAAATGCTTGTGATTAATTTGTTATTTTATGAGTCTAAAGAGAGGACATATCAGTTTTCAAAGCCACTCTTCCCAAAAGAGATGCTACTTTTCATTAAGAAATGATGACAGCCAAAGCAGGGCAAAAGTTATAGCAGCAGCTTTGAACGCTACTGAAAAGGCAACAAGTGTGCCAAACTGATTAGAAGCATTATTGGAAGAAAATTAAAAATAACTCTTTCTCTGGCCTAGTGACAGAATCACATTTGCTTATAAAC
Source organism: Calidris pugnax (assembly GCF_001431845.1). Lineage (NCBI taxonomy): Eukaryota > Metazoa > Chordata > Aves > Charadriiformes > Scolopacidae > Calidris > Calidris pugnax. The sequence continues at coordinate 319,531 of NW_015090772.1, forward strand.
TGCAAATCCTAGTGTCCATCCCTGATGTGATATTAAAAACAGCAACACTCCTCCCTCCCAAAAAACACCCACAGGCTTACAGACTGACCCAGCAGATGGAGTTTCTAGACTCTGCCCTATCTTTTAACTGGCGCTAATTAAAACAACAACAACACTTCTTTCTTCTTACATTAATTATATAAATGGTTATGAAATACTGTGAGAGAGAGGCCATACAAATTTCTGAAACAGAATCTGTATTAATTCCCACTTTTCTTTAAATCTTCTTCTTGTGATTTGGTTCTGCAGCCAATGTTATTAGAAGTACGAAAATCCAGCCTCAGCTTTCTCCCTAAACCCACTTGTTTGCTACAGAATTTGCTTAAGCTGTCATCTTACTGCTCCTATAACACCTGCAGTCTTGCTGAGTTACCGTAACTCCATGGATTAAGTAGGATCATTAGCCCTGCAATATCTGAAGAATGCTAAATCTAGTAATCTGGACAGGAAAACAGACAAATACCTCACCGGTACCCAAACGTGTTTTGAAGTCAATCAATAGTTACAGGTTTCCCACACTTGATCTGTTCGGGAGTTGCAAATGGGTCTCCTGAACTCACAAGAGCTATAGCAGGTCAGGATTTCTTCTGAATTACCCAAACACCTCATAACAGCACCCTGAAACAACACAAGGATCTGTTCAAGAGCACTTCAAAACTTCATGCAACTTGAGTGCATTTGAAGCAATGTTCCTGATAGGAAAGTGCAGGACCAGCTTTAAGATCTGTTTGCTTCACTTCGCATTTCCTTCACTCCTCATGTTTTTAGTCACTTCTGTCTTTCTTTAGAATGATTTATTCTCAGGCATTTTTAAAGGGAATTAACCTATGCTTCCAGAAAGCTAATGTGCTCATAAATTGATCACAAAAATCACTTTTATAGATTACCAACTCTTCCTTCTCTGAATTACGCTGTAGAGCCTGCTGGCCTCTGCATCCAGCAAAACTGGAAGCTGTTGCTAAAGCAGTTTTTGAAATCACTTCCTGTAGAAAAGTGTCACCCAAAAAAAATCCCACCAAAACACCTAAGCCTCAACTTTCTCTCTCCTGAGTTATCACCAAGGAAAAGCACTAAAATCACACACACTGAGATAAGACTACAGATAATCACAGAAGAATACCAACACATGTAATAGACTAGTTCCCTTATCAACACCAGGATATTGGCTTTTCTCAACCTCAGGAAAAAATATTGTAAATCCACAAACCACATCCAGCTGCAGGATTTAGTCTGCTCATAAAAAAAAAAAAATAAAAAAAAAAATTGTTGTTTGTTTTCTGCAGAGTTGCCACATTGGTCAAATCTGAGCACTGTAATAATTTCACCTATACATGTCTCTAAGGGAAACTTTTCATTTAGTTAAACTGTACACAATTAAAAAGTGACAAACTTCAAGGGTCCTTATTCTTTTCTGAGAGAATAACAATTTATCATTAGAGTATTTAATATTTTGGAGGCCAACTGGAGGTTGGAGAATTTAAGAACTGTAATTAAATGTACGTAGCTGCTTTCATTAGAAGGGCAAATCTGATGAAACACCATTAACATTTTTTTTGTTCTCATTAAAACAATTCATACTAATTTAAAGGCAAAATTTCTGTGTTGATAAACTGGGGGATGGGGAAAGGGACAGTAAAATGTAGGCTGCATCTAAGGTAAGATGAAGCCGTAGTATTTGCCACTTTGGATATTACCAACCAGAACCTCAGCGGGAGTAAATTAGGGTCAATTTAATGTGTTGTAGCTTCTGTCAGGAAAGTAGCCTGAATTACATGCAGGAAGCATCAGGCACGAAAAGGCAGCATTATCTCTAATTCTGAACAATGATTTCTTCTAGGGAAACCCAACTTACATTGCAGTGGTGGGGAACACTATTACGCACTTTTGCAAAAGGGAAAACCAAGACACAGTGGACTAAAGTGGATGCAAGCAAGATTTTAAAGTTGCAAAATTAACAGACCCCACTTAGCAGCCTGTAATCAGCTCAATCAAGTGGCTTCCTAATACTCCATGTTTTATTTTAACTGTGGTTTTAATCTAGCTGGGTTTTTTAAATTAAAAAAAAAAAGAACTAAAACTGAATATCCACAAAACTTTATAATTAGAAAGAGATTTTTTTCCTTTGCTACTGTTTTACACATGTTTCATGGTCAGAGGATATTGCAAACATTCAAGACTGATGATAATTAGTGCCATATTTTGCCCAGATATTTTTAACTCTGCTTTGGTGATAGAATGAATTTTACATTTTTGTTGTAAGGGGTTCTTCTTTTTCTAAGTACTTGGACACTGAGGCCATGCAATTATATGTTACTTGTTTCCTGCTCAGGAGCCTTTTATAGCAACAAAGACTTCTGAGCTATGCTTGTGGTAAAAATCATTAATTCTTACAGACTTCTTTCAGTGTCCAAAGGAAATTAGCAGCTCATTTTTATTTCCTGCTCACCCCAAAACTGCCTGGAAAAAAACCCACCAAACAAAATAAAACCCCTTCAATTTCAAAAAGGAAATCTCTTTAGAGGGATCGATGTGACTAGAAACATAGTACCTAAAAATATTCAGGCTAGTTATTCTGCCAAAGTAAAGGAAGTGTCAGCAGGGTCATTGAAACTGCAAAATGAAAATCCATTTTCATGTCATTCTTTTATGGGTTTTCATCTACCTGGCCACATGTTACAGCTGGAATACAGCCCTCAACAGGCACTTTATGGTGCAAATGGTAAACACCTGCACTTCTGAATGCGATACGAGTTTTGCCATGGACTGTAAGAGTTAAAATGAAAGCATTAATAGGGATGTCAGGTATAATGGCGTGTTTCTGGCTATCATCAATTTCATCCTAACAGTAACTAACAAAATGACTGAACTGCTTTTGACTGTTTATGATTATCTTTTCTTATGTTGTGAAACAGACTATTTACGATACATCAAGGCACTACCAAAATGGGTTTGTGACTAATCAGTAAGTAATATCACACCTAAGCACTGCACAGGAGGGACCTTCCTGCTCTGTATCATTCATAAACTTAACTAGAGCAATGCAACAAAGCTAATTATATTCTTGGCATCGTTCTTCAGTGAGTGCTGGGAAAGTGCCTATTCTCCATTTCTCCAAATTTATTATCCAACTCTTATAAATAAAAAGAATTAACAGGTTTTCATCTTGTCAACTACTGGGAAATGGCTACAATGCATGAAATAAGATTTCATATCTAGCCAGCTGGATGGGTTGTTCTCCTACACTTTGCACCACCAGAATGACTGCACTTCTGTGTCTTTTTCTCATTCATACATAGACACACAAAAATATACAAAGAGGTAAAAGTATGCATGAATTGTATTTCCCTATATGAACACACACAAAATAGTATGCTTTTATGTTAATGGACAACAAGCATCTTCTAATATATATTAAAAAAATATTCTTGTATTTTTAAGCTCATTTGTATATAGTGAAAGGACTGTTTTATCAGTTGGAGACATACTGGAGAACCCCACTGAAAGATGAATAGAAAATGCACTTTAAAGTTTACCATTGTATAAACATTTTGTCCTTGCAGCAGTTTACAAAGGTATACGATGGGCTGTGGCTTTCTACAATTTTACCTATGGAGGCTTTTGGTTGTTCAGTGCTTTCCTGAAGGGGAGAGCATGAGACGATTCCAAAATATTTCTGATATTTCTCTCCAGATAACAGTAACATGTTCAAACGTCAACTCAGTATCTTCAGAAAAGCACCTCCATCATTTGCTATTTTACCAGTATTCAAAGATCCTTTATATCAGGATATATGTCTTCTAAATATAATTCCAAGATTGGGTAACCTTGCATCGATTTTAAGATTCCCTAGCAGGTCATCTTTTTTAGATTCAAACAAATTTTTCCTAAAATAATAAATAAGCCACAAGCCCACCTTTAGCTTTCATAATTCCCTGATAATATTATTACAGTCACTGGATAGCAGAGATTGTTACTAGGAAACTAATCATAATGAGTAACTTTTGAGAGTAACAGGTTAAGTAATTAGATACTTCACCTTCCTCCTACTGAAGCCAAGGCAGGAGCAGGGCCAGAAGTTCCAGATTCTTCTCCACAGGGAAATATCAGCAGTTGGAACTGAAGACCCTGTAGTCTTTCCCTCCTCACACGGGCCCAGAAGCCTGCTGAGATCTTTAAGGCCCCTCAGGACTGCAGGCTCAGCAAAGAAAGCTTTAGAGAAGAAACAGAGGCCAGGCCCAAGCACCCCTCAGAAGATGGCGGTGCTTGGGCCTGGTGCTGGGGCCTGGCGCTGCTCGGGCCTGGAGACCCCTCACATAGATCTGACCGACCTTGCTACCAGCAATGGAGCCGTTAGGCTTTGCCTGCAACCAAAGGTGAAGGATGGGCTTCTGCAAGTCACCAAATGGCCATACAACACTGAGAGGGGAAGAACCGAGTGCTCAGCATACAGCAGAGCTGAGCCCCAAAGACCTGCCCACACCCTGCTCCACAGGGGGCTTCTGAGGCATTGCCAGGGTAAATCCACGCTCATAACCCACCAGCAGTTGAATCTGGCCCCTTAATTTTCCACATTACGCTGCTTTATCTTTGCCTTCTCCCCATAGCGCTGTGCATCCCCTTTTGCTCTCAATGGCATCTAACCTTCCCCTGACAACTCAGACATTCAGAAAGCGTGTCATTGTATGCAATTAAAACAGCTGAAATCCGGTGCGTGTGCGGCCCTGCACCTCCAGAGCTACTCGTAAAAGTGCAACAAAGACAACATTTTTAGCTGTACCTGCTGCTACATCCTTGTATTTGGTCTCTTGTTTGAGAGAAAAATTCAATACCCAACCACATATTGTGTGATCCAAAGTCAGAGCAATACTCTGGTGGCTATGCTAAGTATTATTTTATTAAAAATTTGGAGGGGAGGCTGAGGAAGGAGTCCCTGCCTGGCAGGCTGTTCCAAACTCCAGTACCTTGCCTGTGGCTTCCACCCAGCAGCCAAAAATTAATGTGGACAACCAAGCAGCCCCCACATCCCTTCAAGCAGCCCCTCCACTGCTAACCTGGGCATACAAAGATATGGTTTCTTGGTTTCTTCCTCAGCCTCCCTCTCTTGCTGCACACTCTCTAGCAGCTCACGTATACTTTTCCATTACAAGGACCTTCTCTTCTAATTGCAGAAGTGTTAGCAGGGATGGGAGAAATTTCTCATTAGCCTCTTGGCAAAGTATAGAGTCAGGTCAGAATTGTTTTCCCAAACTGAGTATCAAGGGGGAAACTCCACAGAATCATTTTTTTGTTATAACAAGTGGGATACCAGGGATAGGGTCTCTTTAATACCACAAGATCTTTGCAGCTACTTTTGCTACTGACAGCCAGAGCTATGCTGTCTGTTGCCTCCAGAATTACAAATATCTACCAGTTATTCACACAGCCCTATTTTCTGTGAGCAGGACAGAGAGAAACTGATGGGCACAGACAGCAGATCATCTCCATAGCACAGGCAGCAGAGGGGGGAACAACTCAGGAGCAACAACGAGCTCAAGGTACATTCTCTAATGTCATGCCCTATATAATTTTTAATTTATTATGCTTGCGAGAGAGACATTGCATCCTTTAAACCTGTGTTTATAGAAGAGCAGGAATGTATTTCCCAGTGACCCGAAACACTCAGTTACTTGGGTATGCCTAACTTCTTTTTTTTGCTGCCCATCCTACAACAAAAATAAATATCCAGGATGATGAAGCTACTGCGGCTGGCAAGACAGAACACAGAAGACAGAATCATCCTCCCATTACCTACACTTAAGTAGATGCAGTGTAATAATGTTTCAGCTTCTGCTCACTTCAGAAGTTGTGATTCCCCCTACATCAGTGGGATAACATATCACTGCTCCATCGTCACAACACAGATGCTGTGATGCATCTGGTAAGACTTCACATTGACACTTGTAAACCCGGTGTTATGACTGCAGCAGTAGAAAACAGTGTTTAATGTTAATGCTGCTTTCCTGGAATACAGTTAAACGGCATTAAGAGAGAACATCTCTAGGAGCACTACAGAATCTTTGTCAAAACACTGTCAAGACAAAAAAATACATGCAATGCTGAAGGAAATGTGTCCTATCTCAGTTACAAAGAACACTATGGATCACCAAAGCAGACTGTTAAATCAATCAGTAGTTTACTTTGCATCAGTGAGCTCTCAGCATATCTGTCCATCCAAGGGAACTACTGTTATGGTTGTGTCCACTTCCTTATGCAGCCACACAGCACTGCATTGCTTGGGATTTCAGCAGTGCCAGTAAACATTTGTATTTACTCACAAATGTAAGAAGTAAAACCATTTTCTCCACATAAGCCTCTCCATTGCCCAATTTCGGTTTTTTAGGTCTGCATTTTGGGACTAAGCTATTTCAAAACATCTTGTAAAGTCATTATAAATATAAGCATAACTCAAAATATCTTTAGGAAAAACAAAGCTCCTCCTAGGTAATCCAGATAAATATTGTGCAGACACACATTTGTTACAAGTTCAAAAAACTGAAACTTAAGATTTTTGTCATGTTTGCTGCACCTCAGCACCCAATATTGAAAGGTACTCCCAATCCTATGATTAAATCACACACTAATGTTATGAACTGAAAGAACTGCATTGCAAGGACAGTGATGCACAACACAAGGAATGAAGTCATCTTATCGTAGTATCATGCACGACAAAGATACAGGTACCATCATTACAAATGATAAGAAATAAAGCAATAAGCACATTTACCTGGAGTAGTTACTGTGTTCTATTCCTGATCTGTCTCACACTCCTTTCAGGATGAACACCCCTAAAGTACATTTCCCGCTTTGTACTTATATTTTATTCACAACATGTGTGTTCTTCCATTATTAAGTGAAGAACTGTAAGGTTTTCAGATGGAAGGCAGAGGGCTGGGGGAAGAGAAATCCCCTCATGACCAGCTCCTGCAACTGAACTCTTAAGATGCAGGTGGACAGAGGGATTCTGCTGAAGGGAAGGTGCAGTGTATGCAGCTCCTCTCAGCAGCGCTCCTCTCCCCAGCAAACGCAGCTCGCTCGCGGTGGAACAGCCTGCAGTAGAATAACAAGAGAATTTCTCAAGTGCTAGTGTAAGCGAAGGAGGGGGTGTGAGGGAAAGCAAGGAAAGAAAATGCTGGGGAAGCTGCTTCTCTCTTCGGCTAAGGCATGCTGTACGTCCCTCTTTCGCTGGGGTCTTGTGAGGATAAGCACACCAAAGATTTTAAGGCTCTGAGATACTATGTGAGATCTAACGCAGGCAGTTGGCTAAAATAACCAAGGTTAGGGAATGCAAAATATTAAGTTTCCAATAGCAACATCAACACCTCCCTGTTGTAGCTCCTGTAACGTGATGTACATTTTGAGACCAACAGCAATATTGTGTGAGATAACATTTTGGCCTGAAATCTAGTTGTAAAATCAGTCTTGCTCTACTATCCCTCCTCAAGACTCATTTGCCAATTATTAAATTTTGTTTGATTTTACAGATACCATTTTCTTCACTGTATTCTTTAATATTTCCTCTCCTCTGATGGTGAACAAACAACTAAGACGTTAACCCTTGCAGGTGCTTAGACAGCTCTCTTTACAGCCCATTGCTGGATGGTAACTTAAGTGACCACACAGATGGAAAAACTACTTTGCGTGTACAAACCACCAGCAAATCTACACAGCACACATAATAGAAATAAAGAGAAAACCTTTTTTTTTTTTTTAATTTCAGATCTACGTAAGGCTCATCAAGCCATCCTGCAAACAGAGTGTAAAAGACCTGCTGAGTCTCCTGCTTTGTGCAGGGGGGCTATTTACCTGGTACCCCCTCCTGCAGCTCCAGCAGCTGAGCTGGCACTTCCCTCTGGCCCTGTGTGCCACTTCCCTGGGGCTGGACCCTTGGCATCCTCTGTGTGTCACCTCACAGCCCCAGCTGTGAGGCTGCGAACATCACCTTTTGCATTAAACAACAGCAAGCTGAAACGCTTGCTCTCATACACATACTGCTAACAGATGGCAGATTTCTTTTTCAAAAAGAATTCTAGCTCTTGAATTACTACAGCCTCTTCTTGCTGGCTTTAATTTTCAGCTCTAAGTGATATGAACCTAGTTCTCCCTTACTCATCATTTAAAACCAATATTATTTACAATTAGTTTTTTTAAAAAAGCATTGTTCTGTTAATAGTATTCACAACAACACAGTAATGACTACACTTTGTAATTTAGTAATAATAGCTCAGAGAAGTTTCTCTCGGGGAGAATTTTCATCCCTGTGTGGTTTATATATGCTAATTCCCATGCAAATTAAGAACCCACTGACACATCCTATTATATAATACCTGCCCATTTTGTACATGTATTTGGTGAAATCATTGCACTCATATTATGCTTTGGAAGAAGAACACGTCCCAGTCCGTACTGATGTTGTTGCTACAAGAGATGAGATATGGATCCATCACGGGAGTGTATCCTCCCCTCTGGAAGGTGGGTGTTCACTATCCCTAAAATGACATGGACAGTGGGTGGCAGCAGGTTGTCATTTCTTTCCCATGTTACGTAATCAATATTGCCAATCCCGACCTTTTAAAAACTCAGATTTTATGAAACAGAACAAACTGATGTATTCTTATTTATTGCTTCAATATTCTAGCCTTTAAGATTTGTATTTTCTGTTCTAAAGAGCCAAGCATCTCAACTATTTTTAAAAGGGAAGCCTGAGCTTTCCATCTCTGTGAAAACTGAAGCTTTAAGGGAAATCACGACAAGATCCATAATAAAACCATGACTGCCAGCAACCTCACATCACGTGCGAAGAAACTCCTCAACACCACCTCGTTGTCACTAAAGACAAACTGCTGACAACTTACCAGGAAGCCACGCAAGCCAGACCGCGAGTGCCACGTCAGTGTATGACAGAGCCCAGCTGGGACACTTCTGGATGGGAAAAGGGAAGGGGCTCGTGCTTGTGAGGGCAGGGAGACACAAATGTCAGCCCAACAGACTGACAGTGCCTGCTCTGTGCAGAGCTGTGTCAAAAAGGCAAACGAAATTACTGCAAAACTTTCAAAAGAAGAGCACTCCCCCAAGGCTGAATGCAGGGACCTCTAACAAGTCAGGATGGGGAAAACCAGAGCTTTGAACAACACTTGTATGAGTCCTGATCTAAGCCCTGGAGATGTGATGGATCTGACACATCAAAAAGAGAAGACCCTTGTCGTTATAGCTCCCTGTTGCGCGTTATTAACACAAGGGCCAGGAACGTCCATCCCTTTGTGAAGATTAGGCTCCTCAGATCTGTGTATCAGAGGCCAGTGGTAAAACTGATGTGAACCACTATTGTTACAGGGCTGGAGATCCCAAGGCCTCCAATGAAACCCGGGGAACTGTACAAACAAGAGGCATCCCTTGCCTAGGGGAGCTAATAATCTAAATGAAAAAGACAGGCAGGGAGTCGGAGGGGAAGCAGAAGCAGGGAGAGGTGAAAGCGATTTGCCCAAGGCCACACAGCCAGTCAGCCAGCAAACCAAAAATAGAGGCTGACCCCCTTGATTGTCAGCCCATTGTTCTCTCCACTAGACTGAATCTCCCACGCTGGATGTGACATTAAATTGGTATTTCTGTTTTGCTGCTGTCATTTTTAAAAATAACGCATGACGGCAATGCCTCTGTACTGAGCGGCTGTAATCGAGGCCACGCAAGCGTTTTTAGAAACAATACCGTGGAGAACTTTTGCCAAGAGAAGAAAGCAAGGCCCCTGGACAGAGGGTCTGCAGAGCACACCCTGATCACCAGCTACTCCTCTGCCATTAAAGACAAGTGTTACAGCAGTTTTGAAGGCTCTCGGCATCAATGCCTTTACCAGAGCAAACCTTGGAGAAGTGCAGCTGAAGAACGCAGCTAATGGCATTAGGAACTGAGAAAGGATCTGGCCCTGCAGAAGGGTTAATAGCACAAGAGAATTTAAGATCATAAGGGGGTCTGCAGTAGCTCTCAACCTGGCAGGGTAAATTCTCCTGTGCACCACTTGGTGCTGTCAAACGTGGACAATTGCTGATGACTGATGAAGATCCTGGCTCCTCTGTACAACACCTGGAGTTGCAGGGCACTTGTCCTCTTAAAGCACAGGTTTTCATTCCCCCTTAGACATCACTTTGAAGCGTGGTAAAGTTTTCCAAAAGACCCATATCTACAAAGGCTGCAGCAGGTTACTTCAGGCATCACAAATGCAAAACTAGACTTTCACTAGCATGTACCTGAAGCAGCTTTTCACGAAACCCTAAGGAGCATATGACACAGTGCTTGGAGACCTCTGCGCAGGAGAAAGAGCCTGTATATACAGTGTTCTCATGGAACAGGAGGAGGAATTCAATTTCCTGTGTTCTGACACAAGGACAACGTATTCCGAGTGCACTGATATTTTATTACATTCATTTCAGAACAAAACCACACAGAATTCTTTCAGTTATGTTTTTAAACACAACTCCTATACCCAGCCTTGGACCACCAAGCTTGAAAAGAGCAAATGTCACTCTGATTATCAAGAAGGACAAGAAAGCACATTCAGGGAACTACAGGCTGGTCAGTCTCACCTCAATCCCTAGGAAGGTGATGGAGAAAATACTCCTGGAAAGCACTTGCAAACACATGAAAGACAAAAAGTTTATTTGGAGCAGTCAGCATGGAGTTACAGAGGGGAAATCCTGCTTGTCCAGCCTCATTGCCTTCTACAATGAGATGACTGGCTTGGTGGACAAATAGAGATCAGTAGGAGTTGTTTATCTTAACTTGTTTATCTTAACTTCAGTAAAGTTTTGATGCTGTCTCCCATAAGACCATCATAGTCAAGCTGACAAAGCATGGGTTAATTAAGTGGTCAGTGTGGCAGATTAAAAACTGGCTGAGCAGCTGGGCCCAAAAGGATGTGATCAGTGGCACAAAGTCCAGTTGGAGGCAAGTCCCTAGTGGTGTAACCCAAGGGTCAATACTGGAGCTATTACTGTTCAACATCTCATTGATAACCTCAACAATGGGATGGAGCTCACCCTCAGTAAATCTGCAGATGATGCAAAACTGGGAGGAGTTGCTGATACACCAGATTGACGTGCTGCTATCAGAGGGTCTTCAACAGGCTGGAGAATATCTTAAGTACTTCATGTCGGTGTTAAAAGCATTGTAACTTTCTTAAGCAAAGAGCTGACAGATTTCAACACATTATAAAATAAAGATATCTAGTACTTGCTCCTCTCTTGGGAAAAAAAGGGTAAGATAACTGTTTTTCTAAAGTAGTAAAAATTTCACTACTCCTAGACTGACTTGTTTGAGAAACTAGTAATTCTAGATGTCTGCAATATGGATTTCTCTTTATTTACTTCTAGACTATCCAAATAAAAAACATATTTGAAGGTAGATGGCAGAAGCACTTTCATAATTCCACATATCCACATTTCCAATACTATCTGGGAATGGAGTCATTTTCAATAATACATGAAGACACAGAATAATGTCTGAAGTTCAATTATACAAAACAATTATGCATAGAATTGACTGTAATTTCTGAAATGAAATGAGATACAGATAAAGATTTTTAAAAAATGTATGCATAGGCAGTTCTTTATTTTGTGGAAGAACTGCATATTTCCATATATTTGGATAATACATATTAGTTCATGGGTGCTATTAGAAAATAATAATAGGATAAATATCACTGGTTGCAACTTCTTTCGTGAAAATCCACTTCTCATTTAAATCAGTAAGAGGATTGAAAAGATTCACTTTATTGGAAAAAATAAGTTTCCTGTGTATGTAGCTACCCACTCCATACTCAACACTTTTGAATACCAGTTCTGCAGCTATGCTTGAGTGTACTTTTTGAAATTCAAAACATTAAAATTCCTAAGCATATACAAAGGATTTGTAGAGAAATTAATTCTACTAACTTAAGAGCAGAACTTATAAAATTACTTAGAACCCCTGTATTTCAGAAATACAGTTCTGCAAGAGCAGTTTCTGGGGTTTGAGAGTTAGGATGGGGAGACTGGAGAAGAGACGTGGGACTCCCTATTACTGCAGCAACCCAAACAGTTATGAGTTCTCATTTCTTGTTTGGACATTATCTATTTAAGACCAACACCTATAAGTAAACCCCAAAGATTCATACCTGAATTTTAATTGATAGCAGGAGAAAAAAGATCCTCCCACCTGAAGAGGCTTGTTTTGTTTTCCCAAAGAATCTGCCTATATTTAAAAATAACGCATTTGAAAAGCTAAAATATTGACCTCTTTATAATGATGACAGTGTTGGTACAGGAACTGGTCTTGAGATTAAACAGTCACACACACTAAAACCTGTGGCTATGGCAACCCTGGCTTCCTGTTGTACTCCTTACAGAACAGCAATATATCAGAACACAACATTGTCAAACTAAAATTAAAAAAAAAAAAAAAAGCAAGCTCGGGAAATTTATGTCGTGTAATTCCATGGAGCAAAAAATTAAAATACCATAGTAAAGTGGCAAAGTTTAAAAAAATGAGGATTTTCGAAATAGCTTAATTTCATACCACAGATCAATAGTACAGTAAGAAAACTGAAGTAGTGCTTCCCCTCCTGTATGCTCTGAAGTCCACCATGTACTGAAGATGCACATGGATTTCAGTTCTGTAGAGTTGAAAATCCTGAAAAATTCCCACTTTAGGTCAATTGTAACCAACCCTGTTACTGCTGTATAACCAGAGAAAGCAAGTAAGAGAGACCTACCACAAAAAAAACCCCCAACCCAGAACAAACCCCAACTCGAACCTAAGTTTTGATTCTCTTACACTGCAAAGCAGAGTCCTGTGGCTGATTTATTAGAAGAGTAAGCCCAGGAATGGCCATACTTGTTTATACAAAAATGCACGTCTTCAGGATCTGGGGATACGTAGCACTGTTGGAAAAGTAGTTTCCAGCCAAACAGAAACACAGTTACTCTAGGAACAAACCCCAGTCTGACAGCAAGACAGGAGAAATTTCAATTGAGATTTCACGGTACTAATTCCAATAGGTTTTTAATGTAGCTCAGTATACTCCAGTCTACTTGTAGGTGAACAGTTTTGCCCAGTACCATAGGAAATTATTAAAAAGATAATCACAACTGTATACTCTGTTACTAGAAGAAGAGAAAGCATGCAAGCAGCTGTAAATTTTCATACTTTCCTCTACAAAAAGTCCTGTGTAAGAACTACCCATAGCCATTGTGTTGTGCGGTTTCAATAAAATTAATTGCATCCACCCCTGAGGACAGCAGACTATAAAAGCTTTCATAGGAAATAACAACCATGCATAGGAAACCCACTCATGCAAACAAAAGGCTCTTACATAAGATAACTTGTCCTAAGTAAGATAAAGAATCATCTCACTTGTAAACTCAGCACAAAAAGGCAACTTTCTCACTTGCCATTAGAATCAGAGCAATCAAAAGGAAAGACAATGAAGGGCAAAATCATGGTGGGTTAATATCCGTGGTTGGCAGATCATTCAAATGAAGCTTTTCTTTCCCCCAATAACCTGCAGATTTTAGCAATTCGCATTTAAAAAAAAGAGGTTAACTTCACTGAGATTTCCTCCCAAGGGAGGCATAAAGGAACAGTGCAACGAGTTAAAACAGATTTTGACACTGTTGTGGTTCCTGTGTGCGTGTGTTGGTAGAACAACACAAGGTGCTTCAGAAAATCACTTGTTCTTCTAGATGCAATACTTAAAGAGGTCTTTGAGAAACCAAATTAAAGGTTTTTCTTTGTACATCTCTAAAACTGCAGGCCTTGCAATTAAATTATTAAATCCAATGGCTCCAAAATAATCAACAAACATGTCTGCAAGTTGAAGAAGTACAGTTCAGACATTATGTCCAATCACATTTTTAAATGCTCATATGTCATACATACACTGCATCAAAATCACTCCCTTGGGCCTGGTAGTAGTATAAATATGCATTTATGCAAGACATGTTTCATTAAGTAACACTGACATGAAGCTCCCATGTTAGCTCTGATACTTTATGTAAAGGGTTTTGGAATGTGTATGCAAGCATTTTTTTTAAAAACTACATTTAGTGTGTATATATATATGTATGTATTACTTTAAATTATTATATAATGGCACTATAAACATGAAAAAAAAAAATCCTGCTAGTATATTTCCACATTAGGGTAGTATCGATCTTGTGCTCTTTGATTAAACTTCCTTAGAAAAAGATGATTAGAACTGATAACCCAGACAGTAAAATTTAAAGAGAAGTTGGCAATGCTTTTAATTAAAACTTCAACATGGTCCACGGTTTGCAATGTCACCTTTAAAGTCAGAAAAGACAATCTCTCCCACTACTAAATTTTCCCTTTCGTGGTTAACACTTAATTGATCATCAGGAGCAGCAGAAGGATCCTGAGTTCAGCCTGGCTTGCAATGACAAGAAAAGCCACGTTCACATTGGCAAATAATCCATGCTGGAACAACTCCCAGCTCTGTGTTAATTAAGGTTATAACTTGATTTTCAGGCTCTAAAGGAAACTTCCAGAGGGGGCTGGGAGGAAGCAAGCCACCCTCCAGACCTGCACAACAATTTGCTGTTGCGTGTCATGCAGTATTTCTGCAGCAAGCCCATCAGTATTAAGGTCCTACAAAAAAAACCCCAACAAAACAAACAAGTAACAAAAAAACAAGTACAAGGAGATGTCCATGTTGGTAGACTGCAGGCTTTTCTGTCTGAGGGACATAGAATCTATGATTCCATGTCCCTCAGACAGAAAAGCCTGCAGTCTACCAACATGGGCAACAATCTACGAGACAAAAATTAAATTTGCTGATCTACCAAAGCTTTGATGGATGCTCCTAACCAGAGCACATGGATGGCTGTCCTGTGGCAACTCCAAGATTACCAGTAGGCTGAGGGCAAAAAAGCAGCACCAGGTCTTCCTGCCTCATGGACCAGTGCTGTAGATAGGAGATTATATTTTATACCTGTATATAAACTCACCTCCAACAGGAAAGAAAAACTTCGCACCAGCATTAAAAAAAAAAAAAGTATTTTGGCTCATTCCTTTCCAGATGAGAAATGTGGGTGTTTTCATTGAGTGCATCTTAAAATCCTACATAAATCCCTGATCCCTGCCACGTGAATGGAAATGAGAGGGAAACAAGACTCTTGCTTCCTGCTTTTTCCGAGCATCTGCTGGTGTCTTAATGCTTTTTCAGCAAATGAAACCACATTGCAAGAACCAGCAGAATTACAATAGAAAGTAATATGGCTACTATAACACCCTTATGTGGTGGCTCCCTTGCTGAAAGCAGCTACTTAAGTATAGGAAAAGATAAATGATAAATGCAATTAGCTTCTACGCATGAAAGGGGTACAATGATCAGAAAGAGATTCACTAGCATGACCTATGAAAATACACAGTAAGAAAAGAAAATATTAATCAGTGGTAGGAAGTGTGTTCCTATTAAGTTAGCTAATCACATGGTTGTCTGGAGGTGGGCAGGTAAGATCTACCCACCTACTATAAACTATACTAAAAACTGACTTATTATGGAAATGAGAGGGAAAAGTGCTCATACCTGAAACAAGACTCTTGCTTCCTGCTTTTTCCGAGCATCTGCTGGTGTCTTAATGCTTTTTCAGCAAATGAAACCACATTGCAAGAACCAGCAGAATTACAATAGAAAGTAATATGGCTACTATAACACCCTTATGTGGTGGCTCCCTTGCTGAAAGCAGCTACTTAAGTATAGGAAAAGATAAATGATAAATGCAATTAGCTTCTACGCATGAAAGGGGTACAATGATCAGAAAGAGATTCACTAGCATGACCTATGAAAATACACAGTAAGAAAAGAAAATATTAATCAGTGGTAGGAAGTGTGTTCCTATTAAGTTAGCTAATCACATGGTTGTCTGGAGGTGGGCAGGTAAGATCTACCCACCTACTATAAACTATACTAAAAACTGACTTATAATTTACTGCTACTCTTAAGACTAGCTGACACATCTTTATCTGTTCATGAATTTGATAAAACTTGAACTCCTCTGAATTTAGTGTGTTATGATGGGGATTTGCCTTACACGAACTATTTTGAAAAAAAAAAAAAATCATCGTTGTTCTGCAATTTCTAAGAATAAGGTTAAAGAACAACATATTTGAAAACATTTATCTTGTGATCTTTACTAGCTATTTTGAAAAAAAAAAATAAAATCATCGGTGTTCTGCAATTTCTAAGAATAAGGTTAAGGTTAAAGAACAACGTATTTGAAAACATTTATCTTGTGATCTTTACTTTGAGATACTTCGCTCTTGGATGCGGTGGAGCCCATCTTCTGAAACAGATACAGGAAAATTTATGTGTCTCCATGAAAAACCACAAATTTTGGCAAAAGTATGTGATTTTGAGAACTGTAGTGAAGTTTACAGAGACTTAGCAGAGTGGTGTGACTTTACTAACACACTCTACAAAAAAACCCCGCTCACTAAAGCACACGCTCTTGCAAAGGCAGGAGCAGATCCTGAGTCATCTGCTGGTGACAGATCTTTGAGACACAAACTGATAAAGCATCCCGTTTTCTTCTCACGCTGCCTCCCAAAGGGGAACTGCCTGCTACTTCTCTTGCCTCGAGTGCAGAAGACCTGCAAGGTTTGCTGAAACACGCTGACCTTGCTAAAAATACCCCCAGGTCTCAGCCTAGTAGATCACAGGGAAGACTGGTTTTGGTTTGTTTTGGGTTTTTTTCTCTTTACAGAAGGAATAGAGAAGTTGTGGCTCCCGTGCAGGAATGTAAGCTGTGTCTCCAGGGCAATTTTTGGTTTATTGACCACAGTTTTGGTTTGTTTTGGTTTTTTTGGTTTTTTCTCTTTGCAGAAGGAATAGAGAAGTTGTGGCTCCCGTGCAGGAATGTAAGCTGTGTCTCCAGGGCAATTTTTGGTTTATTGACCACATTAGTCCCAGCTTCTGGAACAAATGATACACGTGCTTCAGCCTCTAGTTAGTCCTTTTTTCACTCCTGCAGTGGTAAGGCAGGTGTGCTGTGGACAAACGAGGAAGGAACCACAGACTGAAAAAAATTAATAATGCACACGTCTGAGATATCCCTTCAAAGTCATAGAATCATAGAATTGTCCAGGTTGGAAGGGACCTTTCAGATCATCTAGTCCAACCATCAACCTCACTCTGATCAAAACCATCACTAAACCATGTCTCTAAGCACTAGGTCAACCCGGCTTTTCAATCCCTCCAGGGATGGGGCCTCAACCACTGCCCTGGGCAGCCCAGTCCAATGTGCAATAACCCTTTCCATGGAAACATTTTTCCTAATCTCCAATCTGAACCTCCCCTGGGGCAACTTGAGGCCATTTCCTCTTGTCCCATCACCTGGGACTTGGGAGAAGAGACCGACCCCCCCCTGGCTACACCCTCCTTTCAGGGAGTTGGAGAGAGCCAGAAGGTCTCCCCTCAGCCTCCTTTTCTCCAGACTGAGCACCCCCAGCTCCCTCAGCTGCTTATGAGGATAAGATTTATTCTCCAGACCCCTCACCAGCTCCATTGCCCTTCTCTGGACCCGCTCCAGCCCCTCAACGTCTTTTTTGTGGGAAGGGGCCCAAAACTGGACACAGCCCTCGAGATGGTGCCTCCCCAGTGCCCAGTCCAGGGGGACCATCACCTCCCGAGTCGTACTCACCACACTCATCATCTTAACCATTGCAACGCATATGTTTCATTGCAGCTTAGATGTGCTTTATATATCCCTGTGTGGCACTGAGATACTTAGAGCACTAGTTTGTCTTTAATCAATCCCAGTGATTTTCTTTTTGCAGCCCTCAGGCTTCTACAGAATGTTAAAAACACTTTGAAGAAACTGCAAAGCAAAAAAGACAACTAGAGCACTCTTGACGCAGATAATAAATCTACTGTATTAGCTGATAAAACATATTGTTAATCAAAATATCCAAGACCAGTATGATCGACCTGAACTGTGTCTTTTCTCAACAATCACCAACTCTTATATTTCAAGGTAAAGCTAGTGAAAGGGAAAACAGAGAAGTGAAACGTTACCATGGAAATGTTTGACACCAAAGAGAAATGGAAGGTCTCTAGGAAAATGGTCCAAGTTTTAAATAGCAGGTATCCAGCGTTAAGCACAAAAGCATAAAGCAAGCAATCACTCTGAAGAGTACATGTTACATTTTTCTTTGCATACAGTTACTTGCCTGTTCATTTGCCTTTAGTTTTCTCAGTACCTGGACTACTGTTTGCAAGTTGGAATTCCTAGTATTTTTACTGGGAAATGAGCTGCTGACACTGTCTCCAAAAATGTAGGATTTTTTTCCTGTAATTCCAACACTTGGTTTCAATTTTTAAGCCTTTTTCAATCTAGCTTTGCAGCCCAGAGTCTGCAGCAGTAAAATCATGTAAAAAAAGCAAAATTTGTGCCAGCTATCCCAAACCCAGCAATTTAAAAGCTCAACTTCCATCTCAAACAGATGCAGTTACACTAAGGTACGTAACAACTAAAAGCGGTAACAATCATCGCCTGTAACTCCACAAGGTTCACAATCCCAGGTTAGATTTAAAAGATTTTTAAAGAACATTTTTCATTCCCACTCATACCGTACTATGACACAGCAAAAGTTGTGGTTCATTTGGGAATTCAATGTGAATACGCCAATACTGAATACAGCAGGGACAGTTTAAAGTCGCTGTCTTCTCCAGAAAGGGCTTAGATTTAGTGTCTTTAAGAGATCGGTAATACATATTTTAAAAGAAGCCTGTCCTGCTGAACTTAAGAGTACTTGGAAGTCATTTTGAGACAGCAAAGGGATTTTAAAAGCTCGTGATAGTGAAACATTATGTTTTAATTCCCTGCTGAGAAAGGAACTTTCAACTGTAGAGAATGACAGAAAAATAATGACCTAAAAGTAAATTCTCCAAATACACCAAAAGTTTTCAGTGTTTTAGCGAAATGGAAAGTCTGAACAGCCTGCCCTGTTTTGTCATGCTGCATTACGGCCAGAAATGATTTTGACATTAGATTAAATTCAAATTAATCAAGATACTTATAAAATTTTCAGAACATTTACTTCAACTCCCTAAATATATTTGTTAATCCTAGAAGTAACACGAAGTACCCCTCTTATCAAGTATCCCTCTTGTGTCCCTCTGCTTCAAATATTAAATTCATTTTAACTTCAATTACAGAAGCACAAACAGTACTGGCATAATAACATCAAGTAACATCTCACAGATGATGTTAGTGAATATTTATTTACATAAATGAAACCAGGACCACATGATCCCATTAGACATATGCATGCTGACTCTGAAAGGCAGATTTGGTTTCAGGGTGGTTTTTCCTCCCTCTGACAGTATCACTACGGATTTTTAAATATTCCACATTAGCCTTTCTTGTGGCCTTCTTGTAACGAGGCCAAGCAGGGTTGTAAATACACAGAAAAGCCATTTAGACACGGTGCTTTTACACACAACTAAATTCTCGGCATCAAATGAAACCCAGCACCTGAAAGGACTTCTTGCAGAGGCTGTGTGGAAACCAGTTAAAAGGCCACAGGTATTTCATAATCTTTCAGTGTAAACGTATGGCAAAAGGACAAAGTGGAGAAAAATAACCAAAAATTGGGACAGTGTTGTAATAGTAGAAAGCAAGGCAAAACTCACCGTCATGGGAGGAGCTTGCTATCTCTTTAGAAAAAAAAAAATTTTTCTATTGCAGACCCACACAGACTAACTTAGCCATTTGTTTTAAGGGAGCCGGGGGGAGGGAGATGCAGAATGGTACAGCTCCCTGTCATAGGAAAAACCACAAAGCTCATTTAAATTTTCACGTCAGCTTGAATTAATTTATTTTAGACCCACGGCAATATCCCATGACACTGCAGGTTTTTTAATTATTAGGCATAAAAGCAGCAGTCTTAATAAATCCCAACAGTAAGGATAATGGCAGAATTACTTCACTTTCTGCAGGCTCTCGGAGGCAGTAACTGCTCCATGTATTCTGAGGGCACCGATCGGAGAAGAATCCGTGGAAGCATCTGGAGACAGTTATTCAGCAAGAATTCAAAGCAGAGCTTAGACCTGTGAGATTTGTGACTGCAAGGAGGAAGCCTTTCTGCCCTGGGAAGGGCACTCTGCCAGCACACAGCCTCTGAAGCCTCACCACACGGGTTTTGGTACCGCAGAACGTTTTACTCCATCTAGGAAGACGATGCGCTAGCAAAAGCTAGTCATTTTAAATGAGGAAAGAGGAGGATTTTCTGCTTGTCTTTTATGTCAAATAGGGAAAAAATGCCAAGCAACCAATATGTTGCTGTTCTGATGGCACAGGAAAAGTCACATCACGGAGAAGCCATAAAGCTATTTAGCACCTGGTCCCCCACCCCAGCTCTCTTTAGATTTGCCAGAATCTTTGCTACCAAGGGGAAAAGACATTTTTAGCTTCCCAAAAGCATGGTAGGGCAGTTATTCTTTCCGGTTTGGTTTTAACGGAAACTTTCCACTATTGAGGAATTTCTAACTAATAGAGAGTCCCAGTTAAGAGCATTCTCTTAAGCAGCTAATTCGTTCCCACCAGATATTGTTTAGGTGATTTTTTTTATTGCAAAACGTAAAAAACAGAGTTTGAGGTCCCATCTATACTGCTAAAATAAGAATTTCCTCAGCAGGCAGAGTACTCTGCAGAATGATCCAGATCTTACAAACGAAGGGCATCAGTCACTTTGCTACATGCTGATTTTATCCTCCATAGGTTATAACAATGGAAGTTGTAACACGCAGGATAAGCACTTTAGATATATATTAGTTCACAATATTTCTACAATCCCTGCTAAAAGAAAGTTACTTACAGAATCCCAATTCTCACTTATATTAAGTTCTTATTCCTGCTCCTGGTCCCCCAGATGCATTTTATTTGTAAACTTCACCTGCTGGTCCCCAGATAAAGGATGGGAGGTGCTGCTATTTGAGTAGTACACCCATAGCTGATTCCATTAACAGGATTGCTACGATTTAAGAAATCCCCTCACAATGGGCCAGGTTACTTGTGAAAAAATTCATTCTAAGAGAACTTTGAGAGTTTATTATATCAAGCGTCTGAGTTCAACCAGATCAGCTAGTCTCAGACACAAATCTTGACCAACATGTTAATTAGGATGTATGCTAATCCCAATTTATGTGTTAATTGGGAGAAGCACCATTTTTAGTTTTTTGCCTCACTATTAAAAAAAATTATCAAACCCATGAAATTTAGTATCTAAAGACAGCTACTACGGAGGAGGTGTTTCCCTTCACTAACACTTTATTTTTGTTTTGAGTTTGGGTTTTTTATTTCTGATCAAGATTTTCCATCTGCTGTGTTATCAACTAGAGAAATTGCCAGAGAGCTCTCCTCAGATTCTCCTTGACACTCACTTGGACAGGAAAGGCTACTTTTCCCATGGGCGTCTCTCAAGTTCGGTTGCAGAGCCCTGATCGTAGAAAAACCACACCACTGCAGCAACAGCAGTAATGATCAAGTTTTAAAAGTCTACAGTTGTTTTGTTTTTTTTTAATCTGATGGAAGAAACCCCAGCTCTGTGTGTCCACCCACCACCCCATGTTTCAGCACACAGGGAAGCAAATTCTGAGTCATCTTGATGCCTTTCTGACTGTGGACCTACCTGTGGGGTTACCCCATCTTCCAGAAAAACAGAATAACTTAAGGTCTTCTGCCTGGGAAAGCCCTTCTTCAAACTCATGTTCTGGTGAAGAACAGGCAGGCTGCAGAGCACACGTGGACGCGCAGTAAGGCTAACAGAGAAAAGTAGGCTGGTGATACCCTACTCCTGATAGATGAGACGAGACCTGGACTGATCCTTGCAGAGGATTCAGAAGAAGAAAAGCTTTAAAATGTCTCACCTAGTTAACTGCATGGCATATCTGCAGTTCCTTGTTCAGACACAGTAAGATTATCAGAGCCGGGAGCCTTCCAAACCCCTGATTTCTCATATGGAGCCTGTCACATCCATGTTTTTTATTCAGATACTCCAGCTCGGTACAACCTCAAGTAAAAAAAGTAGTTATACCAAGCCTACATGAACACATTTTGTCAAGGCAGGGATGACTTCTCTCTCATAAAGGAGCAAAAAAGGGAAAGGCAGGCTGACCTTCTCAACACCAGATGGTGAGCAAGTTATGAGTAGGAAGCAGAATCCAGGTCTGCCTCCTACTTCCTCACCTGATCAATTCTTTCACCTACAGAGCAATAAAAAAAATTTACTCCCTCCATGTACTATAAAAAAACCTATCTACAAGCTTTCATATATACCTGTTATATAAGACATGGAGAGACATGAAGGAAACACTCTTTTTCTCCGTAGCGGGATCCATGTATTAATTTTCTACCATTAAGGATATCCTAAGGCTATATTTTGATTCCAAGTTCCTCTACCCTTCATAAACCATCCAAAGACATTTGAAATGCACAGAGTCAGCATTAGCAACCATCCAGCAAAACGGGAGCATCCAAATAATTTTGGAAGCCACGGTGATGCCTTTATAACCAAAATAAAAAGTGTGGAAGTCTCAGACAGCTCACGAGGTCCAGCACAACTCAGAAGCCGTTGCCTGGCTTTGTCAATCAGGTTGCACACATTCCCTTTCTATTCTAAAAAGTAATTCTGACAACTAACACTTTTCACCTGAAGTAATGCTGGGGCAGCAACTTTTTAATGTGCCATTTAAAAACCAGAGCAGTATATTTGAACTGTGAGAAGCAGAATCTTTGTGTGACGAGTTAACAAAGCCCACAGAAAAGCTAAACTGCATACTGGAAGGGACCCAGCTATACGAAGCGGGAGAGTTCAGAAGTGGTGCTGATGTGGATTTGCATTCTAACAGCATCTGTCAATCAGCTCTACTGTAACTGAGATTCAAGCAGAATGTAGATGTGGCCCTTCCCTGAGAAGCTCTACGCTTAAACAGGAAAGAACTGCCAAAATTGCCTATTATATTCCACCAAAAAAGGAATTGGGACGTGCAAGGTTTAACACAGCTGCCCTTAGACAGTGATGTGTAGACAGAAAGGAAAGCTGGGAGCTAAGTCCTGACTTTCAGAATTTCAAGGCAGCAATTTCCTCACGTGACTCTCCAGTATCAGTAACTGGAGCATCCCAGCAACTGCAGCTGGGGGATGGACACTGCCAAACTCAGCACAAGCCTTCAAGAGTTGACGTATAATGCTCATTTAACACAACGCTCAGTATCCCTTCGAGAGTCAGCAGATTTAAATAAAGCACTCGAAAGAGCCTGCAGGGCTGGAGTCCTGGCTATCTCAGATCAGAGAAGATTTCTGTCCTGAAACTCCTTCCTTAACGTTTTCACATCCAGATTACCTTGGATGCTATTACTGCAGCTAGTCCACGCTGACTACCTGAGAAGTTTACTTGTGTTCCAGTAATCCTACTATCAAAGGTGAGCTGTCACTGAAAACAAGTATCTCAGAAGTGACACCAATACACGGGTTTGAACTTAGCTCTGCATTTTTCTCAGGCTCTCATTTGCGAAGAAAAAACATAAAAAAAAAAAAGTAAGTACTTAACTTTTAGGTATCTACAGTCACCTAAATTGCAGAGTGAATGGCCAGCAGGGAAGGCTCCAGGGTCAAACCACTGCCCACAACCACCTCATGGGATTATTTAGGAAAGGAAGCACCAGACTTTCCTCAGAGGTGCCCAAGGAGCAACAAGAGGCTACTGACGCAAGTGAGGACATGGGAAATCCTGGTTAGATACATGGGAACACTTTTTCACCATGAAGGTGGTCAAATGCTGGGACAGGGGCTCTGAAAGGCTGCGGGATTTGCATCCTTGAAGGCCTTCAAAACCCAACTGGGAAAGTCCCAAGTAACCTTCTCCTCCTGGTCCTGTTTGGAGAAGGGAACCAGGCTGGAGACCTCCAGGGGGCCCTTCTAGCATGAATTATTCTGTGACCTTGCTGCCACAGACCATCTCAAGGAGCAGGGTACATGCAAGTGGAGCTGCATCTCACTCCTGCTAATAGCTTTCAAGCTGGTCCAGCTTCCATCAGAGCTGCCCTTGCCAGCCCTGCACAACCTGCTGTGAATCACAGAGATGTCAACTGCCCTGGGGGAGCCCCAGCCACTACAACCCCTGGGACCCCTGACACGTGAGGAGGAATAAATCATGGAATTTTTCTGTCCTATCCATTAATTTTTTTTAGATGTATTTATTTTATTATTTTTGATTATTATTATTTATTTTATCTATTTTTTTAATCTATTCATTCAACAGGCATATTGTAAAGCCGTAGCCTAGTCCCAAGCTAGCTATGGAGTCGGAGGTCTGGTTTTGCTAGGACTAATTATATTAAGCACTGGAATACGGTAGTAATATGGTGTGTGAGGCAGGTATCTGTCAAACAATTTGCAAATTATATGCTGGAAGCGTTGTTCAAGATCCTGAACGTTAACCCTCCAGTGTTACTAATCCTTTATGCAGATATGTGCTGTTTAATTGCCAATTGGGAATTATGATGACACGTTACATGACTAATTTTTCAAACTATAATCGTGCTATTCCCCCCACCCCTCCTCCTCATGCTTTTCTTGTCAATCTCCTTTCACTCTATTTTGTTGCTGTTTCTCTTGCCAGAACCACCTTCTTAGGTAGCAAGTGGAAAACTTTTAAAGTGGAAAATATGGTATTTAAATGTACTGCACAGAACAGACTCAGAGAACGACGCTTTCACAGGTCTCATAACCAACACTCTCCACCTAAACTCTATGGAATACTGCTTTGAAAGCTCTCATTTCCCAAAAATATGTAATCTACAATTATAATTTTCCTGATGAGACGACTAACCACTATTGCCACACTACGGTTTGGAATAGGAATGTTTAGGAATTTGTTAAGTATGTTTTCTGTTTGAGTTGCTTAGTTTCTGTACTTGGAGAAACAGTTCCAGGGAGCAACATTCATACAGACACATTCTAAAATATTAACCTCAAATTCTCTTACATCCAATAGCCCTTTGATCCTAGCAGCAAAACACAAGAAGGCATTTTGACGTGGGTCATGGAGCCTGAGGCTCAAAGGCACCAGTTGCAACGTTTGTTTTTAAACATGTAGCAGAATTACTTCCCCCTGCCAAAAAAGAATGGCTCAGAAGTTCCGGAGCACAGGAGATAGAGACATTCAAAGTGTATTTCACGGTGGGCACTTCTTCACAGTACAACATTCTACAGTTTTTCCCCATCCCCCAGGAGAATTTCCAAAAGCATTTTTGATCAGAAATATGCCCTGCCATCACAAGACAGAGCTCTGGCTACTGCTGAGTTTGCAGGATTAGGGAAACAAGACAAATTTCTTCCTTGCCTCTACAAACTATTAACTCACTTCTTACGTTGCCAGAGATGGAAAGTGCTTTTGACAATTGCAACTACCCCAGATACAGAGAACCTAAGAAGTCCTCTAGGTTACGAGGTCCTGCAAACACATCAGTGAGACAAAACTGCAACCGTGACTACTGATGCAACTTCTACCATCCTTTACACTGAGGTTCTCTATCACATGAGCATCCATTCCAGTTTCCCTCCTCCAGGCACTATTCTGCAAACCACTACACTGACCAGCCTGGAAAAAAACATGAATACAAAGCAAATGTGTCATCAGAAAATTGAAAACAATGTGAACCGTGATGTCTTCATCACCCTGTTAACCTCACATACAACCTCAGGGTGTGACAGACAACGGAAAAGAGTATTTCTTAAATGAACAAACTCGTTCATTCGCCACTAATTATCTTCTGGGAACTTCATGAAAAGAGAAGAAAGGTTCTCTCAAGCTTGGGCCTGGAGAAGTACCCCTCAGTCTTCACATCAGTGGACAGAAACAGAGATGAAACCAAAAAGAACCAGCATGGACATCTGACCCCCACATATTGCCAAGACACATCACCCACTGGGTTACAACAACAAACTTTACTGCATATTAAATTTCAAATCAAAACAATCCGGGCAGGCAGTATTACAGATCCAGCAGCAAAGGCCACCTCATTAAGTTCCAAAGATTGCTTCCTGAAAGTGAAAGCGTTCAGCTGAGGAAGCAAGACCACTTGGTCACAGAACAGCACCTGAACAACAGCACCAACAAAATCACTTCAGAAAAGCGTTAGCAGCTCCCTGTTGACATCCAACAATTGAGACAAACCATAAAGCCATACCATGGTCACTCTCAGAAACACACAGGAGTTTAAAATATTTGGGGGTATGGGGGTATGTGGAGAACAAAAGGCAAATTTGGTGTGATTCTGAGGAAAGGTTGCAACTTCAGCTCCCATGTTTCAGGCAACTGAATGGTGATCTCCCACAGGCTCCTCTTCAGAATTTCCACACTGGACCCCATCATTTTCCAGCCAAAGCAAGTTTGTGTTGTAAAGAATTTCCTTTGTTACTACAGCAGCTTTCTGATGAAAGCATTTTACCCGAGTAATTCCCAAGCACACTATAAATCCAGTACTAATCTGAAAATGAACAGGAAGCTTTCTTTTGCTGTGATCAAACGGGACTATCAAACAGTTCACAACTTCGGCAATCAGAAGTGTTTGGTTTTCGACAGCTTTTACTTAGGCATGATGTCAAAATTCGACCTTCATTCCTGAAGCTGTTTCTTCAAAAAAAAAAGATACAACAACTTCAAATGAACGGAGACGCAAACTCAAAGACAGCTTTAGGTCACTGATGGTTCCCCTCTTACGTTAACATGATTTTATTTATGGATACAAAATAAATAGAAGAGTTGTCTATTAGCTCCCGAGTTAGCAGCTCCCTGTTGACATCCAACAATTGAGACAAACCATAAAGCCATACCATGGTCACTCTCAGAAACACACAGGAGTTTAAAATATTTGGGGGTATGGGGGTATGTGGAGAACAAAAGGCAAATTTGGTGTGATTCTGAGGAAAGGTTGCAACTTCAGCTCCCATGTTTCAGGCAACTGAATGGTGATCTCCCACAGGCTCCTCTTCAGAATTTCCACACTGGACCCCATCATTTTCCAGCCAAAGCAAGTTTGTGTTGTAAAGAATTTCCTTTGTTACTACAGCAGCTTTCTGATGAAAGCATTTTACCCGAGTAATTCCCAAGCACACTATAAATCCAGTACTAATCTGAAAATGAACAGGAAGCTTTCTTTTGCTGTGATCAAACGGCACTTTCAAACAGTTCCCAACTTCGGCAATCAGAAGTGTTTGGTTTTCGACAGCTTTTACTTAGGCACGATGTCAAAATTCGACCTTCATTCCTGAAGCTGTTTCTTCAAAAAAAAGATACAACAACTTCAAATGAACGGAGACGCAAACTCAAAGACAGCTTTAGGTCACTGATGGTTCCCCTCTTACGTTAACATGATTTTATTTATGGATACAAAATAAATAGAAGAGTTGTCTATTAGCTCCCGAGCTAAAATGCACTAGATGTTCGCTTGGACAGCTACAGCAAAATATGCAGGTGTGATGTAGGATAGGAAAGCACATGAAACACACTTCCAGCACAGGTAACTCTGGCAGGCATTACTACTTATTTCATGATTCACAAGTGTAAGGTCATATTTTGAAAGCTGAGGGGGTGGAAGATGTAAGAAGTGTAATTAACTCTCCAGCCAGACTCCAGCAGTGCTTATCTGGAGCGAGACTTCACAAAAACGGCACACTCCTACAAAAAAGCCATATACTTAACTCTGCATACAAATTTTGAAAACCTCGTCTTTGGCAGAAAGACAGGGCAATTACTTTTTCCACCTTCCTTTTCCCCCAAGTCACAGAAGCGGGATGAGTTACTGCCTGATGAAATATGTAAATTCACAATCTCATATATTCTTACTGAAGATAAAAAGCAGTAAGTGCTTCACTACCTATTTCATGCGAGAGGTGGGTCTGAAGAGTAAGTGGGACTTTTTTATTGATCTGGTTGAGCTTTTTAAAAATGACAAATTAAATCCTCACTTTAACTTCTTTGGTAACGCAAGAACCTTTTAAGAGGGTACTATTCCTGGTTGCAAAGTGCATTAGCCAGAGGAAAGACCCATTTGTAATTGCCATTCACATCCAGTGGCTGTTAAGTCTGGAGGATTTCCAATTTTATCACCAAGGAAAAAAAAAAGCTGTGCTAACCACAGCATTTATAATGCTTGTACGGATACCCACACATCATTGGGCAGCTGTTCACAGTTAACAGGATAAATCTTTTGGAGGAAAAGAGCACCGAGGAGGCACAGAGGGTCTTTCATCCATAGAAAGTGGGATAAAAATAATAAGATTTGGCAAAGAAATCTGAATTACTTGTGGACCGTGGAAATACTCTTTATATATAGCTTATAAGGAAGAGACAGTGGAGCATACAATACAGGTATAAATAGTCTCCTCTCCTTGCAAGAAGGGTATGGGTGCCGAGGTGGGAAAAGACTCTTCCTTCACTTTGCAGACCTCCCCTCTCAATGCCCAGTTCCTCAAATTCACAGCTGGCCCCACCAAATGCTGTGAACCCAGCACCTTCAAGGTCAGACTTCCCAACTGGAACAAGCAAAGAGCACGCAGATGGTGAGTCTCAGTGGCAGAGCACAGGCCAAAACCTGACTTCACTCTCGGAGGAAGCACCATCAGCACCAGCTAGAATGAACAACTGGATTTCTGTACCTCAGCAAAGCTTGATGGTTCCACAAACACAGCAGGAGAAAACCTGAAGCCTCAGCAAATGCTGAAACAAACATGTTTCAAGCCAATTAGCAATCTTTATCATAATGGTAATTTTAAAACCTTAAAACTTTTACGTATGTCTACGTAAAAGTGCGCTCTGCTCTGTTCAAAGGCTATCTCAAGAGTGTAAACCACAGCATAACTTTTTGCTTTTGCATAAAACTTTGTATTTTATGATGGGGAAAAAAAGTAATAGGGCACAATAAGACCTAACAAGTGAAATGTGATTTTTTCCTTCTTAAAAATTATTAAATGGCAACTGTGCAGAATCGAGACCAGAAAAAGCAATTCTAATGGAATGATATACGAAGATACTCTGACTTGACCAAAAAAATCAAACATCTGATCTAGATGAGAAGTTGTGAAAAACTCTGCTTAAACAAGTTTTTTCTACTGAAAATAAAAATCACTAGATTTAGTTTTGAAATTTCACTTTTTTCCAAGGGGACTTTCATGGGTTCTGATTCAATGTTCTTTAAAATAAAAAGGTTTAACAGCTTTTTCAGCTTAACGTGTTTTAAAAAAACATTTCCCAAACATTATGCTAAGAGGATTTTAGAAACTTATCCCAGAAGGGAAAACATGAATCAGAAATCAGCCTCTGTCAGGCTAGGAAACATACAGTGGTCCTGAAGAGGACAAGGGAAGGATGATTCTCTCTGGAGCTGAGGGATGTCCCAGCACGTTCCAAGGCCAGCAGATAGTTCAACGCTGCCA
Source organism: Calidris pugnax (assembly GCF_001431845.1). Lineage (NCBI taxonomy): Eukaryota > Metazoa > Chordata > Aves > Charadriiformes > Scolopacidae > Calidris > Calidris pugnax. The sequence continues at coordinate 349,095 of NW_015090772.1, forward strand.
CACGAGCTTGGGAGGGAGATGGCAGGGGCTGAAATGCCCGGGTAGCAAATGTCTTCTTACCATTAACCCTGATGGAAAAGCTCCTGCTCTAAAGCACAGAACGTTGCATTTCAGCTAATGCTAAGAGGAACAGTGACAAATGCTCTCCCTTCTCAGAAAACCAAAAAGAGCTGGCTTGTGACCTTCTGCAGGGAGAACATCCTAAGGGTCACCCATGAGCAGGCAGCAGTACCAGCTGGAGAGGAGGACCAAGCATGGGATAATCAGGAGGGTTTATTAGGTCCCAAAACTGCCCAGACATGTTGAGTTTCTTACACTCATCAGTCCTAGCAGTTGCCCCACTCTTCTGTAGGAGAGTTGTTGTCGGAAAGGCAAACCTCATCCCCTCTGTCAACCAAGAAAACTCCATCACAACACATGGGAATGCTCACCCTACTTAGACCATCCAGGTACAGGAACAACTTCCTCAACTTTCCAAGCATGTGAAAACGTCAAATCTTTGGCAAGGCAGGATGAAAGGAAAGAATCTCTTTCTTCTCCAGGAAAAAAGACAGCTGAGTAAACATGTGAGACATTTTAAAAGTAAGAATAGTAATACTACTGATAACCAAGAATTACTTGGAGTGGACTTGCTTTAGGCAGAATCACTGTATTAATAAGGGATGCATAAATTTGTCACATTGAAAATGAAGACAGGTACAAGAATTTAGTCAGCCCCCCAGGAGTCAGAACAACAAGCTGGTTTTTGACATAACTTTTTTTTTTTTCCTCATTTTTGGAGGAAAATCTTGGCTTACAATCCTTTACTGCTTTACATATTTGTAAATTAAATATTCTTATTAAATATTGCAATCTCTTGTTCCAACAAGCTGGTTTTTGACATAACTTTTTTTTTTTTCCTCATTTTTGGAGGAAAATCTTGGCTTACAATCCTTTACTGCTTTACATATTTGTAAATTAAATATTCTTATTAAATATTGCAATCTCTTGTTAATGAAGACAGGTACAAGAATTTAGTCAGCCCCCCAGGAGTCAGAATGACAAGCTGGTTTTTGACATAACCTTTTTTTTTCCTCATTTTTGGAGGAAAATCTTGGCTTACAATCCTTTACTGCTTTACATATTTGTAAATTAAATATTCTTATTAAATATTGCAATCTCTTGTTCTCCCTTGTTTGACCACCACGAACCTAACATCTTCCCTGACTGCCACCAACCCAACATAGGGACTGTCTTGGCCCACAGCCCTCTAAGTCTGCTCCTGCACCAGCAGCCAGGGACAGGGTACACAGCACGTCATCAAGTCCAAGTTACAGAACTGGTGCAAGAGAAATTCTTCCCTAAACTCTGCTAGATACTTAAGATTTCCTATTTCAGCTACTGTATGGGGTGATGTTCTCACTTGCCACTTAAGTGCCCACACTTGAAGAATCCTGTGTATTCTAATTAGCTTTCAATTTGACACCTTCTCTGAAAGTCCCTCAGCTTTTACAAAACCAAAAGGCTAAATAACTCCCTTCTATAATTTATATGCTGTTTACTATGTGGGAAAACTGTGTTACATCCTTTCACATTCCCCTCCTCCCAGTTCAGCAGTCCCAATATTTTTGCGCACTATTTACACAACATCTATTCCTGCTAGGGAAAATATTTGGTAATTTCTCTTACTACAACCTGCCAAAGGTAGGTGGGGCCAAACGCAGGCAAACTTTTCTTTATTAACATTGAAAATAAAGCTGTGATGTTGTAGCCTCATTCATTGCCTACATGAATCCAAGCTCACGCTTTTCTGTGCTACTGCAAGACACCAGGCAAAGGTTTTAACCATGCTGACTTCAGCAAAACTTCTATAATAACAGTACATTAATAATACTTAGCGCTTTATAGCCATAGCATTTAACTTTTCAACCACTGACCTCTGTGAGCTCAGCACCATTAAATCCACTTTGCACATTGGGAATACCTGAGACAAGGAAACTTCTTCCAAGGTCACTCGACAATCAGGTGAATAGCTAAAACTGGAATCCAGAGCTCCTAAAACACAGATTAGTCCTCCAGGCACTCAGCCACACGCTCATTTACGAGGCTACTTACAGCTAGAAAAGATCGCCTAATTAGCACTTGTATTTAGCTGTTTTAATAGACCTCTCTTTCCTACTCTCCTCTTCAATTCCATTTTTAGATGCTTTTCCTAAAGCTGAGTGCAGCACTGCAGTCTGCTGTGTGTTATGCAAGTACAGCTTTATTCTGTCTAGCAGAACTGAAATTCTTCACAGGGCATACTTCAGAAATAATTAAGACAGATCAGAATAGCAAAAAAAAAAAAAAACACCCAGCAGAGATCAACCTGCCAAAGCAACCAGTTTGCACATTTCTCTCTCTCCTCCTCCTCCAGCTCAGGAACAACTGAATAAACTAAAGACGACTCCTGGCTCTTGGGCAAAACCCAAGCTATTGCCCTTGCTCTTCATGGCCACTGTAAGGAAAAGGATACAGTGTCTGTGATCCACTGTGATGCTTAAGCACGGTAAGGAGATGGAGATCAAGAGACAGGATATGAAACAGAGCGATCACGACGGAAGAAACAGGAGGAAAAAAATTGGAAGAGAGCAGCAGGCATTTTTGGAAGCGATTGCATCAACTTCTTCAAGTACATACAGCTGAGGAAAATAATCTTCACTGCTGTTTACTTAAAATTAGTAAATCCCGTAAGTACAGTACTAATGGGATCATTCAGAAGACTTTTAAAAAGCAGAACAAGACCCACATAGGTCCCAGTGAAGACAACATGCAGATGGCAGAGCTAAAACTTTATCTTTTCTGCTATGCCACACAGGAAGTGAACATTCATACCCAGCTCTATCTCAAAAGGAAAAACACATTTTCTGGCATTTACATGACAAAGTCACGGCTTCCAAGTTCTGTAGAAGTTCTTGCTCATGTCAGACAAGGACCTCAGAGAGCAGAAATACCAACTCTCACAGAGGTACACACAAAGCTCCAAGCAGAGGTTGAGGTTCTGCTGATGTTAACACACACTACAGCGAACGGGCCCACCAAACAAAACCACCTGAAATACAAAGATTTAATTTAGGATCGTTCCTGGGGCTTGCAAAGCTCCAGTCTGTTTGAAGGGTATTCTGTCTGCCCACCGAACCCAGATTTTTATTTTCTGTTGCAATTTTCACATTATCAGAAGCGTTGCTCCATTTTTACATTAGCATTAATTCCAACACATGCTAGTCAGAGACAAATGTACTGGGCACTCTAGGTAGACTAGGCCTTAATAAATTTTCCTCAAGTCTCACTGTAATGTACATTTTAAAAAAATCTAATGCATATCTAATTAATCTAATTCTAATTAATTTTCAAATTCCAGCAAGACAATTATATTTGCTACTGAGGCAAATTGTTAAGAGTCTAGTTAAACCCTACCATTCAACTAGGCACCACAATAAACTAAAAATAAAAGGTAAGGAACATTAAAAAATAGCTCTGGATCGAGAACCTATGATGATAAATGATATTCTCTTACTTTCTATTTTATAAAGAAACAGTTAAATTGGGAGTATGAAAACGAAAACTCTTAGACACTGAAATAAATCTGTGCTGCCAACAACCAATGTGATGATTTTGGGGACCCATTCTGAGCCACGCAGAATGCTAACTTTGGCTGCACAAAGTCTGAGCGCCTGCAGCATGGCTGTGTTTTTCATTAGTTAACTTTATTAAGGAGAAGAGGAAGTGCCTTGGTCTCTGCCTCTTAATAACTGTCACTGGTGAAGGACCATCAACAGCAAAGCAGCTCTTCTGAAGCAGAACAGTGCCTTCCTGCAGACCAGGCAATGCCCTCTTACTCATGGCCTGGCTCAAGGGAGCGAAGCAAGATGCCATTAGAGGATGACTTCTCATCGGCTGAGCGGGAGGTTTGAGGACAAGCAAGAGAATCACACAGCAGATGGATGTGAAGGCATGAAAGAATGAGGTGTCCATGCTCCCACTTGCAACAGAGACAGAGATCCGTTGATATGCAGATGATGAGACCAGAAGGGGGGAACCAAGAACGCGGCAGGGATTCATGCACGATAGTAATGAAAAATGGAGGTGGACAGCCAGATGTTTGTGTGCCTTGTTTTGGATGGATCTGTATACACCCCTCTTACAGATGTAAAACACAATTGGTTTAGAAAATCTGCAAAAAACAGGCATTTTAATAGCTTAGGCTAATTTTTTTCAGTACAAGTGTTAAACTGAACAGCAGAGTATCACTCCCTGACTATTCTGGAATATGGCTCCTTGGGGGCTGGAAAAGAAAATGGTCTCAGACACATGGGAAGCATTCCCTATTTCTAATAAATGAGCAACGAACTCCCCTCTTTGGCACCAGAACTGTTAATCCGGAGGGCAAAGAAACTGTGCCTGGAATCTACTTAGTCAAGAGGACTTAAGAGGTACAGACCTCAGCAAGCTGCCCAAACACATTGTCTTATGTGTGTCTCACAAGGAGACAGTGTGCAAAGCTTTGGAAGAACAGGAAATGCACTACATACAAACCAAAATTTGGAAATTAATAATATACGACTTTGTTGTAACATACTTAGAAATTGAGAAGATATATATATGTGAGAAAAAAATCTCTAGAACATTAATATTCGCATCCAGAGATAAACCCAAATGCATTAGGAGAACATGTGCTAAACCTGGAAAACAGGGAAAGTGAAGGAAAGGTCTCCAGCTCCTCATAAAATCTATATAGATATTGCTGTAGAGACATTTCTGAGCAGTGAGATTCTATACTGAGCTGAATCTTGAACTTTTAAAAGATGCATTGTAATAAGAGATGGGCTTTAAAGGAGTTCAAACACCAAAATTTTCACTGGCTTATTGAAGAGTTTTCTGCTTTTGGAAGAAGCAGAAACTAACTTTGGGGCCCAATTTTCTACAAATGTTCTATGTTTTTCTACGTTTCAAAGGCTGACCTGCTTGTTTGCTCTTTGCTAAATCTTAATGTAGGTCTCTGCCTTGGAAGATGAAAACCAACTTCCATAGGACAGGTACCTCCTTTAGGGTCACACCTGGAGAGACAAACTCAACAGGTCAGATTTTCTTCAGTATCAAGATCACCTCTCAATGCAGGAATCTAACAGGAGACTATTTACAACCTGCAGAAGTTGATATCGCTCTTTCGGAGGAAGAAAATAGGAAACAAGACAGTCTAAAGAAAAGGGTACAGCTCCCAGAAGGGTTTTAAATCTGAACCCAAATGATGTTTATACAACCTACTGCTTTCCGAAAAAATTTTAACCATCCCCAAGTCATTAATTCTGATTCCCACATCATACAGGAGCTTTTCAGAATTTTCACATGTGCAGATAAACAAAATATATCTTCCAAGTAATGCACCTAATTAGAGTCTTAAGCTCTGATGAGTAAGTTGAAGCATATTTACAAAAACAATTTATGCTGAGAATGCTTTCTAGCCTTTTCTACAGCAAGAAAATGCTTCTGAGATCAGAGAAGTGGTTGACATATTCTAAATACACACTAATAATAAAACTGAGGATTATTCGAGCATTGCTCTAGAGCAGAGCTGAAGAGCACAAACAGATCATTATAGGAAGTCTGAACTATGTATGTTTGTACTTTTCCAGTTTGTCTAAGCTCTTTCTGCAGAGCAGAGAATTACAATATTAACTCTCGTAGAATTAAGCAAAAACATATAGGGAGGGGGAGAAAAAAAAAAAAAAAAAAAGAAAAAAAAAGAGGTAAATATCCTAGACTGGTGCCTCAAACCATGAAAACATTGGACAAAACCACCAACGCTGTTTTCTTGATGAAGCAGAGTCAAGGATACGGAACAGGTCGAAGGCTCCGGCCACATAGATGATAGTGTCTCCTGGCTGTGGCTCCTTCCCTGATAACCTAAAAATACAGTCTTCTCTGAGATATTTCTAGCTCACTACCTATTGTGCCGTAAGGTGTGCAGACAAGCAGCAGCTAAACCAAGAACCACCTCCACTACTTGTGCTAACTTATTAAAGGAAAAAATAAAAGACATAAGAGGAGGAGCTGGGGAGGGGCAGGAGAGCACAGTCCGTGCTCCATCTGAGGGATAAGTCACTGAGAAAACATCAGGAACTCACAAGACTGAGGTGATTCCCCCTGTGTTTTTTCCTGAAAGAAATACTGATTGATAGTTAAAAACAAAAAAACACACCACCCCCCAAAACCAAAAAAGCCTCCACCAAGCTGGCCCCTGCTTCCTTTACAGGGATTTGTAAGTCACACAGTCCAAACAATAAACCAAATCATAAAATGATTTGCAGCAGTTTTAGTTAATTTATTCACTGAAAAATAACTCAAGCCGTGTCTCAGGTCTCATAAATAAAGAAAACGTTTGTAACTGAGTTACAGGAGGGTGACTCTGAGGGCTCCACAGGATTGTGGGAAAAGCACTGACTTCAAGGGTCAGAAATAGCATTTTTATAACACAGCTACAGATTTTTCTTCTGAAATTAAATTCTTCAAAGACTTTTTTTGCGGAGTCAGCAAAAACTATTTTAAGTGCAGTTCATCAGCATCCACGAACCAGGCTGCCTGTTCTGCTGCCCAGATGGGTGAACTCAGGAGAAGGGGAAGAAAGAGGTGTAATGTGAAACAGTTGAGTGACTAAAGCAGAAACAAGCACTGGCTCCACAGCTCTCTGTGTTGCTGGAAAAGATACTCCTGTTGTTCTTCTGCCTCCTCACTGGAGGAGGGAGTGTGTGTGTGGAGGTTTTCCAAGGTAAAAGGCAGAGAAGAAGCAGGTGCCCTGGAAAATACAACCTCCTTTGGGTTCAAAGGCTGGCATTTGGGAACATGGCATCATCTGTCTGGGATCCCTATGGCCCTGTGTCAAAGAGCACACACTTCATTCACAGACACCATGTGAAAGCTTAAATTTCAAGTGGGTGTTGATGGGAAACAAGTGGGAAAAATGAGTCTTTGGTGAGCACAGGAGTATCATACAGCATCACAAAGGGACTCAGCTCTTGTCTTCATCCTCTGTTCTCCACTAAAGGGGAAGATGAAGAATAAACAGCCATTTTTGTCACATTTGCTCAGCTGTTTTAGTCACCAGTATTCAAAATTAAGCTATGAGGAACTGGGCTATTTCATTCATCCTTCCTGCCTGCATAAAAACACCTTGGTCAGTACTACACCATGGCAGCTAAGGCTGCTTTTGGAACCTGGCCTGCAATGCAGACAAGGACTATCACAGTCACCTGCCAGGGAACGGCCCCTTTGCTGCTGTTATGTGCTTGCTTAGATTTACTTTGTTTTTCTGGTGCTATCTTTAAACGAGCTGGCTTTGTTAGCCCCAAAAGAGTGAGATTGTAAATCGCTGATACCCTCTGCAAATAGAAGCCTGGCAGCATTTTCTCAACAGATGTTAAGAAATCTAATAGGTTACACTGCTATTTTCTCTGGTTATTTGCCAAAGTAAGCCCAGAGCATCCCCACCAATAAGCTGGTATTTAGAAAAGCACTCCAAACCAGTCACAGCTGGATGATCTATTCACCAATATTCTTCCTTCCACTCCCCAACCCATCAGTGGGATTTGCTGCAAAATGATTAATTGCCTTAACACCATCTGTGCTCAGGTGCCATTAGTAACCCAGGCATCTCATGAGATCCCAGCCCCGCTCAAGCTAAGTCCAATTTAGGGCTTGCTGATTCACCAGTCCAGCTAAGCAAGCCTGGAAGAAGCAACAGGTAACCAACCACTCTCAGAACAAATTAACCTCTACAAAAAAAAACCAGCACATCACACCTCAGGAACAAATCAACCCCTAGATAAACAGGTACTTCGTGTACTATCCTGCCAGTGTTAACTACAGACAAATACAGGGGGAAGCTCGGGTCAGGCCATAGCTGCTTTACAAAGGTTGCTGAATAATAGCAATTATTGCTTGCTATTACCTTGCTTGCTGGCAGACGCTGCAAATCCAAGCCTTCTCCTTCTTCTGGTAAGAACTGCAGCTCTTGCAGATGTTGTACTTGCAGTCTTGGCACTGTCGCTTGCTGTTGATGAGAAACGTGAAAGGGGAGCAGCAGCGAATACAGCAGTGCTCGTTGAACTTCTGCTGCTTCGAAAGGATGCTGCACTTGTTACCCTCTTCATCCAGCTTCTGCTTCATTTCACTGCAACCAAAAGCAACAGAACAAAAATATAAACAACATTCCAATGGGAAGTCTCCCCCTCTTTGCCTGTCTCCTCTTTCCAAATCTTCATGGTACGCTCTTCAAATAACTTCTGCAGGTATGAAATAAATGTCACAAAAGCATATTCTAAATCCAGAATTGGGAAGCAAAAACTCCTATATTTCCTGGAGTCACTGGTGGCCGACCTATTTAAATTCTGAGACATGAGCCAGGGCAAAAAATCTCCCTGCACTCAGCTCTAGAGAGACATCGATGGGCCAAGGCCAATGGGATGAGGTTCAACAAGGCCAAGTGCCAGGTCCTGCCCTTAGGTCACACCAGCCCCCTGCAGCGCTACAGGCTGGGGGCAGAGTGGCTGGAGCTGCCTGGCAGAAAAGGACCTGGGGGTGTTGGTGGCCTGTGGGCTGAAGATGAGCCAGCAGTGTGCCCAGGTGGCCAAGAAGGCCAATGGTATCCTGGCCTGTATCAGGAACAGCGTGGGGAGTAGGACTTGGGAGGTGATGGTCCTTGTGCACTGGGCACTGGTGAGGCCCCACCTCAGTGCTGTGTCCAGTTTTGGGCCTCTTACCACAACAAAGGCTGGAGCAGGTCAGAAAGGGGTAATGAAGCTGGTGAGGGGTCTGGAGCACAAGTCTTGTGAGGAGAGGCTGAGGGAGCTGGGGGTGTTGAGCCTGGAGAAAAGGAGGCTGAGGGGAGACCTTCTGGCTCTCTCCAACTCCCTGAAAGGAGGGGGTAGCCAGGGGGGGTCGGTCTCTTCTCCCAAGTCCCAGGTGATGGGACAAGAGGAAATGGCCTCAAGTTGTGCCAGGGGAGGTTCAGATTGGAGATTAGGAAAAATGTTTCCATGGAAAGGGTTATCAAGCCTTGGACTGGGCTGCCCAGGGCAGTGGTTGAGGGACCATCCCTGGAGGTATTTAAAAGACAGGTTGATATAGGGCTTAGAGATATAGTTTAGTGATGGCTTTTACTGGAGTTAGGTTGATGGTTGGACTAGATGATCTTAAAGGTCCCTTCCAACCTGGACAATTCTATGACCCTATGATAACCCTCAGGGGAGCCAGGCCACCGCCCCAAGTACTCCAGCTGTGCAAAGCCATAGCATTATTTGAGAATTCAGGGCTGCTTTCAGAACACTTTACAAATCAAAAATCAGTCTATGAAAATCAAAAGGTTTGGTGCACACTAATAAAAAATCCTACTGATTGACAGTTTTGAAAACAAAAATGTTCTGTTTGCTTTGTACTGACCCATGGGGTCATATTATTCATAATAACTCCAATTTGTCAAGGAAGGCTAATCATATACCTAATTTCAGAGACATTTGGGTACTTTCCTAGTTTGGACCAATACTGAGCCAACTGTTCATCAAAGTGTTTGCAGACCCCCAGAAGTCTTGTGTATTCCAGCAGATCTCATTTAATTAGAAAATAAAATAAAGTGTGTGTGTGGTATTCAGTAATTTCCTATCTCCCATTTCACAGTGCTTTTGATATTTTACAAATTAGGCAATATATTCCACAATATGAGTAATTAAAAAAAAAAATCCAGAAGAAGGAACAGTTGTGCAAGTAAACACGTCTGCAAACTCATCACAGTTTCTGGCATGTACAACTAGGATATACATTAAGAGAAAAAAATTAGGATTCACGAAAAACACGTTGAATAAAAGCTTACAGAACATGTATATATTCATTCTTTCAATTTCTTAGAATTAGTGGTGGCTACCTTACTATTTCAAATTGCTGATAAGCACCACTTATAAGACTAGAGTAACCCAAAAGCCTAAACAAAATTTAAAGGTATCACAAGTTATAGACTAAGTTGCAAAAAGATGGTCATGACTTACTGACATGCTGACTTACACTTAAATTAATGCTTAATGCTCAGTACAGGAAAAAAAAGAATACCCTTATTGCATCTATAAGCATCATTATGAGCCAAGCCTGGAATGTTAAAAAGGCTTGCATTACTGGGCTATACATCATCTTACTTGCTATTTCTGCCTCAGATTCATAATTTAAAATAAAACCAGCCGATTTTATGAAAGTCTGACAGGTCAATTCTAAACCTCAAGTCTAAAAGGCAATTAAGGCAGTGATCTACAGCATATAATTTTTTAACTTGCAAATACATCTTATTTAACCATATTCCAGATACACACCTTTTATAAATTTAAAACTTCAAAACAATCTGTGTTTCTGCTGTTTGCCCCCTGTACAAAGGCTTGGCTATCTTAGAACAGCTGCTCAAACCCAAGTAAATACTCTTTGGAGTTTCAAGTAAATAATCTTCCTTTACACTTTTTGTCCAGATGGCAAAAATTCCTTGTTTTCCTACATTTTTACAGAATGTTAAAGGTGAAAAAGCTAAGAGATTATCATGTAAGAGAAGAAATGTCTGCATTAGGCAAGTCAAACTGGCTTCCTTGGGTAAACTGATGTAACTATCCCACAGATTAAATGGGATGGTTGGACTAATTTGTCTTATCCCCATTCCTCCCTCCTACCGTGGTACTACACGGACAATCTTTCCAGGGGAACAAGAGCAGGAGTGAGCTGTTTTCCATGTCACTTCTCCATCCCCAGCACGCAGCCTGCTCCCCAGCAATGGGGTGAGGCAGAGCAATGCTACTGCGCAGGAGGCCAGGCAGGAGCCCTGGGTGCCAGGAGAGAAGCTGGTGAAGGTGGGAGCTATATGATGCAAGGAGGATTTCTGTCCCAGAGAAGGAGTGCCAGCAGCCCAGGATGCTGGAGTCTTTGCTTCAGGCTGGAGACCCCAGGCAGCAGAGGCTGGCCTCCCCATAAGATGAGAACAGCTAAGGAGTCAAGGTCAGGAGGAGCAGTGAAAAAAACAGATTTTTGTCCTCATACAGCTCTATTATCTCCCAGAAATAGTAACACTGAAATTTGGTAGTATCAGCCTGCACACTCAACGCGCTCAGTGGTATTTTGAACCCTCATTAGGGCTTTTATGCAGGATAGCAAGATAAACCACAGAAGCAAAGCCACCTATTAAAGCACTACAATAATGCTCACACAACATAAAAACAGGCAGTTTTGTTCACGACAGAGCTAATAAAGCCTGATACATAGAAAAAGCTCAGCACACACTGAAGCCTTTTCATCAGTACGGGCATTAATTACATCTCTCTCCTCTGTCTGGCTGCCAACATTCATTACAGCGGTAGAACCTTAATGATATTAAGGCATCTGCCTCACTGTTAAGTAAGACTAAAATCGGCCAACAGATTCAAAAAGTCAATAGGACAGGGTTGGACAGGCTGGCAGAGAGAGAGAACACGACAGAAAAAGCCTCATTTCCACAGGAAACCAGGCAGAACAGAAAAGAAAGCGATGCACGTCCCTCTGATGTCTGTAACAAATTAAAGCTCTCACGCGCTACCTGCCAAAGGCTGGTCTAGTTTCCATCAGGAGTCAAATGGCAAACAGGGCTGTTGGCAGGACCTGTCAGCTGAAGCCAAAAGGCTACTAGACATGCTCTTTTCCTTGGAAGTAAAACATGGGCTTCCTATGAAGGCAAAATGCTGCACAGCACTGGCACGCACCTGAATCTGCCTGGTTTGAGGAAAAAGACACAGTCAAAGGGAAATGAGATAGTCAAAAGCAGACTCTGGTTTACTCCCAGCCATACTGAGCAAACCTGACTTGCACAGGACTGGATGAGCACGGTGAGCAGGGTGATTAACGTGAGCTCCAATCTCAGCACGCCGAGAAAGTTTGTAGCGCTGGAATTCAGGAGTTGAAGCCAACACTGAAGTTCAAGGCATCCCGAGTTTGAAAGTCTCAAAGACTTTACCTTCAGAATGTTCAAATGGCTTGGTGCAAGAAGACTGTAATGGTGGTCTAAGAAAAGAGCTGCAGTCAACAACACTGATCCCCTCATGCAGTGAAACTTGCTTCCAAAATCATAGAATGGTTAGAGTTGGAAAGGACCTTAAAGATCGTCGAGTTCCAACCCCCTGCCCTGGGCAGGGACACAATGACCACAGTCACCTGTGCAGGAGCTGACTTCTTCCAAGAGGCAGGTTGAAACACACAGCCATGGCAAACGTTCCCCTTTTCTCTCCATGCAACATCATTTCCCCCAGCAAAACACAGATGAGAGGGGATAGGGCAGAGAAAAGAGGGACAATGTGGGTGCACTCACTTCCCCAGCATTACTTCCCTAAGAAGGGAAGGACAGGAACACATATAATGTGTGCAAATAAAACAAGCAACAAAGAAAGACTCTGCACAAAAAACCTGCCTTTTGGGGAAAGGACAAAAGCGTGGGAACCACAAATGACAGAATTTATTGACATCACTTAAGTCACAACTGATGGTGCTCAGCTATTACAGTTACGTGTAACATAGCAATAAGGATGGGCAGAAAGCTGCAGTCTGAATGAATCTAAGACAGGATTTCATTCTCTTTTTCGAGTGGCTGCCTTTCACTGATTGCCTATAAATACAAAACCAGCAACAAATACTCAGTAGATACCCAACATGTCTGTCAGAAAGACTAACTCTATCAAAGACTGTTTTACTGAACTCTAAGTTCCAAAATACACAGATGCATATTTATATTTTTTCCAGAGACTTGTATTAATTAATCTGCAACCATTTGAATAATACATCTGCAATTAATTTCAGTCAATGTTTTGGGTGATAGACTCCTGGCACGTAATCCCAGCACAAAGTCAGGGGAGGAGCACTTTCTATCATAATACTTTGGATGTAGGTTTTGCTATTAAATTCTGAGGGTGAATAGTCATCTTCCCCTCTTCCCATGCTATGTTTTTTGTTGCCTCCTTTTTCTTTTTTAAAATTTAAATAGTTTTCATTGTCATGGCTTATTTCTCCTTGGGTTGTTCTCCTTGCTCCTCACTGCCACTGATTTACAGAGTGATTTCTCCAAAGGCACCAGCTTTTTACATGCTTAGGGTTATCTGCTGTACAACAGCACTAACGCTCACAATGGCAATAATAAACTGGTTTGATCTACATATATAGCAGAATATCACCATTATATCATCTTTCATTTAGTGACCATATAGCCCTCTCTACTGCTGTATTCTTGTAAAAAACATGTTTACAAATAATATTCACAGCACATGGCCCTCGATTTTTTTTTTTTTAACCACAAGACCCAGCTGCCTTATCTAGGCAAAATTCTGCTTCAAGTCACTTGTACAGTATATAGCTAATTAGCAAGTAAGATAATGTGTACTTGGTACAGGACTGTAATACCAAATGCTCTGTTTGTGTTCTGGACAGGCCTGTTCTGGTGGGATTCAACAGGACTGAGGCTTTTTTCTCTGCGTGACTACAACGGCTTCAGCTTCAAAAACAGGCTGGCAGGTTCTAACATAATTCTTCAATGTTTGCCTGAACAATGCCTTCTCCCCTACTGAACTTAAAACAATTGTTTATTGTATATAATTGCACCTCCTGAATACAGAAACGCAAGTTTGTTTGAGAAAAGCTTTTCTGCTTTTTTTCCCAAACCTCTTTTATAAATCTTTGCCTTTTTTTTTTTTTTTTTTAACTGGCAGTGTGATAAGGATGCTTGCTGTTTCTCCGAGCTACAGTTTGATCTGCGCAAAGCCCAATGGCTGTAATTATTCTATATTTTAATAAGTGAAACAAATCCTAGATGGGCCCTGTGTGCTTCCCCCCAAGAGGCACTGCTGTGATTACACGCTCAAGGGCCGTGGGCAGGTGGAGCTATAACCTCAAACTACAAAGTCAACAGTAAGACACATTGGCAACTTGCCACAGTAAGCATAATACCGTGAGGTTTAAAAAAACACAGCTGGAAGGAAGCTTGCGATGTGTTTGAGAAAGAGGCTGAAAAAAAAAGTCATTGCTGTATGTATATGGTTAGGATGATCAAACTCCAAGCCTCTCCATTGCAGGTGGCAGTGGAAGGGGAGTTCATGGAACAGCAGGACTGACGGCCATGGTCAGCTGTACTACAATATAAAGCCAAGAAAACCCACCTGTTTTCCATATACCAAGGAGAACAGTCCCTGGTGGAAACCTCCAAGCCTCTCCATTGCGAGTGGCAGTGGAAGGGGAGTTCATGGAACAGCAGGACTGACGGCCATGGTCAGCTGTACTACAATATAAAGCCAAGAAAACCCACCTGTTTTCCATATACCAAGGAGAACAGTCCCTGGTGGAAACCCGACAGCTTGATTCACCCAGTGATTTGGGTAGCAGAGCCACCGTTCCTTTTTTTCTCCAACAGATCAGCAGCTGAAACATTTGCCTGGGACCTGGATTTAGGTCTCTGCTCTATTTGAAGGAGACTTAACATCCTCACTACCACCAACTTAGATGTCAGATTGAATGACCTCCCTCCTCAGGCAATTTTCTTAATCATTTATAAGACTACCATTATGTTAAGTTATTTACTAGTTAAGTTATTCACTGAAGCACAGACCAGGACAGAAGCATAACCAGGCAGCCAAGGCACTGACGAGGCCAGGGCGCCTTGCCTTAGTCTTACTTTAGGAAACATGTAGGTATTCCACAAACATCCCCGATGGTTAGCACACTCCTCCAGGAGGTGGACGATGAAGGTGTGCCCAATGGGTTTTGTTCAAGAGTCCAGCTTTGGGAAGGCTCCCCAATTAACATGTAAAATGTAGCCTCACACAAGGGCATTTTTGGGAAAGCAATGGGACCACTGGCAGCAGCAGAGACAGTCCTTTGGAAAGGACACAACGTGTGTTAGTCAGCTCCAATGCAGCACACCAAGCTCCAAGGCAGAGTTTGTATAAGCCAGTCTGTCTGCCAGGCTCCCCGAAACCCCGCTCTCTGCTCCTCTCTCAGCTCTTCTGCTCGGCTGTGTATCTGGCTGCCTCTCCGCATTTGTTTGCACTATTCCACCACTGAGACTAGAAGATGAAGATCACCAATTTGTCTTAAAACCGGTTTTAATCTTAGTTTGATGACTGTTAAGAGAAGAGAATGCCTTCAGACGCTCTTCTGGCCAGGCACCCGTCATACTCACTGTCGGTACAAGCCAGCGAGAGATTTCGCTCAGAGAGATCTGGATTTCTACATAGTCTGGGGAACAGGTGAACAAGTTCTGATGTACCTGCTCCCAGCATTTCAGAAAGGCCATTTTCACCAGCTGCACCTCGTGTTTTCCCACTACCACAGTCAGTCCAAGCCAAGCCTCTCCTATCCCTGCCCAGGAGTTAGCTGGAGGTGCCAAGGAGAGCTGCTCACCATTTCATCCCTTCCATGCTCTCGATGACACAAGGTATGGAATAGTGCAAATAGGGATGAAGCTACACGCTGACAGGGCCATATATCTTTCCCCCCTGCTACATACAGTGAGAACCAAATTCTCCCAGCAGGCATATCCATCATCTCTGGAGACATTCAAAACCTGCCTGGACATGTTCCTGTGCAACCTGCTCTGGGTGGACCTGCTTTGGCAGGGGAGTTGGACTAGATGATCTCCAGAGGTCCCTTCCAACCCCACAGCATTCTGTGATTCTGTGATATGTCTCCCTTGTTATTTACTCTCCAAGTGTTCAGTGCTCATTTCTTTTAGCTGCCTCTTCTTCTCAGGCAGTTTATTCTTCTTCATCAGGATGGGCATCCAACACAACTCCCTGGGCCCAGACAGTGCTACACCATCACCACAAACACCTTTTGCTTCTCTTACGTCTTGGCTAGATTGCTCCTGGTGCAACTCCACTTGCCTCTTTTTCAAAAAGTAGAGCACAGGATAGTACTGTGTCCCTTTACAGCAAATGCCAAGTTAATTCGTTATCTTAAAATTACAGGGTTTTTTTCTAGGCTCCTATCAACACAGTCACAGTTATTCCTCGTGCTGTACTTAACACTTCATACATCTATTAGCGTTCTACACATTGCTGGTGCTGTCAAAAAGCCCTACTAGTCCACATGCAAACACACTGCTTGCAGCTGGAGACCCTTTGAGGAACACACATCTCTTTAATCCGTGCAGAGGGATATCGATGCAGCAGCAGGACCTGACTGTCAGGGAGGATCAGACAGCAGGGAGTGCATCCTAAAGCTGGGGGGCGGGGGTTGTGGGAAGTAACATCAAAAAAACCCCACAGCAAAACACGAAAGCTTTGGGGGGAGACAGGGGGATGGGATACCTCAGCGTTCAAGTACTAAGAGGCTCATAAATGGTTATAAGTCACTTGTATCAAAAATCAGGAAGATGAATATTTCACAGTCCAATTACTCCAACTGCCGTTGTATTCTTTTATCAAAGATCTTACTAGCTTCTCTTATGGGTTTTTTCTCTTTGGCTTTTCATTTCTATAAAATGAGTGGGTATTCTTATCAAATCTCACTTTTTAATTTTTATTTTACTCTCTTTTCAAAAGTAGGAGCAAACACTGATGGCTCTGCATATATGCTAACTCATGAACTTGTCCCATTAAATTCTTTACAACTGTTGTCAAAGTCTTGCCCTTTTGGCTGCTCAGCTCAAAAAGTCTATGAAGACATCATGTTGCCCTTAAAAATCAGTGCTGAGGATTCAACAACTTCCATGCATTCAGACCAAACACTATGTCCACAGCACACACCACGTGGCTACCAACACTATGAACCATTCTTTTATCTAAGATCTTACTAGCGTCTCTTATGGGTTTTTTCTCTTTGCCTTTTCATTTCTATAAAATGAGTGGATATTCTTATCAAATCTCACTTTTTAATTTTTATTTTACTCTCTTTTCAAAAGTAGGAGCAAACACTGATGGCTCTGCATATATGCTAACTCATGAACTTGTCCCATTAAATTCTTTACAACTGTTGTCAAAGTCTTGCCCTTTTGGCTGCTCAGCTCAAAAAGTCTATGAAGACATCATGTTGCCCTTAAAAATCAGTGCTGAGGATTCAACAACTTCCATGCATTCAGACCAAACACTATGTCCACAGCACACACCACGTGGCTACCAACACTATGAACCCTCTCAAGGAAACTAACAGAAGTGGACATGTGAAAGGTGAGCTGACTGGCGTGTGACTTCAACGCCATCAGAGGTCTCAAGTATTCAGGAGCTTAGGATAACTTACTTTTATGTTTACTTAAGGTTGAGTGAGGTACACGAATAAAAACCTATTGCGGTATATTTTTAAACAAGCCTTTGCAACAACAACGTGGGGACTAAATGGAATCCATACTGCCCGACTGACGTACCACATCTACCTCCACTGATGCTCCTTGGAACGGAATAAATCAACACAAAAAGATAGATGTATACCCTAGCTTTAAAAAATACAGTTATCCTTCTACAACTTGAGTTAGCACTGTAAAAAATAATCAGTTACCTGCATACAGTCTCACAGGTTCTGGGGATAACCTCTTTCTAAAAACAAAGAAATCCAGCACAGTGGAAACACTGTTGGTTTGGGGTTGGTTTTCTTCCACATTTGCAAACACTTCTGATAACGGGAAAAGAATTGCATTGACACCTTCATATTTCTTTTTAAATACCATAAAATGAATGTTCTGAAGCCTAACCCATGCTAATCACAGTTTAACCAGTCACACTGCTGATAGAGCCAGAAAAATGCCAACATACTCAACACTTACCTTTATCCAAAAAGTGCATATTGGGCACTTTGCTACAGAGAGAAGAGATTCAGTCACCACCAAGACAAGCTGTGGTTCACTTGCCCCAGACCAGTACCTTGCTCATCATACCAGGTGGTATCCTAACCAGTTAACAATTCCATGCTCAGGTGAAACTGTTTCACAGAAGGAACAAACTGGTGCCATGGTACTCTATAGGCACCGTGTTAGTGGCTCTTAAAGGAAATTTCCTTTTCTCTTGCTGGCACGAGCACTGTCAATCCGTACCTATCATGAGCCAGCAATGACTGACATGTCAGACTGTAGATAAATGAAATAAATAATATACTGGTATTATTTTAAATTCCTCCTTCTCACTTTGTAAACCAGTAAATTGTCAAGAGACATTGCATTTAACCCCATTTTCTTTTGTCGTATCGGGTATCACAGGAGCACAGACTGTGCACCACAGTTAACTGATAGGCTTTGAAATTTTCTGCAGGGAAAAGGCAGCAGCGAGGGAGAAGCAGGTCTTGAATTACAGAGCAGATATTTTGGGAAGCTCTGGCGACATTAGAAACTTCCACAGGAAAGCTGAAATGATCTTTTCTGAGAAGCAGCGCTGCAAGTACAGACTCCTTTGGCCTCCCATTATAATAATGCCACGTGGGACATGTGAAAATAAATCTGGGTTTTAACATACTTTTGTCCTCACTCTTTTTTCTCATCTGTCCTCCTATCTCAATTAGAGACCGCTCTGCAGCTGGGTAGGGTGTTCTGAGGTGAAATACTTCACCAGTATTGGGAACATGCTCTTCTGCTGCAGGTGCAGGACCTTCTGGTTAAATCCTGGGTTCAGCTGATCCTTTGTGAAGGGCCAAAATGTGTGCTTCCATGCTGGACCACCAACCACAAGAGATGATAAGTTAAAAGGTTTTCTCACTGTTACATCCATACTGAACTACTGACCATCACTATCAGTTTTCATCCACTTTATAATTTCACTCGTATATGCCATAGCCCCTCAATGTGACTACAAACATGTAGAACTCATGTTGTACTGCCCTATCAAACATCCTAACCACCTAGCAAAACATCACTACAGTTTTTACCACCTTTCTTAGACGTCTTCCCCAGCTTTTTCCTTCCAACACTTGATAGTGATTTATAGTTATATAAACATTTGCTATGGTCCCCTCTACGCCACTTCCTCTCAATAAATGTCATTTTGCTCTCCCTGAAGAATATTTCTCAAGGTCTGTCTGGTATCTTTCTATAACAAATATGTCAATTTTTCTTGCCTCCTTTTTAGTTAATTATAGTAGAATTTTATTTTATCTTTCAATGTCCTTTCCAGAAATTTCCAGAAATATCCAGAAGTCTATAGAACTGCGCTGAATCAACAGCATTGATAACTGCTTATCACAAGTAGCTTATTTGACCTGATAAACTCCGCATCTAACAGCTTTCTATTCCTTACCAGCTACCAGGGGTTAAGCTACATATTAACCAGCCAAAGTGTAGCTCTAAAAGTCTCTCTATTGCATTATTTCTGTGTCAGTCTCTATCTACCATTCTGAGCTCAGAAGAGTGCGTTTCATCACATATTTAATCCTGTCTTTTTTCATCTTGTTGTACCAAGTGAAAAAAAAAATAATAAACTGTTTAACAGAATTAATTCTCAGGTACGTCTAATGATAAAGGGATAAAAACTAAATTCCTGGCCACATTGACCAACTTCCTCTGAGAATTTCATTATATATTCACGAAAGCAAAGTACTCATCAAATGAGGGTACACCTGTAGCATCTGTCTGCACTCTCATCTGCCTCTCCCCATGACTCTCTCATTGGAGAATTTCATGTTTCTCCTACCAGGTCCTGACTATCAGTACAAGGTCATCTTAAGCTAACAACTGTCTTTATCCCCTTTGTTCATACCTGAAGAATGATAAATACAGACAAGCATTCTTAAGAATAAAGTATTGTGCAATTCAAACAGACCAAAAATATTTAGCGAAATTATTTTTTAAATGTACATACTCTTCCGTCCTACTTCTGTGCAATACATTCTCTGCATCCCTGGGGGCATCTATGAGTCCACCTTTCTCAGGAACCCAGTTTTATGCCCATATCAACTTGAAAAAGTCTCCTTTAACAATAGAGACACGCCTACTACATTAAACAGTTCTTCTTCCAGTGCCATCTGGCTTGACCTTATAAAACACAATTCATGGTGTGGCTAGAGTACAGCAGGAAAGTAACTCAGACATGGGCTGCGAAAATCTCTGAAGTATTCACTATGAGTCATCCTTCTGTCTTCCTGGTTGGACTTCCAGCAACACAGACCTACCAAGGTTTAGACTAGAATCAGCGTGTTACTGAGTTATTATTATTATTTACTTCCCTCATGAGAAAATGGAAGGGTGTCTTCCTTGACCCTTCCCACAGAAGAAGAGGCAGGATAAACAGAAGCAGGGGGCAGAACAAACGGCAGAGCTCACCAAGGAGACATGTTCCACATCGTGAGAAGACACAGCCTTGGAGGGCTGTGCGTGCGCTGCTGGAAAAACCAGAACAAAGACGCTCATCCGACCCTGCATACAGTCGAGATGAGTATGTACGGATACAGACTCATGACTCACGAAGGATTCTTCATACAGAAGGGCCCTCTGCCTGACGAGGGTGGCTTCCAAAATTTGCCTGTCCTGACCCACTGCCTTCCCAGGAGAAGAACCCAAAACTGCCACTCCAGAACCCGGGTGGGATGGGAGCGCTGGGAGAGCTGTGTCCTCCACAAAAGCATGGGGAACACAAGACAGACAAATCTGCACTGTGTCCTTCCACACCATCGTCCACCGAGTATTTTGCCACTTCCCCGACAATCACAGGAACCCTTAAAGTGCCACAAGAAGAAAGCTCTAGCCCATCCTGGTGATAAGGTTGTTTCAGATGAAACTCCTATTCAGTCCTAGGAAACATACCAGGCTTACATTGCATAAGATAAAAAAAAAAAAAAAA